>NC_084586.2:12467500-12705000 GCF_033978685.3 Nerophis lumbriciformis | reverse complement strand
GACTAGGGAAGGTTGTTTGGATTGTGTCTTATAAGTAAATGCTGTGCTATGGATCAGTGATTTGATTTACTCACAAGACAGCAGCAAATATGGAGCATGCAGGGACCGCCTGGTACTTAAGATGAACTTGAAAGCACTCCGCCATGCGATGCTTTGTTGAACTCATGATGTCTCACGGGCCAAATTGAAGACGCTGGCGGCCCGCAGGCCGTAGTTTTGACACCCCTGCCTTAGATACCTAAATCACATTACGGACAAACATGTGTACCTGCTCAAAAGGAGAGGACTTAAAGGGGTTATGTAACTCACAGGTTTGGACTGCATTGATCTATGTTTGCTAGCCAGGTTCAAATACACTTGACATAGCGAAGGCGGGCGGGTCCACGTGTCAGCTCTCCTGCTCCCTGCCGTTGTTGGCCAGCGAGCCAACGATGACGGGGCTGCTCTTGGGCGACGTCCACGCCGGCGGCTGGCAGGACGAGCTCTCCGTGCGGTAGATGTGCGCCCGCGTCTTGAACAGGCCGAAGCGGGCCGCCAGCAGGAAGAAGTCGCGGCGGAAGCTGCGCGTGAAGAAGGCGTAGAGGAAGGGGTTGGAGCAGGAGTTGATGGGGTAGAAGATCACCAGCAGCAGCTTGGCGTCCGACACGGTGATGAGCGGCAGCTTGAGCGCCGCCGACACGGCGAAGAAGGAGATGGGCGCCATGCAGAGGAAGTCGGTGAAGACGAGCACCGCCATGCGCTGGGCCACGTGGGCGTCGGCGTGGGCCGGCGCCGCCGACGGGTTGCGCATGGTCAGGTAGATGCTGAGGTAGCAGCCGCACACGCACGCGAAGGCCAGGATGTTGAGGAGGAGCAGCGACACCACGTACACCTGAGACGCCGCGGACTCCACGTCCATGGGAAGGCAGATGCTCACCTGTGACACACGCCACTTCATTAGTATCATCAACCTTTTCTTTGAACTGTTTTGTAAACAAAGGCGATGGCTGTTTACGACCCCCGTCCCTTTAGAAACAGCTGTTGCCATGTAATCAGGGAAAGTCCAAATAAAAGAGGAGGCGTACAATCTTCCGTCAGGAGCGTGGGACGACACTGTGCAAGGGTACAGTGTCTACGCGTTTCTCCTCATTGGGCCAAATGTAATTCCGTCTCTGTTTGATCCCTTGCTTCTTGTCTTTTAATAGATGTCATCCGTTTTTGAACCTGACACTACATACATGACATGCTATTGTTAGCATGCTAACTGTTAGCAGGTTCACTTTTTTTTAGCCAGTTTTGCCGCTGTAGACCTCAGAGTCATACAACTACGTACGTGACATGCTAATGTTAGCATGCTAACTGTTAGCAGGTTCACTGTTTTTAGCCAGTTTTGCCGCTGTAGACCTCAGAGTACGTGACATGCTAATGTCAGCATGCTAACTGTCAGCAGGTTCACTTCTTTAGCCAGTTTTGCCGCTATAAACCTCAGAGTCATACAACTACATACGTGACATGCTAATGTCAGCATGCTAACTGTTAGCATGTTCCCTTTTTTTTAGCCAGTTTTGCCGCTGTAGACCTCAGAGTCATACAACTATGTACGGGACATGTTAATTTTAGCATGCTAACTGTTAGCAGGCTCACTGTTTTTAGCCAGTTTTGCCGCTGTAGACCTCAGAGTATGTGACATGCTAATGTCAGCATTCCAACTGTTAGCAGGTTCACGTTTTTAGCCAGTTTTGCCGCTGTAGACCTCAAAGTCATACAACTACATACATGACATGCTAATGTTAGCATGCTAACTGTTAGCAGGTTCCTTTTTTTAGCCAGTTTTGCCGCTGTAGACCTCAGAGTCATACAACTACGTACGAGACATGCTAATTTTAGCATGCTAGCTGTTAACAGGTTCATTTTTTTAGCCAGTTTTGCCGCTGTAGACCTCAGAGCCATACAACTACGTACGTGACATGCTAATGTTAGCATGCTAACTGTCCGCAGGTTCACTTTTTTAGCCAGTTTTGCCGCTGTAAACCTCAGAGCTATACAACTACGTACGTGACATGCTAATGTTAGCATGCTAACTGTTAGCAGGTTCACTGTTTTTAGGCAGTTTTGCCGCTGTAGACCTCAGAGTATGTGACATGCTAATGTTAGCATGCTAACTGTTGGCAGGTTCACGTTTTTAGCTAGTTTAGCCGCTGTAGACCTCAGAGTATGTGACATGCTAATGTTAGCAGGTTAACGTTTTTAGCCAGTTTTGTCGCTGTAGACCTCAGAGTACGTGACATGCTAATGTTAGCATGCTA
The DNA here is from genome assembly GCF_033978685.3 of Nerophis lumbriciformis. Taxonomy (NCBI): domain Eukaryota; kingdom Metazoa; phylum Chordata; class Actinopteri; order Syngnathiformes; family Syngnathidae; genus Nerophis; species Nerophis lumbriciformis. The sequence continues at coordinate 12,702,715 of NC_084586.2, read as the reverse complement.
ACTGTTAGCAGGTTCACTTTTTTAGGCAGTTTTGCCACTGTAGACCTCAGAGTCATACAACTACGTGTCAGAATAATTGTATCTAAGTTATCACAAAACTTTGTGTTGCCATGAGTTCCCGGCGAGAAAGACAAAAGCCGTCTTTGATCCTACCAAGAAGAAGGCTTGTAAAACTCCACTGTGTAGGATGGGAAGCAACATGAAGGTGTTCTGTTTCTTTGATGTATTGTAATCCACAGAAAGATTTTGTCTTGACCCGAGAACTACAAAGCGTAGAGGAAGCAGGACCAGACTCCTCTCTGGACGACCTCTTCTTTGAACTGTTTTACGACCTTTTCTTTGAACTGTTTTGTAATCAAAGGCGATGGCTGTTTACGACCCCTGTCCCTTTAGAAACAGCTGTTGCCATGTAATCAGGAGGAGGCGTACAATCTTCTGTCAGGAGCGTGGGACGACACTGTGCAAGGGTACAGTGTCTACGCGTTTCTGAGCCAAATTTAATTCTGTCTCTCTTTGATTCCTTGCTTCTTGTCTTGTTTAATAGATGTCTTCAGTGTTTGAACCTGACACTACATACGTGACATGCTAATGTTAGCATGCTAACTGTTAGCAGGTTCACTTTTTTTTAGCCAGTTTTGCCGCTGTAGACCTCAGAGTCATACAACTACGTACGTGACATGCTAATGTTAGCATGCTAACTGTTAGCAGGTTCACTGTTTTTAGCCAGTTTTGCCGCTGTAGACCTCAGAGTACGTGACATGCTAATGTTAGCATGCTAACTGTTGGCAGGTTCACGTTTTTAGCCAGTTTTGCCGCTGTAGATCTCAAAGTCATACAACTACATACATGACATGCTAATGTTAGCATGCTAACTGTTAGCAGGTTCCTTTTTTTAGCCAGTTTTGCCGCTGTAGATCTCAAAGTCATACAACTACATACATGACATGCTAATGTTAGCATGCTAACTGTTAGCAGGTTCCTTTTTTTAGCCAGTTTTGCCGCTGTAGACCTCAGAGCCATACAACTACGTACGTGACATGCTAATGTTAGCATGCTAACTGTTAGCAGGTTCCTTTTTTTAGCCAGTTTTGCCGCTGTAGACCTCAGAGTCATACAACTACGTACGAGACATGCTAATTTTAGCATGCTAACTGTTAACAGGTTCATTTTTTAAGCCAGTTTTGCTGCTGTAGACCTCAGAGTACGTGACATGCTAATGTTAGCATGCTAACTGTCAGCAGGTTCACTTTTTTAGCCAGTTTTGCCACTGTAAACCTCAGAGTCATACAACTACGTACGTGACATGCTAATGTTAGCATGCTAGCTGTTAGCGGGTTCACCTTTTTTAGCCAGTTTTGCCGCTGTAGACCTCAGAGTCATACAACTATGTACGGGACATGTTAATTTTCGCATGCTAATGTTAGCAGGTTCACTTTTTTAGCCAGTTTTGCCGCTGTAGACCTTAGAGTACGAGACATGCTAATGTTAGCATGCTAACTGTTAGCAGGTTCACTTTTTTAGCCAGTTTTGCCGCTGTAGACCTCAGAGTACGTGACATGCTAATGTTAGCATGCTAACTGTTAGCAAGTTCACTTTTTTAGCCAGTTTTGCCGCTGCAGACCTCTGAGTACGTGACATGCTAAGGTTAGCATGCCAACTGTTAGCAGGTTCAAGTTTTTAGCCAGTTTTGCCGCTGTAGCCCTCAGAGTCATACAACTACGTACGTGACATGCTAATGTTAGCATGCTAACTGTCAGTAGGTTAACTTTTTTTTGCCAGTTTTGCCGCTGTAAACCTCAGAGTCATACAACTACGTACGTGACATGCTAATGTTAGCATGCTAACTGTCAGTAGGTTCACTTTTTTTTGCCAGTTTTGCTGCTGTAGACCTCAGAGTACGTGACATGCTAATGTTAGCATGCTAACTGTCAGTAGGTTCACTTTTTTTTGCCAGTTTTGCCGCTGTAAACCTCAGAGTCATACAACTACGTACGTGACATGCTAATGTCAGCATGCTAACTGTTAGCAAGTTCCCTTTTTTTAGCCAGTTTTGCCGCTGCAGATCTCAGAGTCATACAACTACGTACGTGACATGCTAATGTTAGCAGGTTCACTTTTTTTAGCCAGTTTTGCCGCTGTAGACCTCAAGAGTCATACAACTATGTACGGGACATGTTAATTTTAGCATGCTAATGTTAGCAGGTTCACGTGTTTAGCCAGTTTTGCCGCTGTAGACCTCTGAGTACGTGACATGCTTATGTTAGCATGCTAACTGTTAGCAGGTTCAAGTTTTTAGCCAGTTTTGCCGCTGTAGACCTGAGTCATACAACTACTTATTTGAAAATGCTAATGTTAGCATGCTAATGTTAACAGGTTCACTTTTTTAGCCAGTTTTGCTGCTGTAGACCTCAGAGTACGTGACATGCTAATGTTAGCATGCTAACTGTCAGCAGGTTCACTTTTTTAGCCAGTTTTTCCGCTGTAAACCTCAGAGTCATACAACTACGTACGTGACATGCTAATGTTAGCATGCTAGCTGTTAGCGGGTTCACTTTTTTTAGCCAGTTTTGCCGCTGTAGACCTCAGAGTCCTACAACTATGTACGGGACATGTTAATTTTAGCATGCTAATGTTAGCAGGTTCACTTTTTTAGCCAGTTTTGCCGCTGTAGACCTCAGAGTACGTGACATGCTAATGTTAGCATGCTAACTGTCAGCAGGTTCACTTTTTTAGCCAGTTTTTCCGCTGAAAACCTCAGAGTCATACAACTACGTACGTGACATGCTAATGTTAGCATGCTAACTGTTAGCAGGTTCACTTTTTTTTAGCCAGTTTTGCCGCTGTAGACCTCAGAGTCATACAACTATGTACGGGACATGTTAATGTTAGCATGCTAATGTTAGCAGGTTCACTTTTTTAGCCAGTTTTGCCGCTGTAGACCTCAGAGTACGTGACATGCTAATGTCAGCATGCTAACTGTCAGCAGGTTCACTTTTTTAGCCAGTTTTGCCGCTGTAAACCACAGAGTACGTGACATGCTAATGTTAGCATGCCAACTGTTAGCAGGTTCACGTTTTTAGCCAGTTTTGCCGCTGTAGATCTCAAAGTCATACAACTACATACATGACATGCTAATGTTAGCATGCTAACTGTTAGCAGGTTCCTTTTTTTAGCCAGTTTTGCCGCTGAAGACCTCAGAGTCATATAGCTACGTACGTGACATGCTAATGTTAGCATGCTAACTGTTAGCAGGTTCCTTTTTTTAGCCAGTTTTGCCGCTGTAGACCTCAGAGTCATACGACTACGTACGAGACATGCTAATTTTAGCATGCTAACTGTTAACAGGTTCATTTTTTTAGCCAGTTTTGCTGCTGTAGACCTCAGAGTACGTGACATGCTAATGTTAGCATGCTAACTGTCAGCAGGTTCACTTCTTTAGCCAGTTTTGCCGCTGTAAACCTCAGAGTCATACAACTACGTACGTGACATGCTAATGTCAGCATGCTAACTGTTAGCATGTTCACTTTTTTTAGCCAGTTTTGCGGCTGTAGACCTCAGAGTCCTACAACTATGTACGGGACATGTTAATTTTAGCATGCTAATGTTAGCAGGTTCACTTTTTTAGCCAGTTTTGCCGCTGTAGACCTCAGAGTCATACAACTACATACGAGACATGCTAACTTTAGCATGCTAACTGTTAACAGGTTCATTTTTTTAGCCAGTTTTGCTGCTGTAGACCTCAGAGTACGTGACATGCTAATGTTAGCATGCTAACTGTTAGCAGGTTCACTTTTTTAGCCAGTTTTGCCGCTGTAGACCTCAGAGTACGTGACATGCTAATGTTAGCATGCTAACTGTCAGTAGGTTCACTTTTTTAGCCAGTTTTGCCGCTGTAGACCTCAGAGTCATACAACTACGTACTTAACATGCTAATGTTAGCATGCTAACTGTTAGCGGGTTCACTTTTTTAGCCAGTTTTGCCGCTGTAGACCTCAGAGTATGTGACATGCTAATGTTAGCATGCTAACTGTTGGCAGGTTCACGTTTTTAGCCAGTTTAGCCGCTGTAGACCTCAGAGTATGTGACATGCTAATGTTAGCATGCTAACTGTTGGCAGGTTCACGTTTTTAGCCAGTTTAGCCGCTGTAGACCTCAGAGTATGTGACATGCTAATGTTAGCAGGTTAACGTTTTTAGCCAGTTTTGCCGCTGTAGACCTCAGAGTACGTGACATGCTAATGTTAGCATGCTAACTGTTAGCAGGTTCACTTTTTTAGGCAGTTTTGCCGCTGTAGACCTCAGAGTCATACAACTACGTGTCAGAATAATTGTATCTAAGTTATCACAAAACTTTGTGTTGCCATGAGTTCCCGGCGAGAAAGACAAAAGCCGTCTTTGATCCTACCAAAAAGAAGGCTTGTAAAACTCCACTGTGTAGGATGGGAAGCAACATGAAGGTGTTCTGTTTCTTTGATGTATTGTAATCCACAGAAAGATTTTGTCTTGACCCGAGAACTACAAAGCGTAGAGGAAGCAGGACCAGACTCCCCTCTGGACAACCTCTTCTTTGAACTGTTTTACGACCTTTTCTTTGAACTGTTTTGTAATCAAAGGCGATGGCTGTTTACGACCCCTGTCCCTTTAGAAACAGCTGTTGCCATGTAATCAGGGAAAGTCCAAAAACCTACTCAGTGGCCTAGTGGTTAGAGTGTCCGTCCTGAGATCGGTAGGTTGGGAGTTCAAATCCCGGCCGAGTCATACCAAAGACTATAAAAATGGGACCCATTACCTCCCTGCTTGGCACTCAGCATCAAGGGTTGGAATTGGGGGTTAAATCACCAAAATGATTCCCGGGCGCAGCCACCGCTGCTGCCCACTGCTCCCCTCACCTCCCAGGGGGTGATCAAGGGTGATGGGTCAAATGCAGAGAATAATTTCGCCACACCTAGTGTGTGTGTGACAATCATTGGTACTTTAACTTTTAACTTTAAAAGAGGAGGCGTACAATCTTCTGTCAGGAGCGTGGGACGACACTGTGCAAGGGTACAGTGTCTACGCGTTTCTCCTCATTGAGCCAAATGTAATTCCGTCTCTGTTTGATTCCTTGCTTCTTGTCTTGTTTAATAGATGTCTTCAGTATTTGAACCTGACACTACATACGTGACATGCTAATGTTAGCATGCTAACTGTTAGCAGGTTCACTTTTTTTAGCCAGTTTTGCCGCTGTAGACCTCAGACTCATACAACTACGTACGTGACATGCTAATGTTAGCATGCTAACTGTTAGCAGGTTCACTGTTTTTAGCCAGTTTTGCCGCTGTAGACCTCAGAGTACGTGACATGCTAATGTCAGCATGCTAACTGTCAGCAGGTTGACTTTTTTAGCCAGTTTTGCCACTGTAGACCACAGAGTACGTGACATGCTAATGTTAGCATGCCAACTGTTAGCAGGTTCACGTTTTTAGCCAGTTTTGCCGCTGTAGACCTCAAAGTCATACAACTACATACATGACATGCTAATGTTAGCATGCTAACTGTCAGCAGGTTCACTTTTTTAGCCAGTTTTGCCGCTGTAAACCTCAGAGTCTTACAACTACGTACGTGACATGCTAATGTTAGCATGCTAGCTGTTAGCGGGTTCACTTTTTTTAGCCAGTTTTGCCGCTGTAGACCTCAAGAGTCATACAACTATGTACGGGACATGTTAATTTTAGCATGCTAATGTTAGCAGGTTCACTTTTTTAGCCAGTTTTGCCGCTGTAGACCTTAGAGTACGTGACATGCTAATGTTAGCATGCTAACTGTTAGCAAGTTCACTTTTTTAGCCAGTTTTGCCGCTGTAGACCTCTGAGTACGTGACATGCTAATGTTAGCATGCTAACTGTTAGCAAGTTCACTTTTTTAGCCAGTTTTGCCGCTGTAGACCTCTGAGTACGTGACATGCTAATGTTAGCATGCTAACTGTTAGCAGGTTCAAGTTTTTAGCCAGTTTTGCCGCTGTAGACCTGAGTCATACAACTACGTGCTTGAAAATGCTAATGTTAGCACGCTAGCTGTTAACAGGTTCACTTTTTTAGCCAGTTTTGCCGCTGTAGACCTCAGTCAAATAACTTCATACTTGATACATTTTAACTTTACGCATGCTAAAGTTAGCACGCTAACATTAGCATACTAGCCCTTTTAGCTACTTTTGCATGCGTATGCCTCCGAGTCATTTAACTTGGCACGTGACATATGCTAACTGTTAGCATGCTAACATTAGCATACTAGCTATTTTAGCTACTTTTGCATGCATACACCAGAGTCATATACCTTGGTACTAGATACATGCTAACTGTTAGCATGCTAGGTTTTTTTTTTTTTAAGCTACTTTTGCATGCATACACCAGAGTCACAGAATGTAGTACTAGATACATGCTAACTGTTAGCATGCATGATTATTTTGTTGTTATCAATCAATCAATGTTTACTTATATAGCCCTAAATCACGAGTGTCTCAAAGGGCTGCACAAGCCACGACGACATCCTGGGCTCAGATCCCACATTAGACTGCACAGGTGTACCTAATAAAGTGGGACCTGCTCACCTTACTGTAGCTGCTGACCCCCATGGTGGGAAGCAGCGCCGCCAGGAGGGAGAAGATCCACCCGGCCGCCATGACCCCGCAGGCGTGCCTTAGGCGCAACTTGCGGTCGGGTCGCAGGGCGTGCGTGATGGTGTGCCAGCGCTCCAGTGTGATAACCGTCAACGTGAACACCGACAGCTCACTGGCGAACACCTGACACACACACACACACACACACACACACGCTGTTGACCATCGGGCCGACCAAACACGTCACCTGGGGCGCGCACGCACGGTGAAGAAGCCGGCGGCGCCGCAGCCGGGGCCCGTCTGCCAGTAGATGGCGTGGTTGTAGAAGTGGCCCTGCGTCAGCGTGTCCACCGTCGCTATGACGACCAGGTAGACGCCCATGCAGAGGTCAGCGAACGCCAGGTGGCACATGAGGAAGCGCGGCACCGTCAGTTTGGAGCGGCTGCCTGGCAACGGGAGGAGGAAATCAAACACACATCCGTCACCTGCCACTTCATTAGGTACACTTCAGTTCCCAAAACAGAATCATTACACGTAAAATAAAGCTGGTGTTAAAAAGGCTAAAATATTCAACCAAAGAAAACAGTACATGAAGTCAGAAATAAATAAAATATTAATACTTGTTTGCAGACACTTAAATGAGATCTAATACAAAAATTATGTTTTTACATTTTTAAGGGGCAAAAAAAATACAAAAATAAAATAAAGATTATAACAATATATGAATAAAACAAAATAACTATTTTAGAGTGTTAAGTTAAATACCTAATTAATAAATATCTAACTGAGGTGTAATCAATTCATCAATTAGAATAGAATAGAAAGTACTTTATTGATCCCTGGGGGAAATTCAGCATCACAGTTCGCTCACAATAGACAATAATAATAATAAATAATATAATATATATAACATATTATATATATAATATATAATATATGAATAATATAAATATATTCTACATATATTCTACATTAAAGTGCAGTCAAGAAGAATTAAATCTACAGTTAATTTTTTTCACAAAACTAAAATGAACTCAGAAAAAATTGAATAATAAAAAGTATAACTACAAATATAATATAAATATATAGGTATTATGTGGTGTTATTACTTGTTTTAATTTAATATATTTAATAGACTTCTAGGTCCCATTACATGGCCACAACATTAGGAACACCAGTCACAAGGATATATTTATTAATGGGAGTTTTTTGTGAACTATATATATATATATATATATATATATATATATATATATATATATATATATATATATATATATATATATATATATATATATATATATATGTGTATGCATATTTAATATATGTACGTATATATACTGTATGTGTGTGTGCATATATATATATGTGTATATGTATTTGTATATATATGCATATATATATATATATATATATGTGTGTGTGCATATATATATATGTGTATATGTATTTGTATATATATGCATATATATATATATATATATGTGTGTGTGTGTATATATATATATATATTAATATGTGTATATGTGAATATATATGCATATTTAATATATGTATGTATATATATACTGTATGTGTGTGTGTGCATACAGTATATATATGTGTATATGTATTTGTATATATATATGCATATATATGTATATATGTGTTTGTGTGTGTATATATATATATATTAATATGTGAATATATATGCATATTTAATATATGTATGTATATATACTGTTTGTGTGTATGCATATACATATATATGTATTTGTATATATATATACAAATATATATATATGTGTATATATATATATATACACATATATATAAATATATATATACACATATACATATATATATATACATGTATATATATACATACATATATACATATACATATATATATATGTATATATATATATAAATATATATACACACAAATATAAATCAATAAATATGTACAAATCAATTAATTCTTTTTATTTTTATGAAATCAATCAATCAATCAATCAATCAATGTTTATTTATATATAGCCCTAAATCACAAGTGTCTCAAAGGGCTGCACAAGCCACAACGACATCCTCGGTACAGAGCCCACATAAGGGCAAGGAAAAACTCACCCCAGTGGGACGTCGATGTGAATGACGGGGGGGGGGGGGGGGGGGTTACCCACTAAATGTCCATTCATTTTTCAATTATAATCATGTGAAATATGACCTGAAATAATTCTAAGTACAGTATTTATTTAATTTAAGGCCAGTTTATAAATTTTATGTCCAAATGGATAATATTTAATATAATTTTATGTATTAAATAAGCATTTAAAAGTGCGGTGAGATGAATGATATTGATCAATACATCTGTCAAAGTCGCCTATCAGGAGAGGTGGGTAGATGGGCAGAGGGGTAGAGGGGTAGAGGGGCAGAGGGGTAGAGGGGTAGATGGGTAGAGGGGTAGAGGAGTACCTAACAAGACGAGGAGCACGGCCATGTTCCCCAGCAGCGTGAGGACAGAGACGATCCAGATGAGGGCCCTCAGCGGGACCGTGTCCATGATGTCCCCGCAGAGGTTGAAGGCGTCCGGCAAGGGGGTGCAGGTGGTGCTGATGTTGACGCAGTTGGCTTGGAAGAAAGCGGCCTCTTCCCGCGCTTTGGGGTGGGAGCACAGTGGGTGCCACATGGAACTGACATGAACACCAAAATAAATAATACATTAAACACAAAGTGTCTCTTCCAGCATTAGTGGCGGCAATAAATAGCTTCTTTGTCAGGGAAGATAAAAGCTGCTCAGAAGAAACAACAGGGAATTGTCATGAATATAAAATCATCTTGGAGCACAATTTAGGGAGGGAACCCAAAATAGAAACTTTGCTGTCTCTTTGTTTTATGATAAAAATACTTCATGCAGGATGAAGTAGCTAATAAGTGCAATAATGTAGCCTGGCTATTAGCATGCAGTGTGTCCGCAAAGTATTCACAGCGCTTCACTTTTTCCACAGTTTATGTTACAGCTTTATGCCAAAATGGAATACATTCATTCTTGTCCTCAAAATGCTACACACAAGACCCTATTAGGACTATTTTTACTAATTGGTTTTATCTAGTCTGCACTTTGTCTGTGTTAATATTATTATTATTATTATTATTGGCTTTTATCTAGTTTGCACTTTGTCTGTATTATTGCTATTATCATTATTATCGACTCCTCTTTGCCTTATTCTTTTTATTTTCCTATTTTTAATGATGTTAAATCTGTGTTATTGTTGTTGTTGGTGTTGTAAATTAGCTTTGGCTACAAACACTATGATACCCCCCCCCACCTACCTCAACCTCCTCATGCTCTCTCAGGGAGAGCATGCCCCAAATTCCAAGCTGCTGTTTTGAGGCATGTTAAAAAAATAATGCACTTTGTGACTTGGCAGTGCCATGTTGGCATATTTTGGAAAACCTTGTTACATTGTTTAATGCATCCAACGGGGCATCACAACAAAATTAGGCATAATAATGTGTTAATTCCATGACTGTATAAATCGGTATCGGTTGATATCGGAATCGGTAATTAAGAGTTGGACAATATTGGAATATCGGCAAAAAGCCATTCTCGGACATCTCTATTTGAAGTCTGTATATTGCATTTTCAATGGGGGTAAAATCCTGGTAATTACTGGTAATGCGAAAAACATGTTGGCTAGATGGCGGCCTGAGAGTGCGGTGTGCAGTGGGGTTACGGCGTACTTGTTCTTGTACAGGCCGAGGAGGACGCAGCAGTGCGACGGGTACGTGACCTGGGCGTGGAGCAGCTTGCCGTACAACCGCTGGGGGGGGAGCTCCTTCAGGCGGAACGCCGACTCCGCCGTCAGCCACTGGAGTCGGCCCAGGATGGCGACAGGCAGCGTGTCGAGCGCCGTGTGGGAGACGTCGCTGAAGGGCATAGGAAAAAGTGTCGGACGATGGACGCGTGGGAGGACTAACGGGGCGTCAAAGTGAGGAGTGAATCACGGCTTACATCATCACCAAGTCGCTGGAACCCGAAAAGGCGTTGGGATGGATGTAGGCAAGTTGTCTGTTGCCTCTCAGAGACCTCAGAGAGACAAACATGATGATTATTAACGTGTCCAAAACTCCTGATATGACATACTTCTGCTGTGACTCACAGATTGTGCAGCTTGGTGCCGTTGAAGGCGTCTTTCGCCACCTTCTTGATGCCATTTGTGGTGAGCCGTCTGTCGTCACAAATGATTTATTTGTGGAAAATTGATCTATTAGAGATCATTTTTTTATGCTCATGAATCCATAAATGTTTATTAGAGGCAGTGTGAGAGGCTTTTCAGAGTCTGGACCAACAAAATATAATCAGTTAAAACTCAAACACACTTTTATTATTTTATACAGTACAGGCCAAAAGTGTGGACACGCCTTCTCATTCAATGTGTTTTCTTTATTTTCATGACTATTTACATTGTAGATTGTCACTGAAGTCATCAAAACTATGAATGAACACATGTGGAGTTATGTACTTAACAAAAAAAGGTGAAATAATGGAAAACATGTTTTATATTCTAGTTTCTTCAAAATAGCCACCCTTTGCACACTCTTGGCATTCTCTCCATGAGCTTCCAGAGGTAGTCACCTGAAATGGTTTTCACTTCACAGGTGTGCTTGAAGCTCATGGAGAGAATGCCAAGAGTGTGCAAAGCAGTAATCAGAGAAAATATTTCAGTTATTTCACCGTTTTTTGTTAAGTACATAACTCCACATGTGTTCATTCATAGTTGTGATACCTTCAGTGACAATCTACAATGTAAATAGTCATGAAAATAAAGAAAACACATTGAATGAGGAGAAGATGTGTCCAAACTTTTGGCCTGTACTGTATATATTTGATATATGGTTTGTATAACATCAGGCACCCTAATACTCCATAGTATTGTCTGTAAAAAAAACCTCATTTTTAACACAGCTATTATATGGGACATCATACCATATGGCTAATGTGGCTAAAGCTAATAAAAAAGTATATTGTATTGATATTTGTAGTTTTTGAAATATTTGTATAATAACCATAATACAATATTGATATGCATTTTTTCCACATCATGTTGTATTGTTCATTATTTTAAATGTTTTTTTTAACAACATAAAATATTAAAGTAAATGTCTAAATACATGTAATAAAATAAAAACCTCCATATAAATATCTGTAATTGTAAAAATATAATGACAAACTAATATGACGATACACATGTCTATAAATATAAAATTATGTAAAAACATTGTAATAAAAAGTATAATGCATTGATATTTATTTTAATATTTGTATAATAGCCATAATACAATATTGCTATGCATTTCTTCAATTTTACTATGTATTGTTCATTATTTTAAATGGTTTACTAACAACATAAAATATTAAAGTAAATGTCTAAATACATGTAATAAAATAAAAACATCCAAATAAATATCTGTAATTGTAAAAATATAATGACAAACTAATATAATAAGGATATTGAAACAAATGTCTATAAATATAAAATTATGTAAAAACATTGTAATAAAAAGTATAATGCATTGATATTTAAATGTTTGTATAATAGCCATAATACAATATTGCTATGCATTTCTTCCATTTTATTATGCATTGTTCATTATTTTAAATTGTTTATTAACAACATAAAATATTAAAGTAAATGTCTAAATACAAGTAATAAAATAAAAACATCCAAATAAATATCTGTAATTGTAAAAATATAATGACAAACTAAAATAATGATAACGATATTGAAACAAATGTCGATAAAACTAAAATAATGTAAAAACATAAAACTAAATACATATCTAAATACATATCTATATTTGAAATAAAAAGTATAATGCATTGATATTTATTTAAATATTTGTATAATAGCCATAATACAATATTGCTATGTATTTCTTCCATTTTATTACACATTGTTCATTATTTTAAATTGTTTATTAACAACATCAAATATTAAAGTAAATGTCTAAATACATGTAATAAAATAAAAACCTCCATATAAATATCTGTAATTGTAAAAATATAATGACAAACTAATATGATGGTACAAATGTCTATAAATATAAAATTATGTAAAAACATTGTAATAAAAAGTATAATGCATTGATATTTAACTGTTTGTATAATAGCCATAATACAATATTGCTATGCATTTCTTCCATTTTATTATGCATTGTTCATTATTTTAAATTGTTTATTAACAACATAAAATATTAAAGTAAATGTCTAAATACATGTAATAAAATAAAAACAACCAAATAAATATCTGTAATTGTAAAAATATAATGACAAACTAAAATAATGATAACGATATTGAAACAAATGTCGATAAAACTAAAATAATGTAAAAACATAAAACATCTAAATACTTATCTATATTTGAAATAAAAAGTATAATGCATTGATATTTATTTAAATATTTGTATAATAGTCATAATACAATATTGCTATGTATTTCTTCCATTTTATTACGCATTGTTCATTATTTTAAATTGTTTATTAACAACATCAAATATTAAAGTAAATGTCTAAATACATGTAATAAAATAAAAACATCTAAATTAATGCATTGATATTTAAATGTTTGTATAATAGCCATAATACAATATTGCTATGCATTTCTTCCATTTTATTATGCATTGTTCATTATTTTAAATTGTTTATTAACAACATAAAATATTAAAGTAAATGTCTAAATACATGTAATAAAATAAAAACCTCCGAATAAATATCTGTAATTGTAAAAATATAATGACAAACTAATATGATGGTACAAATGTCTATAAATATAAAATTATGTAAAAACATTGTAATAAAAAGTACAATGCATTGATATTTAAATGTTTGTATAATAGCCATAATACAATATTGCTATGCATTTCTTCCATTTTACTATGCATTGTTCATTATTTTGAATTGTTTATTAACAACATAAAATATTAAAGTAAATGTCTAAATACATGTAATAAAATAAAAACAACCAAATAAATATCTGTAATTGTAAAAATATAATGACAAACTAAAATAATGATAACGATATTGAAACAAATGTCGATAAAACTAAAATAATGTAAAAACATAAAACATCTAAATACATATCGATATTTGAAATAAAAAGTATAATGCATTGATATTTATTTAAATATTTGTATAATAGCCATAATACAATATTGCTATGTATTTCTTCCATTTTATTACGCATTGTTCATTATTTTAAATTGTTTATTAACAACATCAAATATTAAAGTAAATGTCTAAATACATGTAATAAAATAAAAACATCTAAATTAATGCATTGATATTTAAATGTTTGTATAATAGCGATAATACAAAATTGCTATGCATTTCTTCCATTTTATTATGCATTGTTCAGTATTTTAAATGGTTTATTAACAACATAAATATTAAAGTAAATGTCAATTCATGTAATAAAATAAAAACATCCAAATAAATATCGATAATTGTAAAAATATAATGACAAACTAATATGATAAAGATATTGAAACAAATGTTTATAAAACTAAAATAATGTAAAAACATAAACCATCTAAATCAATATCTATATTTGTAATAAAAAGTATAATGCATTGATATTTATTTTTTAATATTTGTATAACAGCCATAATAAAATAAAAACCTCCAAATAAATATCTGTAATTTTGAAAATATAATGACAGACTAATATAATGATAAGGATATTGAAACCATTTTTATAAAGCAAAATAAATTGTAATAATATAAAACACCTAAATAAATATCTATAATTGTAATTAAAAAAATAATAGTGTATTGATATTTTTTGTATAGTAACAATAATACAATATTGTTATGCATTTTTTTCCACTTTATGTTGTATTGTTCTTTTTTTAAAATAACATAAAATATTGAAGTAAATGTCTAAATACATATATTGTAATAACATAAAAACATCCACATTGATTGTAAAATATAATGACAAAGTAATATAATATAATGATAAAGATATTGAAACAAATGTCTATAAAACTGAAATACATTATGATGTAATAACATAAAACATCTATATAAATATCTGTAATTGTAATAAAACAGTATATTGTATTAATAGACTTTTAATATTTGTAAAATACCTAAAAAACAATATTGCTATGTACTTCTTCCATTTTATTATGTATTGTTTATTATTTAATTGTTTTTTATTAATAACAAAAATATTGAAGTCTAAAATACATGTAATGTAATCACATAAAATTATCCAAATAAATATCCGTCATTTAAAAATTCCAATGACAAACTAATATAATGATAAAGATATTGAAATTAATGTCTATAAAACTGAAATATAATGTAATAACATAAACATCTAAATAAATAGCTGTAATTGTAAAAATATAATGACCAAGTTATACAATGTAATATGAAAAAACTGTAATAATGTTTATAACTTTAAAAATATAATAGTAATAATAATAATAATATAATACATTGAAATAAATGACAATTAAACCAAAATATAATGTAATAACATACAAACAACCAAATAAATATCTGCAATGAGAAAATATAGAGACAAACTAATAGAATACAATATACCGGTAATATTAATAATATTACAATAAATGTACTCTATACAATAGAAAAAAATATAATCAAATGAAAACATTTAAATAAATGTCCATACAGCCAACATAAAAACATCCAAATAAATATCTGTTTTTGTAAAAGCATAATGACAAACTAATATATTATAATAATGATGATAATAAAAATATTTAAATCAATGTATATAACTTTGTTTTAAAACAATGGACAAAAGTATATTGTAAAAACATTTAAATGAATGTAAATACAACTAAAATATAATGTAATAACATAAATATGATGATAAACTATTTTAATATAGTAATAATCATACTCTAAAAATATTGAAATAAATGAAACATTGCATTAAATAAAAACTTACATTTTTCTAATGGTACCCCTGCAGAGGCCATTGAAGGCGTTGGCAGGCACTTCCTGTATGTGGATGTTGTCGTTGATGTCGCTAAACAACACATTGTAAACAAAGCAATAAAGCACAATTCTACAATTGCATTGTACAATACAATACATGGCTTCATCACCGTACATGTGTGTGTGTGAGTGTGTGTGAGTGTATGTGTGTGTTTGTGTGTGTGTGCGCAGGGTCCTACAACATCGTGCAGTCGGCGGCCGAGTGGATCTTGGAGAAGTCAGGGAACGTGGTGAGTCCCGTGTTGGATATAAACCTGCAAAGTGGAGAAAAAAGCTGCAAATATAATGTGGAGTCATGACGCCAAGCAGCAGATGCTCAGTGTGTGTGTGTGTGTGTGTGTGTGTGTGTGTGTGTGTGTGTGTGTGTGTGTGTGTGTGTGTGTGTGTGTGCCTTCCAACTGTTTCTAATATCCAAGATAGCGTAATACATATGCATACAAGCATTAAACCACAAACTACTTACTGGGCTCCTCCGGCCTTGCATTTTTAAAGAGTACAACTTTACAAGAGGCGCTCACTTGGGAACCTGGGAGTAACACGATAACATCGTAATAATAATAATAATGATCATACTCACAATGCAAATTAGAATAATGACAACAATAACAATAACGTGGTTATTCTTCTTGAGGTAAGAACTCACAGGCGTTGCAGGTTGACGAGGTTCTTGAACGCATCCCTGTCAATGTGCCTCAGATGTTTGGACAAGGTGATGGTTCTGAAAGACACGGAAAATAGTCCAGCGGAAAGAAAACGCCGAGGGCGTGGCGGCGCTCGGCTCGACTCACATCTCTCTGAGTTCGGGGAGGTTGGAGAAGGCGAACGCTCCGATGGACTCCAGCGCTTCGTTTGCCGAGATGGTGCTAGGAGAAACACATCATTACCATGAATTGATTGACGTAGACCCCGACTTAAACAAGTTGAAAAACGTATTGGGGTGTTACCATTTAGTGGTCAATTGTACGGAATATGTACTGTACTGTGCAATCTACTAATACAAGTTCCAATCAATCAATCAATCAATCAATCAATCAATCACACTGTAGATCCCGGGGTCATTAGCGGCCCCCTAGCCTGTGGCCGGTAAAAAAACCTTAGCATTCTAATGTTAGAGGGTAGCAGGGGGTGTATATTGTAGCGTCCCGGAAGAGTTAGTGCTGCAAGGGCTTCTGGGTATTTGTTCTTTTGTGTTTATGTTGTGTTACGGTGCGGATGTTCTCCCGAAATGTGTTTGTCATTCTTGTTTGGTGTGGGTTCACAGTGTGGCGCATATTTGTAACAGTGTTAAAGTTGTTTATACGGCCACCCTCAGTGTGACCTGTATGGCTGTTGACCTGACTTGTGTGTGTGTGTAAGAGCCGCACATATTAGTGTGTCGTGATATATTGTCTGGTGTGCCGTGGGAAATTATGCAACTTCACCTAATTGGTCCAAAAAATATTTTTTACAAATCAATAATCATAATAATGTGTCGTCGTCTAGTGCCTGTCCTGTGTAGAGCTTGGCAGGGTAACTATGTAATACTCCATATCAGTAGGTGGCAGCAGGTAGTTCATTGCTTTGTAGAAGTCGGAACGCGTCGAGAATGGTTTGTCGTGATCCCAATAGGCAGAGCACAGCGGGAGACAGCGTGCAGTAGAGATGCGCGGAAAGGCAATTATTTCATCCGCAACCGCATCACAAAAGTCGTCAACCATCCGCATCCACCCGAACTAACATTTAATCAAAACCGCACCCGCCCGTTGTTATATATCTAATATAGACGATGCAAGGCATTAGTGAGGTTATAAAGCTTTTGCCTGTTAAAGAAAGGAGACTGATCCAATGCCGCAGAGACATTCAATGCGTGCCACGCTGTCACGGCCCAGACGCACACTAGTGCGCAATCATCTGGGAGCCGCGCTGAGCGCACCGGCCTCCAAGCGCGCTCGCGCCACTCAAACTGCTGCAGGCAGCTGCGTTCTATCTTGTTTTAACATCCTGTGGCACTCTTCTGGGATCACGGCGGACGAAACTGCTCATGCTCAGGGTGTTTGTGGAGGTTCGGGGTTTTGCACAAATGTGATGCACCATGTTAGATGTCCCGGTTTTGTGACTGTCGTAGACATAAACAGCGTCGCAGCTCTTGCAAATCACGTAGCCAGCATTACTATCATCCTGATTTACAACCTCATAAAAACGAGTCCACGCTGAACTTTTCTGGCTTTTTTTCCCCCTGGTCTTTAGTATTCCCTTTTTTAGTTTGTCGCGTACCACGTTTGCTGCCGGCGTTGCCATCTCTTTTTTTTTTCTTCTTCTGTTGTGGCATATGCTGCAGGTGCCTGCTCGTTTTTCGTATGTGGGTAACAACATTTAACTATGTATATATATTTCCGAATGGGTTTAACTGCCACCCGCCTGAATCTATTTAAAATCTAATTTTTTTTAATTTCAACCGCCCGACCCGACCCGCGGATAAAATCTAATTTTTTTTTTATTTCAACCGCCCGACCCGCGGATAATCCGCGGACTCCGCGGTTGTGTCCGCAAACCGCGCATCTCTAGCGTGCAGGTAAAAAAGGTATGAAACGCTTAAACCAAAAATCAACAAAAGGCAAGTCCCGCTAGGAAAAGGCACTGAAGCATAGGGAAGGCTATGTAAAACAAAAGCAAAACTGAACTGGCTACAAAGACAACAAAAACAGAATGCTGGACGACAGCAAAAACTTACAGCGTGTAGAGCAAAGACGGCGTCCACAAAGCACATCCCGTACATTACATGACAATAAACAATGTCCTCTCAAAGAAGGATAGCGCACGCACAACTTAAATAGTCTTGATTGCGAAAACAAAGCAGGGGCGGGCAATAGCACTCAAAGGAAGGAGTGAAGCTGCTACAGGAGAACACCAACAAAACAGGAAGAGTCACCAAAATAACAGCGCAAGACAGGAACTAAAGCAATACACACAGGAAACAACAACAAACTCAAAATAAGGCACGACAACCTGGTGGAGTTTAATTTTTTAACCTTTTCTGCTGGTGGTGTGCCTCCGTATTTTTTTTATGAAAAAAATGTGCCTTAGCTCAAAAAAGGTTGAAAAACACTGCTCTGGTATACTCTGGACTGAAGCTGTGTGCCTTCATTGTTTTTGTAAAATAAATAAAAATAATGCACTTTGTTTTTCCATAACTGGAGTTGAAGTTGTTCTCTTATTTTGGAAAACCTTGTTTTTGATTGATTGATTGGACCTTGTATTAGTAGATTGCACAGTACAGTATATATTTTCTACAATTGACCACTAAATGGTAACACTCCAATAAGTTTTTCAACTTGTTTAAGTCGGGGTCCACGTTAATCCATACTTGCCAACCTTCCCAGATTGTCCGGGAGACTCCCGAAATTCAGCGCCTCTCCCGAAAACCTCCCGGGACAAATTTTCTCCCGAAAATCTCCCGAAATTCAGGCACACAATATAAACAGCGTACCTGCCCAATAATGTTATAACTGTAGAATGATCGAGGGCGAGTTCTTGGTTTCTTATGTGGGTTTATTGTTTGGCAGTTTCATTAACGTCCTCCCAGCGCCGCAACAACACACAACAACAGCAGTAACGTTTTGTCTACCGGAAAGCAGTTCGTCTGCCGTAAACAGCAATGTTGTGACACTCTTAAACAGGACAATACTGCCATCTAGTGCATTTGATGAAAACACTTTTTGCGTGCCACACAGCAATGCATCATCAGAGAGGAGGTTCAGCATGGTTAGAAAAATAGTGACAGAGAATAGAACAAGGATGGACAATTCAACCCTTAACTCAACAATGAGTAGATGAGTGTTATGTGTGTGTATATGTGTAAATAAATGAACACTGAAATTCAAGTATTTCTTTTATTTATATATATATATATATATATATATATATATACATATATGAAATACTTGACTTAGTATATATATATATATATATATATATATATATATGAAATACTTGACTTGGTGAATCCTAGCTGTAAATATACTCCTCCCCTCTTAACCATGCCCCCAACCACGCCCCCCACCCACCACCTCCCGAAATCGGAGGTCTCAAGGTTGGCAAGTATGCGTTAATCAATTCATGGTAAAGTTACATTGTTTAATGCAGTGGTTCTCAACCTTTTTTCAGTGATGTACCCCCTTTTGAAATGTTTTTTAATTTAAGTACCTCCTAATCAGAGCAAAGCATTTCTGGTTGAAAATAAGAGATACAAGAAGTAAAATACAGCACTATGTCATCAGTTTCTGATTTATTAAATTGTATAACAGTGCAAAATATTGCTCATTTGTAGTGGTCTTTCTTGAACTATTTGGAAAAAAAGATAGGTTTTTATTTATATTTATAAAGAATTTTTGAATTGTTGCTATGTTTAGAATATTTAAAAAAAATCTCACGTACCCCTTGGCATACCTTCTAGTACCCCCAGGGGTACATGCAGGGGCGTCACTAGCTTTTAAGGACAGGGGGGGCTTAGCCCCCAGGAGATGCACAGAATGCGAGCGAACGTTACGCACAAACACAAAACTTCACAAACGGCTAACAAAGACTTAGAAATTATTCATTGTTATTATTATTATTTAAAAAAAATGCACGGGACGAAATTAAATGCTCCCCGGGACGATGGCTTTTAACCATTTTTTTTCTTTTTCTTTTTATGTATTTATTCATTTTACATTTTATATTAAATGTCTTGGTTTTTCCTCCCTCTGAAAATCCTATGAAATGTTTAACAAGCCATCCTATAATAATACAACAGCTATTAATGTAACAATACAATAAAACAAATATATTTAATGATGTTTTTTTCATTATTTTAACAATAGGCTAATGTACATTACTTTATATAGATTCTACAAGAAACACAAAACTTAAAAACTAAATTATTTACAATTGCACACACAAGGTTTCGTGCAGCTTCACTCATTGTAAAGGAAGATAATGTGCTTCGTACACCTGCAGGACCGCAAGCAAGGTCGCAGAGAAAATGCGGACTGGAATTTGAGTGATGTGGACATTTTCTATATGAACAAATGGAATGGATTGGACACCGACGCACTAAAGGGGCTCTTACCTTACGCTACGAAGTGAGGGGAAACTGAGTGAATAATAACAGGTTATATGATTATTTATTCAAACTCATATTCGGGCCACTTTATAATGAATATGTATTTGTAAAAAAAAAAAAAAAATATATATATATATAACACCAAATTATTTAGGGGGGCTTAAGAATATTTTAGGGGGACTAGAGCCCCCCTAAAATAGGCCTAACAACGCCAATGGGTACACGTACCCCAATTTGAGAACCACTGGTTTAATGCATCCAGCGAGGCATCACAACAAAATTAGGCATAATAATGTGTTAATTCCACGACTGTATATATCGGTATCGGTTGATATCAGAATCGGTAATTAAGAGTTGGACAATATCGTAATATTGGATATGGGGTACATTGTGGTCGTCTGCAAGTGACAACGTGTCTGGCAGACAGGTCGTGCTTCCTGTTTGCCGTGTTTAGACTTGAGGACAGGCTCTCACCTTAAGGATACTTCATGTTCCACAAGAAAGACTAAACAAAGAAGAAAACAAAAAAAAACTTGCCGCGCTTACATTTTGTCCAGCAGGGGGTGGCCTGCGAAGGCGAAGGGAGCGATGGTCGTCAGCTCTTTGTTGAGGAGGATGATGCTAAGAGTTTGGATACAAGACATTGTGGACAAGCAGTGCTTGGCTCAAAAGTGTGCAAGAGTGACACTCACAGTGTCCTGAGCTGGCGTAGGTCAGTAAACGCACCACCAGGGATGACCGGGATGTTGGTCATCCTCATCTCTCTGGGGGACACACACACAAACACACACACTTGTATCAACACTCGGGTGTGTGTTTTTGCATGCAGTCAGGGAGGTTTGTCCTTCACATAGCAGGAGGTGGGGGTGGCATCACACCTGCACCGAGCCTTGGCCTTGGAGGGAACACACACATCGCCAGCTGGGAGTTCTCCTGGCACAGAGCGTGTGCTCCATCCTTTTTGTGTGCCCGACAATGCCTAATGTGCATCTTCTTTACATCCCACGTGCCGGTGTTTACTCTACCACAAGCCACAACGACATCCTCGGTACAGAGCCCACATAAGGGCAAGGAAAAACTCACCCCAGTGGAACGTCGATGTGAATGACTATGAGAAACCTTGGCGAGGACCGCATATGTGGGTAACCCCCCCCCCCCCCCCCCCCCCCCCCCTTTAGGGGAGACCAAATGCAATGGATGTCAAGTGGGTCTGACATAATATTGTGAAAGTCCAGTCCATAGTGGATCCAACATAATAGTAAGAGTCCAGTCCATAGTGGATCCAACATAATAGTAAGAGTCCAGTCCATAGTGGATCTAACATAATAGTAAGAGTCCAGTCCATACTGGATCCAACATAATAGTGAGAGTCCAGTCCATAAGTGGATCCAACGTAATAGTAAGAGTCCAGTCCATAGTGGATCTAACATAATAGTAAGAGTCCAGTCCATAGTGGATCCAACATAATAGTAAGAGTCCAGTCCATAGTGGATCCAACATAATAGTAAGAGTCCAGTCCATAGTGGATCCAACATAATAGAAAGAGTCCAGTCCATAAGTGGATCCAACATAATAGTAAGAGTCCAGTCCATACTGGATCCAACATAATAGTGAGAGTCCAGTCCATAAGTGGATCCAACGTAATAGTAAGAGTCCAGTCCATAGTGGATCTAACATAATAGTAAGAGTCCAGTCCATAGTGGATCCAACATAATAGTAAGAGTCCAGTCCATAGTGGATCCAACATAATAGTAAGAGTCCAGTCCATAGTGGATCCAACATAATAGAAAGAGTCCAGTCCATAAGTGGATCCAACATAATAGTAAGAGTCCAGTCCATAGTGGATGCAACATAATAGTAAGAGTCCAGTCCATAGTGGATCCAACATTATAGTAAGAGTCCAGTCCATAGTGGATCCAACATAATAGTAAGAGTCCAGTCCATAAGTGGATCCAACATAATAGTAAGAGTCCAGTCCATAGTGGATCCAACGTAATAGTAAGAGTCCAGTCCATAGTGGATCCAATATAATAGTAAGAGTCCAGTCCATAGTGGATCCAACATAATAGTGTGAGAGTCCAGTCCATAGTGGATCTAACATAATAGTGAGAGAGTCCAGTCCATAGTGGATCTAACTTAATAGTAAGAGTCCAGTCCATAGTGGATCCAACATAATAGTAAGAGTCCAGTCCATAGTGGATCCAACATAATAGTAAGAGTCCAGTCCATAGTGGATCCAACATAATAGAAAGAGTCCAGTCCATAGTGGATCTAACATAATAGTAAGAGTCCAGTCCATAGTGGATCCAACATAATAGTAAGAGTCCAGTCCATAGTGGATCCAACATAATAGTAAGAGTCCAGTCCATAGTGGATCCAACATAATAGTAAGAGTCCAGTTCATAGTGGATCCAACATAATAGTAAGAGTCCAGTCCATAGTGGATCCAACATAAAAGTAAGAGTCCAGTCCATAGTGGATCTAACATAATAGTAAGAGTCCAGTCCATAGTGGATCTAACATAATAGTGAGAGTCCAGTCCATAGTGGATCCAACATAATAGTAAGAGTCCAGTCCATAGTGGATCCAACATAATAGTAAGAGTCCAGTCCATAGTGGATCTAACATAATAGTGAGAGTCCAGTCCATAGTGGATCTAACATAATAGTAAGAGTCCAGTCCATAGTGGATCCAACATAATAGTAAGAGTCCAGTCCATAGTGGATCTAACATAATAGTAAGAGTCCAGTCCATAGTGGATCCAACATAATAGTAAGATTCCAGTCCATAGTGGATCCAACATAATAGTAAGAGTCCAGTCCATAGTGGATCTAACATAATAGTGAGAGTCCAGTCCATAGTGGGGCCAGCAGGAAACCATCCCGAGCGGAGATAAAGTAAAGTAAAGAGCAAAAAGCACTTTACATTGAGTAAACAACCTCAAAGTGCTACAGTGTATTAAAAATAATAATAAAATAAAAAGATAATAAAAAATAAAAATAAATAAAAACTAGAATAGCCAAATAGCTAAAACTAGTATGCATGTATATAAAAATAGGCTTTTAAAAAAAAGAAGGGTTTTTATGCATTTTTTAAAAGCATCCACAGTCTGTGGTGCCCTCAGGTGGTCAGGGAGAGCGCTCCACAGACGGGGAGCGACGGAGCAGTAAGCCCGGTCTCCCATTGTTCGTAGCTTTTGTCCTCGGAGGTTGGAGGATTTGGGTTTGAGTTTTAAGTGTTTTGGTCCTAAATGAAAAATACCGAAAAATACGGTACTCATTAAGTAGTACAGTTGGCACAGTACGGTAAACTGACAGTTACCGTATTTTTCGGAGTATAAGTCGCTCCGGAGTATAAGTCGCACCGGCCGAAAATGCATAATAAAGAAGGAAAAAAACATATATAAGTCGCACTGGAGTATAAGTCGCATTTTTTGGGTGAAATGTATTTGATAAAAGCCAACACCAAGAATAGACATTTGAAAGGCAATTTAAAATAAATAAAGAATAGTGAACAACAGGCTGAATAAGTGTACGTTATATGAGGCATAAATAACCAACTGGTATGTTAACGTAACATATTATGGTAAGAGTCATTCAAATAACTATAACATATAGAACATGCTATACGTTTACCAAACAATCTGTCACTCCTAATCGCTAAATCCCATGAAATCTTATACGTCTAGTCCAGGGGTCGGCAACCCACGGCTCTAGAGCCGCATGCGGCTCTTTAGCGCCGCCCTAGTGGCTCTCTGGAGCTTTTTCAAAAATGTATGAAAAATGGAAAAAGATGAGGTGAAAAAATATATTTTTTGTTTTAATATGGTTTCTGT
Source organism: Nerophis lumbriciformis (assembly GCF_033978685.3). Classification (NCBI taxonomy): domain Eukaryota; kingdom Metazoa; phylum Chordata; class Actinopteri; order Syngnathiformes; family Syngnathidae; genus Nerophis; species Nerophis lumbriciformis. Next base: position 12,678,193 of record NC_084586.2, on the reverse strand, counting down.
AGGAGGACAAACATGACACAAACCTCCCTAATTGTTATAAAGCACACTGTTTATATTAAATATGCTTCACTGATTCGAGTATTTGGCGAGCGCCGTTTTGTCCTACTAATTATGGCGGTCCTTGAACTCACCGTAGTTTGTTTACATGTATAACTTTCTCCGACTTTCTAGGACGTGTTTTATGCCACTTCTTTTTCTGTCTCATTTTGTCCACCAAACTTTTAACGTTGTGCGTGAATGCACAAAGGTGAGTTTTGTTGATGTTATTGACTTGTGTGGAGTGCTAATCAGACATATTTTGTCACTGCATGACTGCAAGCTAATCGATGCTAACATGCTATTTAGGCTAGCTGTATGTACATATTGCATCATTATGCCTCATTTGTAGGTACATTTGAGGTCATTTAGTTTCCTTTAAGTCATCTTAATTCAATTTATATCTCATGACACACTATCTGTATGTAATATGGCTTTTAATTTCTTGTGGCTCCAGACAGATTTGTTTTTGTATTTTTGGTCCAATATGGCTCTTTCAACATTTTGGGTTGCCGACCCCTGTCCTAGTCTCTTACGTGAATGAGATAAATAATATTATTTGATATTTTACACTAATGTGTTAATCATTTCACACATAAGTCGCTCCTGAGTATAAGTCGCACCAAACTATGAAAAAAAACTGCGACTTAATAGTCTGAAAAATACGGTAATATTTAAACATTTAACATGTGACATTTCTAACAATTTTGAACAGAAATAGTTCATGCACATTCAGATAAATTCTTCAAAATTACAATTAAAACATTTTTGGCCGGGGTTCACACTAATGCACACTAATTGACTGAAAGAGCACGCACTTGGCGCGATGATGTCATGTTATCGATGGAAAAATGCATTTTTAGACAATATGATTTGCCTGAGCAGCTAGGAGACCCCGAGAGTAACAAGCGGTTGCCTTGTTGCCTTTCCATTAAGAACAATAAATTAGTTTTAGTATAAGTAAATGTAATGCAGAGCGCATATCATTACGTCAAGATAATGGCACTAGCATTTACTTCATTTAAGAATATTTTTCAACATATTGAGCAAAAAGTTCTCATATTTTTTTTCCTACCAAGAAAAGTGCACTTGTTATTAGTGAGAATATACTTATTTTATGGTATTTTGGGGTTCATTGAAGTTAGCTAATTTTACTTGTTTTGGAAAGTCTTGACAAGCCAAATTTTCTTGTTCTATTGGCAGATAATTTTGCTTAGTTCAAATAAAATACCCCTCATTTTTGTATTTTTTTTTCTTGTTTTTGAACACTGACTTTTTGCAGTGCAAAACTGAGCAAGACAGCGCACAGAATGCTAGCCCACGCTGCAAAAACTGAAATCTAAGTAAGATGAAATATCTCAAATAAGGGTGATATTTGCTTATTTTCCGTCTGTAAAGATAATTCTTCTCACTAAGCAGATTTTATGTTAGAGTGTTTTACTTGTTTTAAGTGTTTTGGTCCTAAATGATCTCAGTAAGATATTACAGCTTGTTGCTGAGATTTGATGACCTATATTGAGTAAAACATGCTTGAAACTAGAATATCAACTGTTGCAAAGCTGTGTCATCAACACTCACAAGTATAAAACTGCTTTTTTAAAGTAATCATTTCTTAGTTCAAGCATGAAAAAAAAAAATGTCGAGCGCATATCATTATGTCAAGATAATGGCACTAGCATTTACTTCATTTAAAAATATTTTTCAACATATTGAGCAAAAATGTCTCTTTTTTTTTCCTACCAAGAAAAGTGCACTTGTTATTAGTGAGAATATACTTATTTTAAGGTATTTTTGAGTTCATTGAGGTTAGCTAATTTGACTTGTTTTGGAAAGTCTTGACAAGCCAAATTTTCTTGTTCTATTGGCAGATAATTTTGCTTAGTTCAAATAAAATACCCCTCATTTTTATTTATTTTTTCTTGTTTTTGAACACTGACTTTTTGCAGTGCAAAACTGAGCAAGACAGCGCACAGAATACTAGCCCACGCTGCAAAAACTGAAATCTAAGTAAGATGAAATATCTCAAATAAGGGTGATATTTGCTTAGTTTCTGTCTGATAAGATAATTCTTCTCACTAAGCAGATTTTATGTTAGAGTGTTTTACTTGTTTTAAGGGTTCTGGTCCTAAATGATCTCAGTAAGATATTACAGCTTGTTGCTGAGATTTGATGACCTATATTGAGTAAAACATGCTTGAAACTAGAATATCAACTGTTGCAAAGCTGTGTCATCAACACTCACAAGTATAAAACTGCTTTTTTAAAGTAATCATTTCTTAGTTCAAGCATGAAAAAAAAAAAATGTCGAGCGCATATCATTATGTCAAGATAATGGCACTAGCATTTACTTCATTTAAAAATATTTTTCAACATATTGAGCAAAAATGTCTCTTTTTTTTTCCTACCAAGAAAAGTGCACTTGTTATTAGTGAGAATATACTTATTTTAAGGTATTTTTGAGTTCATTGAGGTTAGCTAATTTGACTTGTTTTGGAAAGTCTTGACAAGCCAAATTTTCTTGTTCTATTGGCAGATAATTTTGCTTAGTTCAAATAAAATACCCCTCATTTTTATTTATTTTTTCTTGTTTTTGAACACTGACTTTTTGCAGTGCAAAACTGAGCAAGACAGCGCACAGAATACTAGCCCACGCTGCAAAAACTGAAATCTAAGTAAGATGAAATATCTCAAATAAGGGTGATATTTGCTTAGTTTCTGTCTGATAAGATAATTCTTCTCACTAAGCAGATTTTATGCTAGAGTGTTTTACTTGTTTTAAGGGTTTTGGTCCTAAATGATCTCAGTAAGATATTACAGCTTGTTGCTGAGATTTGATGACCTATATTGAGTAAAACATGCTTGAAACTAGAATATCAACTGTTGCAAAGCTGTGTCATCAACACTCACAAGTATAAAACTACTTTTTTAAAGTAATCATTTCTTATTTCAAGCATGAAAAAAAAATCATGATCATTATGTCAAGATAATGGCACTAGCATTTACTTCATTTAAGAATATTTTTCAACATATTGAGCAAAAACGTCTCTTTTTTTCCTACCAAGAAAAGTGCACTTGTTATTAGTGAGAATATACTTATTTTAAGGTATTTTGGGTTCATTGAGGTTAGCTAATTTGACTTGTTTTGGAAAGTCTTGACAAGCCAAATTTTCTTGTTCTATTGGCCGATCATTTTGCTTTTTCAAATAAAATACCCCTCATTTTTGTTTTTTTTCCCCCCTTGTTTTTGAGCGCGTGCCCAAAAGTTCGACTTTCTCAAAAATGTCACAAATCACTGGGCTGGAAGGTCAAGGCAAACACTGCGCATAACAAATGAGTCTGTTTCCCCCGCCTATCATTCGGCGGCATTGACTGCCCAAAAAGACTCCCACGTGTTGGAGACTCAGTCACTGCACTTTTTTTTTTTTTTTTTTTAATCGAGTACAAAAACAAAATAAGCCAGAATGGGGCCAAAAATGTTTTGGAGTTTCATAGATCAACAACAACAACCAAAGTTAAGTTAAAGTACCAATGATTGTCACACACACACTAGGTGTGGTGAAATTATCCTCTGCATTTGACCCATCACCCTTGATCACCCCCCTGGGAGGTGAGGGGAGCAGTGAGCAGCAGCGGTGGCCACGCCCGGGAATCATTTTTGGTGATTCAACCCCCAATTCCAACCCTTGATGCTGAGTGCCAAGCAGGGAGGTAATGGGTCCCATTTTTATAGTCTTTGGTATGACTCGGTCGGGGTTTGAACTCACAACCTACCGACACTCTAACCACTAGGACACTGAGTAGGTAGAGAGAGAGAGAGAGAGACTAATATGACGTGTGCAACTCAGGTCAATGAGTCAAATAGTAAACAAGAAATTAGGAACATTAACTTTGGTTGGCGCTATTAAATAAATGACCCTACCCTTTGTCATTTTTCTTTTTTCGTAGTTGATGATGAAGACGAAAACTGGCACAGCACGCCACTCCTCTGACTTTGTTTAGTACAAGCTGTCACTTAAAGCTGCGGTACCTAAGTTATATTCTTTAAAAAATAAATAAAAAATAATAATAAATAAATCATATTAGCATCATACAGTATATCGTAAAAGTAATCGTTTCTGAAAAAAATGGTACGTCTGCGTGATGTCTGTGCATTGTAATTAAGTGTTTTAGTCAATAAAACCCCGGGAGACAAAATAATTTATCTTTGTGTCGGTCAACCCTTCCAGATCCAACCATGGGATTTAGAGAAAGGAGGGGTGAGCAATTATTGTCACTATATGTACAATTATTGTCACAATACGTACAATTATTGTCACTATATGTACAATTATTGTCACAATACGTACAATTATTGTCACTATATGTACAATTATTGTCACTATGCACAATTAATGTCACTATATGTACAAATATTGTCACTATATGTACAAATATTGTCACTATACGTACAATTATTGTCACTATGCACAATTATTGTCACTATATGTACACTTATTGTCACTTTGCACAATTATTGTCACTATATGTACAAATAGTGTCACTATATATACAATTATTGTCACTATACACAATTATTGTCACTATACGTACAATTATTGTCACTATATGTACAATTATTGTCACTATGCACAATTATTGTCATTATATGTACAATTATTGTCATTTTGCACAATTATTGTCACTATACGTACAATTATTGTAACTATGCACAATTATTGTCACTATGCACAATTATTGTCACTATACACAATTATTGTCACTATACGTACAATTATTGTCACAATGCACAATTATTGTCATTATATGTACAATTATTGTCATTATATGTACAATTATTGTCACTATATGTACAAATATTGTCACGATATGTACAATTATTGTCATTATATGTACAATTATTGTCACTTTATGTACACTTATTGTCACTTTATGTACACTTATTGTCACTATGCACAATTATTGTCACTATACGTACAAATAGTGTCACTATATATACAATTATTGTCACTATACACAATTATTGTCACTATACGTACAATTATTGTCACTATGCACAATTATTGTCATTATATGTACAATTATTGTCACTATATGCACAATTATTGTCACTATGCACAATTATTGTCATTATATGTACAATTATTGTCATTTTGCACAATTATTGTCACTATACGTACAATTATTGTCACTATGCACAATTATTGTCACTATGCACAATTATTGTCACTATACACAATTATTGTCACTATACGTACAATTATTGTCACAATGCACAATTATTGTCATTATATGTACAATTATTGTCATTATATGTACAATTATTGTCACTATATGTACAAATATTGTCACGATATGTACAATTATTGTCATTATATGTACAATTATTGTCACTTTATGTACACTTATTGTCACTTTATGTACACTTATTGTCACTATGCACAATTATTGTCACTATACGTACAAATAGTGTCACTATATATACAATTATTGTCACTATACACAATTATTGTCACTATACGTACAATTATTGTCACTATGCACAATTATTGTCATTATATGTACAATTATTGTCACTATATGCACAATTATTGTCACTATGCACAATTATTGTCATTATATGTACAATTATTGTCATTATGCACAATTATTGTCACTATATGTACAATTATTGTCACTATATGTACAATTATTGTCACTATATGCACAATTATTGTCAGTATATGTACACTTATTGTCACTATGCACAATTATTGTCGCTATATGTACAAATATTGTCACTATATATACAATTATTGTCACTATACACAATTATTGTCACTATACGTACAATTATTGTCACTATGCACAATTATTGTCACTATATGTACAATTATTGTCACTATATAAATAAATAAAGATAAATGGGTTATACTTGTATAGCGCTTTTCTACCTTCAAGGTACTCAAAGCGCTTTGACAGTATATGTACAATTATTGTCACTATATGTACAATTATTGTCACTATGCACAATTATTGTCATTATATGTACAATTATTGTCACTATATGTACAATTATTGTCACTATATGCACAATTATTGTCACTATATGTACACTTATTGTCACTATGCACAATTATTGTCACTATATGTACAAATATTGTCATTATATATACAATTTTTGCCACTATAAACAATTATTGTCACTATACGTACAATTATTGTCACTATACACAATTATTGTCACTATATGTACAATTATTGTCATTATGCACAATTATTGTCACTATACGTACAATTATTGTCACTATGCACAATTATTGTCACTATACGTACAATTATTGTCATTATATGTACAATTATTGTCATTATGCACAATTATTGTCACTATGTGTACAATTATTGTCACTATATGCACAATTATTGTCACTATATGTACACTTATTGTCACTGTGCACAATTATTGTCAATATATGTACAAATATTGTCATTATATATACAATTATTGCCACTATACACAATTATTGTCACTATACGTACAATTATTGTCACTATATGTACAATTATTGTCACTATGCACAATTATTGTCATTATATGTACAATTATTGTCACTATATGTACAATTATTGTCACTATATGCACAATTATTGTCACTATATGTACACTTATTGTCACTATGCACAATTATTGTCACTATATGTACAAATATTGTCATTATATATACAATTATTGCCACTATAAACAATTATTGTCACTATACGTACAATTATTGTCACTATACACAATTATTGTCACTATATGTACAATTATTGTCATTATGCACAATTATTGTCTCTATACGTACAATTATTGTCACTATGCACAATTATTGTCACTATACGTACAATTATTGTCACTATGCACAATTATTGTCAATATATGTACAAATATTGTCATTATATATACAATTATTGCCACTATACACAATTATTGTCACTATACGTACAATTATTGTCACTATACCCAATTATTGTCACTATATGTACAATTATTGTCATTATGCACAATTATTGTCACTATACGTACAATTATTGTCACTATGCACAATTATTGTCACTATATGTACAAATATTGTCACTATATATACAATTATTGTCACTGTACACAATTATTGTCACTATACCCAATTATTGTCACTATATGTACAATTATTGTCATTATGCACAATTATTGTCACTATACGTACAATTATTGTCATTATATGTACACTTATTGTCACTATATGTACAATTATTGTCATTATATGTACAATTATTGTCATTTTATGTACAATTACTGTCATTATACGTACAATTATTGTCACTATGCACAATTATTGTCATTATATGTACAATTATTGTTATTATATGTACAATTATTGTCATTATATGTACAATTATTGTCACTATGCACAATTATTGTTATTATATGTACAATTATTGTCACTATATGCACAATTATTGTCACTATATGTACAAATATTGTCACTATATATACAATTATTGACACTATAGACAATTATTGTCACTATACGTACAATTATTGTCACTATGCACAATTATTGTCACTATATGTACAATTATTGTCACTATATGCACAATTATTGTCACTTTATGTACAATTATTGTCACTATCTGTACAATTACTGTCACTACACGTACAAATATTGTTACTATGCGTACATACAATTAAGTTAAGTTAAAAGTTCAAATTAAAGTCCCAGCGATAGTCACACAAACACACACTGGGTGTGGTGAAATTTGTCCTGTTGGCGGATCTGATCCGGCCCCTGAGCCGTACGTTTGACACCCCTTTTATAGATGAACTTGTTCCAATGATTACTTTGACTTTTATATATACAACACACTGGTTCAAATGGTTTCTTTGATTACTTTGACTTTTATATATGGATTGCCTGTTATGTGGTTACTTTGATTTTATATAATAGATCAACTTGTTTCTAAGAATACTTTGATTTTGTACAGTACATAGATCAACTTTATTCTTAAGATTATTTTTATTATATTGTTAAACTTGTTTATATGATTACTTTTATTTCTTTAATGTTTTTTTTTAAGGCAAAACCACAGTTCAGTTTAAAGGTTTATGGCGGAAATGTTGCTTATAATGACACAAATGTTTCATCATGTAATCCTGACATTGTAATGCCTTTTCAATAATTACTGAAGGAATGTTCCAAGTCTAAGGACCAGACCAACTGAAATACACTATTTTGTGTGTAAAATAATCATACAAACAAAACCTCATCAATGGCTTCTTTATGATAATTAGGGTGGCATGAAAACAGAAAAATACTAATTATTTTTTAAATATTACTTTTCAGGTCCCTAAGAAGTTTGATCTTCATTTATTGTCAAGGTGCGTGAAGGGTTGAAAAACATCAAATACTTGCTGCTTCCATTACACACATTAGCATTGCACGAGGGACAAGCGGTATAAAATGGATGGATGGATGGACTAGGTCAATGAGTACTCACACATATTCCGTGTCGAAGGAAATGTTCCTGGGAATGACGCTGGCTCCCACAGGCAAGCAGTAATACGAGCAGACGGCTCGCTTCAAGGAACTTGCAGGCGTCCAGTCTTTGTTGTTCGCCACCGCTGCTGCAATGACTGTCATCATCATTAGCATCGTCATCATCATCATCTTCATCGATATTATCCGGAACATCATGGGGGGTCCACTAGTTCCACGTCTTCTCACTCCAATGTGGCCTAAGCATGACCCACCAGCTCACTCGCCAGTTCAGTCAAAGTTTGTTGAGTGCGTGTGAGCTTTAGTGGGCGTGTGTGCGTGTGTGTGTGTGTGTGTGTGTGGGACTGTGGGAGTACCCTGCTACTTTGTGTGTGTGTGTGTAAGTATAACTAAGCTATAACCGAGTTCTTTGGTTTTTACTGGACAACAATAACTGAAAAGACGTTTTATATTCTAATTTTCTCTGATTACTGTTTTGCACACTCTTGGCATTCTCTCGATGAGCTTCAAGCACACCTGTGAAGTGAAAACCATTTCAGGTGACTACCTCTCGAAGCTCATGGAGAGAATGCCAAGAGTGTGCAAAGCAGTAATCAGAGCAATTTTGGTGGCTATTTTGAAGAAACTAGAATATAAAAACATGTTTTCAGTTATTTCACCTTTTCAAATGTTTGAATAAATATCAACGTATTATACTTTTTATTATGTAAAATAAATATAGATATATATTTAGATGCTTTATGTTTTACATTATTTTAGTTTTATACACATTTGTTTCAGTATATTTATCATTGTATTAATTTGTCATTATATTTTTACAATTACAGATATTTATTTGGATGTTTTTATGTTAATATGTAGACATTTACTTTAATATTTGATGTTGTTAAAATAATAAACAATGCATAATAAAAAGGAAGAAATACATAGCATTATTGTATTATACAAATATTTAAATACATATCAATGCATTATACTTTTTATTACACTGTTTTTACATTATTTTATATTTGTAGACATTTGTTTCAATATCCTTATCATCATATTAGTCTGTCATTATATTTTTACAATTACAGATATTTATTTGGATATTTTCATTTTATCACATGTATTTAGACATTTACTTTAATATTTTATGTTTTTTAATAAACCATTTAAAATAATGAAGAAATACATAGCAATGTTGCATTATGGCTATTATACAAATATTTAAATAGATATCAATGCATTATACTTTTTATTACACTGGTTTTACATTATTTTATATTTGTAGACATTTGTTTCAATATCCTTATCATCATATTAGTCTGTCATTATATTTTTACAATTACAGATATTTATTTGGATGTTTTTATTTTATTACATGTATTTAGACATTTACTTTAATATTTTATGTTTTTTAATAAACCATTTAAAATAATGAAGAAATACATAGCAATGTTGCATTATGGCTATTATACAAATATTTAAATACATATCAATGCATTATACTTTTTATTACACTGTTTTTACATTATTGTATATTTGTAGACATGTGTTTCAATATCCTTATCATCATATTAGTTTGTCATTATATTTTTACAATTACAGATATTTATTTGGATGTTTTTATTTTATTACATGTATTTAGACATTTACTTTAATATTTTATGTTGTTAGTAAACCATTTAAAATAATGAACAATACATAGTAAAATTGAAGAAATGCATAGCAATATTGTATTATGGCTGTTACACAAATATTTCAAAATATATAATAAAATATACTTTTTATAAGCTTTAGCCACATTAGCCATATGGTATGATGTCCCATATAATAGCTGTGTTAAAAATGAGTTTTTTTTACAGACAATACTATGGAGTATTAGGGTGCCTGATGTTATACAAATCATATATTAAATAAATACAGTAGAGGCCAAAAGTTTGGACACATCTTCTCCTCATTCAATGTGTTTTCTTTATTTGCATGACTATTTACATTGTAGATTGTCACTGAAGGCATCACAACTATGAATGAACACATGTGGAGTTATGTACTTAACAAAAAAAAAAGGTGAAATAACTGAAAACATGTTTTTTATTCTAATTTTCTCTGATTACTGTTTTGCACACTCTTGGCATTCTCTCGATGAGCTTCAAGCACACCTGTGAAGTGAAAACCATTTCAGGTGACTACCTCTCGAAGCTCATGGAGAGAATGCCAAGAGTGTGCAAAGCAGTAATCAGAGCAAAGGGTGGCTATTTTTGAAGAAACTAGAATAAAAAAACATGTTTTCAATCAATCAATCAATCAATGTTTATATATATAGCCCTAAATCACAAGTGTCTCAAAGGGCTGCACAAGCCACAACGACATCCTCAGTACAAAGCCCACATAAGGGCAAGGAAAAACACACCCCAGTGGGACGTCGATGTGAATGACTATGAGAAACCTTGGAGAGGACCGCATATGTATATATCTCCTTTCTAATGAGTTCAATTTTCTTATTAAAGAAATTCATAAAGTCATCTGCCGAGTGGGTGGAGCTATTGGGAGGAGTCCCTTGTTGGGTTAGCGATGCTACTGTACTAAACAAAAATGTAGGGTCGTTTTTGTTGAGGCGGATGAGATTTGAGTAATATTTAGCTTTAGCTAAGGTAAGCATGCGTTTATACGATATTAAACTATCACTCCATGCTTGATGGAAAACCTCAAGCTTGGTCGCGCGCCATTTGCGTTCCAACTTTCTACATGATAATTTATGAGCTCTGGTTTCTTCTGTAAACCATGGGGTGCGCCTTTTAGGGGCCCTTTTATGTTTTGTTTTCAGTTATTTCACTTTTTTTTTGTTAAGTACATAACTCCACATGTGTTCATTCATAGTTTTGATGCCTTCAGTGACAATCTACAATGTAAATAGTCATGAAAATAAAGAAAACACATTGAATGAGAAGGTGTGTCCAAACTTTTGGCCTGTTCTGTATGTCAATTGTATTGTATAAAAAGCAGGCTTCGCTACACATCTTTACAAAAAAAACCAGTCAGCTACAGACATGGCAGCTGTAAGATTCATCACTTTGTTTTTCTTCCGCAAATAAGCTACCTCGGCATGATGTTGCTGTCAAAATGCGAGTGTGGTGTTGGCGTGTACCTCATGTTGGATGTGATATACGGTTGCTATGACGCTACTGTGGATGGAGATGTAAAAAGTGGTGTTCACAAATGAACACTCTGGTGCGAACAAGCACAGCCCGCTAGCCTTAAAGGTACAGACGCACAAAACGCCGTGTTTCAGTAGCACTTTTAAAAAAAACACATTGAAGATCATTTAGGAGAATAGAGCCGTGGGAGATTATGTAATTTCACCTATTTGGGTTAAAATCTTTTTTGCAAACCAGCAATTATAGTCTGCAAATGATGTGTTGTTGTTGAGTGTCGGTGCTGTCTAGAGCTCGGCAGAGTAACCGTGTAATACTCTTCCATATCAGTAGGTGGCAGCCGGCAGCTAATTGCTTTGTAGATGTCGGAAACAGCGGGAGGCAGCGTGCAGGTAAAAGGTGTCTAATGCTTAAACCAAAAATAGACAAAAGATGAGTGCCCCTAAGAAAAGGCATTGAAGCTTAGGGAAGGCTACGCAGAACGAAACTAAAACTGAACTGGCTACAAAGTAAACAAAAACAGAATGCTGGACGACAGCAAAGACTTACTGCGGAGCAAAGACGGCGTCACAATCCGAACATGACATGACAATCAACAATGTCTCCACAAAGAAGGATAAAAACAACTGAAATATTCTTGATTGCTAAAACAAAGTAGATGCGGGAAATATCGCTCAAAGGAAGACATGAAACTGCTACAGGAAAATACCAAAAAAAAGAGAAAAAGCCACCAAAATAGGAGCGCAAGACAAGAACTAAAACACGACACACAGGAAAACATCAAAAAAGTCCAAATAAGTCAGGGTGTGATGTGACAGGTGGTGACAGTACACCTACTTTGAGACAAGAGCTATAGTGATACATGCTTGGTTATGCTTTAAAGTCATATCCAACAATTGCGACTTTTTACTGTCAACTGAATTTTGTCTTTTAATGATTTCTGCTGGTGGTGTGCCTCCGCATTTTTTCAACGAAAAAAATGTGCCTTGGCTCAAAAAAGGTTGAAAAACACTGGAATAGAGGACCTTAAATGTCGTTTTGCATCCTTTGTTAATTAGCCAGATTACCCAAAAAGCTGCACTTTTTTAAAGAGAATTTTGCCTGTCATTCACAAGACAACAACACATATGTTTTTTTAATGCATTCTAGATGGTTAAATATGGCAAGTAGGAGGTGGCTAACAATACAGCTGTAGAGAGTACTCTATTGTGCCCATAAAGCCCACTAAAAAGCACACAAAAAGCCCCTAAAATACTCCATTTACATGTCGCGACCTGAATATTAACCAACTATTTGCGAAATTGGTTTTATAAGCGCTGACACAGAGGAACTACTTTTAGTAGCGCCGTGATCACAGAAAGATAACCAGCATATGCGCTATATTGACATGGTGACCTTTCTTTTGTTTGTTTTTTAACCTGCGCGAGGATTATGATAATGATCTTAACTGGAAGACATAAACATCCCAACAGTCGGCATCCCGGTGGGAGCAGACATTGTACAGTGCGTGATTGTTTTATTATGTCCATCGTTTCTATTTCTTGTTTAGCACTTAGTAATACTGCTACTTGCTGGATCTGCTTATTTTCAGGCTCAAAAATATAAACATCTGGTCATAATTTGTCCCAAAGTAGTCTTTGTTGTCTATCATGACGTCTGCTATGATCAGTAGTAGGGATGTCCGATAACATCGGACTGCCGAAATTATCGGCCGATAAATGCTTTAAAACGTGATATCGGAAATGATCGGTATCGGTTTAAAAAAGTAAAATGTATGACTTTTTAAAACGCCGCTGTGTACACGGACGTAGGGAGAAGTACAGAGCGCCAATTTGCGTGCCGGCCCAGTCACATAATATCTACGGCTTTTCACACACACAAGTGAATGCAACGCATACTTGGTCAACAGCCATACAGGTCACACTGACGGTGGCCGCATAAACAACTTTAACACTGTTACAAATATGCGCCACACTGTGAACCCACACCAAACAAGAATGACAAACACATTTCGGGAGAACAACCGCACCGTAACACAACATAAACACAACAGAACAAATACCCAGAACCCATTGCAGCACTAACTCTTCCGGGACGCTACAATATACACCCCCCGCTACCCCGCCCACCTCAACCTCCTCATGCTCTCTCAGGGAGAACATGTCCCAAATTCCAAGCTGCTGTTTTGAGGCATGTTAAAAAAAAAAATAATGCACTTTGTGACTTCAATAATAAATATGGCAGTGCAATGTTGGCATTTTTTTTTTTCCATAACTTGAGTTGATTTATTTTGGAAAAACCTTGTTACATTGTTTAATGCATCCAGCGGGGCATCACAACAAAATTAGGCATACTAATGTGTTAATTCCACGACTGTATATATCGGTATCGGTTGATATCTGAATCGGTAATTAAGAGTAGGACAATATCGGAATATCGGATATCGGCATAAAAGCCATTATCGGACATCTCTAGTTGTGTCCTTGGGCAAGACACTTTACCCACCTGCTCCCCAGTGCCACCCACACTGGTTTAAAACTGAGATATTGGGTTTCACTATGTAAAAGCGCTTTGAGTCACTAGAGAAAAGCGCTATATAAATATACATGATAAATAATGATAAATGGGTTGTACTTGTATAGCGCTTTTCTACCTTCAAGGTACTCAAAGCGCTTTGACACTACTTCCACATTTACCCATTCACACACACATTCACACACTGATGGAGGGAGCTGCCATGCAAGGCACTAACCAGCACCCATCAGGAGCAAGGGTGAAGTGTCTTGCTCAGGACACAACGGACATGACGAGGTTGGTACTAGGTGGGGTTTGAACCAGGGACCCTCGGGTCGCGCACGGCCACTCTTCCACTGCGCCACGCCGTCCATGCCGTATCATTTACTTCAAATGATATAATGGCCACACTAATATCACCGAATAATAAGCATATTGTCTGGTACTCTTGTCTTGTTCTGTATATTGTACAGTATTTTGTATATTGTACAGGATTGCTTATTATTTTTATTGGATAGTAGTCTGTTTATTTCAATTCTTATTTTTTTATCTTTATTACTTCTTGTGTAATTAATTTTTATATGCCATATTTGTTTCCACTACCGCACCTTAAGTTGGAGTCCTTAATCTCGTTATATGCAAATATAATGACAATAAAGTCCATTCTATTCTATTCTGCCCCCAACCCCGCCCACCTCAACCTCCTCATGCTCTCTCAGGGAGAACATGTCCCAAATTCCAAGATGCTGTTTTGAGGCATGTTAAAAAAAAAAAATGCACTTTGTGACTTCAATAATAATTAAAGCTGCAAGCAGCGTTGGTCGGGCCCGCGTATTTGGCAGGTGCTAGTCCTAAGTGTCCCAATACTTTTGTCCAGTTTTAGTAGTACGTGTCCCAATACTTTTGTCAAGTTGTAGTCCTAAGTGTCCCAATACATTTGTCCAGTGTAGGTGTCCCAATACTTTTTTCCAGTGGTAGTCCTACGTGTCCCAATACTTTTGTCCGGTGGTAGTCATAAGTGTCCCAATACTTTTGTCTAGTGTACCTACCTTGTCTGCATTGTGTAATCACGCTGGTGCTTCCTGCTTTTAAGCAGCCATCTTAAAAAAACAGCAGCGCAGCAGCATCAGCGCAGCGGTTCTTTGAAGGGTCATAAAATCAAAACCGGAGCAGTTAGAAAAACGCTGTTCTGTACTTTTATACACAAGGGTTCAATCTCTCTCCTGTGTTAGTTTGAAGCCGAAACGACAAACGCGCTCAGATGAGATAGTTTTTGAAGGAAGGTGACCGTTTTTTACAAAAAAATTTGTTTTGAAGGGGGAATAGCAAACTTCCTGTTGATTTTTGCTGGGGGTTGTCAATCTATGAAATGTAGGTCTAAGTGAGACCTACATAGAGGTTTTTGTTTCATGTCTGTCCGACCTTCCCAGTGGGAGTTAGAGGCAGTTTTGTAATTTTTTTCTTCCGAGGAGCAGTTTTTTCTCAGTTTTATTCAAAAATTGCTGTAGAGGGCAATTTTTAAATTTGGGGTTAGGTTTCTTTATTAGATCGCAATTTTTGCCAGTCCTGATGTGTGCGTAGAGTTCGGTGAATTTTGAAGCATGTTAAGGGGGTCAAATTACAGCTCAAAGAAGCAAAACTGACTGTTTTTAGTACTTTTTTGTCTTGAAGGGGGAATAGCCAACTTCCTGTTGATTTTAGCCCGAGGATATACAATTATGAAATGTAGATCTAAGTCAGACCTACATAAAGGTTTTTGTTTCATGTCTCTCCGACCTTCCTAGTGGGAGTTACAGGCAGCGTAGTTATTTATTCTTCCTAGGGGGCGCTAGAGCGCAATTTTGAGTTTTGGGGTTCGGTTTTTTTATTAAAAGGCAATTTTCGCAGGTCCTGATGTGTGGGTCAAATATGGTGAGTTTTGAAGCATGTTAAGTGGGTCAAATTAGTGCTCAAAGAGGCGGCGGAAGAAGAAAGAAAGAAAGAAAGAAAGAATAATAATAAAACCTTAGAAAAACAATAGGTCCTTATGTCCCATTGCGGGCCCTAATAAAACCTTAGAAAAACAATAGGTCCTTATGTCCCATTGCATAAGGACTCCCTTTGGGAGTCCTTTTGCAATGGGCCATTGCGGGCCCTAATAAAACCTTAGAAAAACAATAGGTCCTTATGTCCCATTGCAGGCCCTAATAAAACCTTACAAATTCAATAGGTCCTTATGGCCCATTGCCTAAGGACTCCCTTTGGGAGTCCTTAGGCAATGGGCCATGCGGGCCCTAAATATGGCAGTGCCATGTTGGCATTTTTTTTTCCATAACTTGAGTTGATTTATTTTGGAAAACCTTGTTACATTGTTTAATGCATCACAACAAAATTAGGCATAATAATGTGTTAATTCCACGACTGTATATATCAGTATCGGTTGATATCGGAATCGGTAATTAAGAGTTGGACAATATCGGAATATAGCCATTATCGGACATCTCTAATTGAAATACTTAGTATAGTTGAAGACTTCCGGTCATTAGAAAACATGACTCCACATCATAATGGCAGCAACACTTTACATCTTAAAGATCTAAAAAAAAATGATTTAGGAATGTCCAGCAGGCCAGATTGAAAAGCTTAACAGGCCTTAAATTTGACCAGGTCTGCTCTACTTAGCGCCACCCTGGTTTTTGTTTAGTTATCCAAACGAGTGGACGTATTTCCAAAGTCCGAAGACAGAAAACCATGTGATTTTTTCCCCGGTGACGGCAATTAACTGGCAGGATTGCGACTGACAAAATATTCTGTCCTACCACACGCATATGTAACAAATCCTTATGCATCTTCATCTCCTTGTTTTTTGTTGTTGTTTTTGCAGAGGAGAGGAATAAAGCTCTCTGTGCTTTGGAGAAAAACACAGCCTTGAGACACACACAAAGGCAGCAGAGAATGGCAGCCTGATAGAGGCGCTGATCCTGATAGACACACACTTCACAGAGGAGGATCTGTCCTGTGTGTGTGAGTGTGTGTGTGTGTGTGTGCTTGAAGAAGACTAGACAAGCTCACTGATTGCAACGTTACACACTCGTGTGCACCTGTGTAGAGCAGGAGGTACACATACTCAACCACAGAGAGGGCAGGGCGCCCTGTCATTTTAGCATTTTATACCTTCCACGATACATAAGTCTATCGTTCATCGCCGGAATTCATTATGATTAGTCAGGGCCGGCCCGTGGCATAACAACTATGTGCTTGTTTCGGGCCCCAACCACTTAGGGGGGGCCACATGATCATCACCTGGCATTTTGTAAAGATTGTATTGTTTTTCGGTTAAAGATAAACCACACTGTTTTTTGAAAATTGTGGCTATCATTCACAATCTCTATGGAAGACAAGAACATATGTCTGTCTTTTTTCATGGTGGCTAACACATACTTGCCAACCTTGAGACCTCCGATTTCGGGAGGTGGGGGCTGGGGGGGGGGGGGGGGGGGGGGGCTAAGAGGGGAGGAGTATATTTATAGCTAGAATTCACCAAGTCAAGTATTTCATATATATATATATATATATATATATATATATATATATATATATATATATATATATATATATATATAAGAAATACTTGACTTTCAGTGAATTCTAGCTATATATATATTTATTTTATTATATATATATATATATATATATATATATATATATATATATATATATATATATATATATATATAAATAAAAGAAATACTTGAATTTCAGTGTTCATTTATTTACACATATACACACACATAACACTCATCTACTCATTGAGTTAAGGGTTGAATTGTCCATCCTTGTTCTATTCTCTGTCACTATTTTTCTAACCATGCTGAACACCCTTTCGCAGGTACGCAGAAAGGTTTCGAGTACCACCAAAAAAACTGAATCTCTGAAGACAGTATAAAAATCTGTGTTAAAGGTACTGTTTGTATAATAAGCATGTTATTTTTTTTTTTTTTTACAAATGAGGGTTAAGAGTTCAGTACGAAAAAAAAAAAAAAAAAAGAATGTGGCTTAAGTACAGTTTTTTTAATTGAGCTGCTGCATTTTTTGGTTGGGTTGTTTATTTATTTTGAGTAACTTCTATACATTTCTAAAAGGGGAATAATGTAATAGAGTGATCTATGTTTGTCTGTTGCCATCTCCTGGTGAATGTTGGCTATAGCGTACTGGGGTTACTTTTTGGTTGGCCAACGATTTAAGTGGTGTTGCGCACCTGACGTCACTCATGTCCGCATGGAGCTGGAGGGGGCGTGGCTTTCAGCTCCGCCTGAATTTCGGGAGAAAATTTGTCCCGGAAGGTTTTCGGGAGAGGCGCTGAATTTCGGGAGTCTCCCGGAAAATCCGGGAGAGTTGGCAAGTATGGGCTATGGAGTAAACTAAAAACACCGAAACACGCCAAAAATACTAAATTTTCCTCCCGTGACCTGAATATCAACCAAGTATTAGCTATATTCTTATTATAAGCGCTAATGCTGAGTAACTACTTTTAGCAGTGCTGTGTTCACAGTGTTATGCTGCTATATTGACATACTGAGCCGGTGAGCTGGTAAAAGTTAATCCTAGATTATACATTATATATATAAATATCAGTATATAAATATTACATATATCTTATATTTTATATTGCTACTATGGTACATTTTTAGTCCATATGGATGGGGGGGCGTGGCCTGCGGGCCTGCCGCGGAACGGGGTGTGCCAGGACCAGGCCTCGAAGACAGCAACAGGTGAGTGAATGGCCCAGGTGGGCCTTGTTATCTAATCACCTGCCGCCTTTATTAGCAGCAGCCGGAACGAGACACGTAGTTGGACTTTGGAGTGGGAGCCAGAGAGAGACACAGACGCAGAAAAGACAGTTTGCTGGAAAGCAAACCACTTGCACTATTTTTGAAAATAAAACAGTGTTATACTCAGAATGCCGGGCTCTCCCGGCGGTGTGTGGTGGTCCGAAGAACCCACTAGAGGGCAACCTCTACAGTCTACTTTATAGGTTTTGTTTTCGCCCTCTTTTTGTGCCCTTGTGTGCGCGATCCTTTCCATCCTTTGTAAGTGAGCTACTGTGTGGAACAATTCCCTTTGTGGATCATTAAAGTTTGTCTAAGTCAAGCTTCTCACATGTATAGTAGAAAGTTGTGGGCATAAACCGAGAAGGTGGTCAACTTTGACATTTAACGTAGACCCGGAGATGACGGGAAAGACAAAAAAAAAAGGACGTTGTTTTTTTCTTACCTGCGTGTGAATTATGATGAATTTTTCATCGAAACAGGAAAATATAAACATCCCATCAGTCGGCATCCTTTCGGGAGCAGACATTGTACAGTAAGTGATTGTTTTATCATGTTCGTAGTTTGTATAACTTGTTTAGCACTTAGAAATAATAGCACTCAGCTTCTAAAACTTGTAGCTCATCCTCCGTATATTCAGGCTCAAAAATATAAGGTTCTTGATCGTCGTTTGTTACAAAATAGCCTTGGTTGTCTCTAATGATTAGTACTAGACATGTCCGATAATGGCTTTTTTGCCGATATCCTATATTGTCCAACTCTTAATTACCGATTCCGATATCAACCGATACCGATACATACAGTCGTGGAATGAACACATTATTATGCCTAATTTTGTTGTGATGCCCCGCTGGATGCATTAAACAATGTAACAAGGTTTTCTTTTTAGCGGCGCCGTGATCACAGACAGCTAACTCGCTTGTTGCTCGTGTAACGGCATCATCGGCTGGCGAGCTGCTTTCTCGCCTCGAAGCTTGTGAAAGTTTATATTTCATCATAATGATTGCCTCACCTTGATAGTAGAAGGATGAGGACATAATGCAACAAGTTGCTCAACCTTCACAGCCGATTTGAGCCCCAGAAATGGCGAGAAACACGCTTGTTTCCGCCCCTTTTTGTTTGTTTGCGAGGATTATGAATCATTCTTCATCTAAATGGTTAAATATAAACATCCCAACGGTCAGCATCCCAGTCACAGCAGACCTTGTACAGTAAGTGATGTTTCATTATGTTTGTGGTCTCTCATGAACTCTGCATGGGTAGTAATCAGTGATGTTGGCGAAGGAAAAAAGCGGACATTGTGATGCGTCTATTGAATCAATGCGCCGTCGTATGCTTAAAAATGAGCAAAATACATAAACACAAAAATACATAAACACAAAAATACATAAACATTACATGTTAAATTAAAAAGTTAAAGTAGCAATGATTGTCACACACACACACTAGGTGTGGTGAAATTATTCTCTGCATTTGACCCATCACCCTTGATCACCCCCTGGGAGGTGAGGGGAGCAGTGAGCAGCAGCGGCCGGTGATTTAAACCCCAATTCCAACCTTTGATGCTGAGTGCCGATAAATGCTTTAAAATGTAATATCGGAAATGATCGGTATCGGTTTCAAAATTCTCGGTATCGGTTTCAAAAAGTAAAATGTATGACTTTTTAAAACTGCCTTTGCTTGCCGGCCCAGTCACATAATATCTACTACGGCTTTTCACACACGCAAGTGAATGCAACGCATACTTGATCAATAGCCATACAGGTCACACTGAGGGTGGCTGTATAAACAACTTTAACACAGTTACAAATATGCGCCACACTGTGAACCCACACCAAACAAGAATGACAAACACGTTTCGGGAGAACATCCGCACCGTAACACAACATAAACACAACAGAACAAATACCCAGAACCCCTTGCAGCACTAACTCTTCCGGGACGCTACAATATACCCCCGCCCACCTCAACGTCTCTCAGAGAGAGTATGTCCCAAATTCCAAATAATGCACTTTGTGACTTCAATAATAAATTCGGCATTTTTTTTTCCATAACTTGAGTTGATTTATTTTGGAAAACCTTGTTACATTTGTTTTGTCATGTCTGGGATCATGTTTTGTTTAAGTTATGTCCTGTTTGGTTTTTGGACTCTTTTTAGTTCCTGTTTAGTCACCATAGCAACTCACTGGTTTCACCTGTCATGCATTTGGACACACGCACCTGTTATCAAGATACTATTATTTAAGCTTGTAGTTGCCAGGCAGTCGGTCTGGCGACATTAACTCTGTTGACTTCTGCTACCTCTATCATTATTCATGCCTGTTCATAGTTTGCATGCTGATGTTAATTTCATGCTCCGCTCATGTGTTGATTGTTTTATGTTCATAGTTTTGCCTTTGTGCTAGTTTATTGTTTTCATAGCCAAGTTTGTACTTCCGCCTTGTGCGCGCTTTTTGTTCCTTTTTTATAGTAATATTAAATCATGTCTTTACCTTCACGCCATGTCCACTCCAACTTTACTTGCATATCGGGAAAACAAACACCCCATAGTCCACGTCTTGACATGTTTAATGCATCCAGCGGGGCATCACAACAAAATTAGGCATAATAATGTGTTAATTCCACGACTGTATATATCGGCATCGGTTGATATCGGAATCGGTAATTAAGAGTTGGACAATATCGGCAAAAAAGCCATTATCGGCCATCTCTAGTACTAATCATGAGAGACAACAAAGGCTATTTTGTGACAAACAACAATGAAGAACCTTATATTTTTGAGCCTGAATATACGGAGGATGAGCTACAAGTTTTAGAAGCTGAGTGCTATTATTTCTAAGCGCTAAACAAGAAATACAAACTACGAACATGATAAAACAATCACTTACTGTACAATGTCTGCTCCCGAAAGGATGCCGACTGATGGGATGTTTATATTTTCATGTTTCGATGAAAAATTCATCATAATTCACACGCAGGTAAGAAAAAAAACAAGCGTCCTTTTTTCAAAAAAGCCATTATCGGACATCTCTAGTACTAATCATGAGAGACAACAAAGGCTATTTTGTGACAAACAACAATGAAGAACCTTATATTTTTGAGCCTGACTATATGGAGGATGAGCTACAAGTTTTAGAAGCTGAGTGCTATTATTTCTAAGCGCTAAACAAGAAATACAAACTACGAACATGATAAAACAATCACTTACTGTACAATGTCTGCTCCCGAAAGGATGCCGACTGATGGGATGTTTATATTTTCTTGTTTCGATGAAAAATTCATCATAATTCACACGCAGGTAAGAAAAAAAACAAGCGTCCTTTTTTTCAAAAAAGCCATTATCGGACATCTCTAGTACTAATCATGAGAGACAACAAAGGCTATTTTGTGACAAACAACAATCAAGAACCTTATATTTTTGAGCCTGAATTTACGGAGGATGAGCTACAAGTTTTAGAAGCTGAGTGCTATTATTTCTAAGCGCTAAACAAGAAATACAAACTACGAACATGATAAAACAATCACTTACCGGTACTGTACAATGTCTACTCCCGAAAGGATGCCGACTGATGGGATGTTTATATTTTCCTGTTTCGATGAAAAATTCATCATAATTCACACGCAGGTAAGAAAAAAAACAAGCGTCCTTTTTTCAAAAAAGCCATTATCGGACATCTCTAGTACTAATCATGAGAGACAACAAAGGGTATTTTGTGACAAACAACAATCAAGAACCTTATATTTTTGAGCCTGAATATACGGAGGATGAGCTACAAGTTTTAGAAGCTGAGTGCTATTATTTCTAAGCGCTAAACAAGAAATACAAACTACGAACATGATAAAACAATCACTTACTGTACAATGTCTGCTCCTGAAAGGATGCCGACTGATGGCATGTTTATATTTTCCTGTT
Organism: Nerophis lumbriciformis; assembly: GCF_033978685.3. Taxonomy (NCBI): domain Eukaryota; kingdom Metazoa; phylum Chordata; class Actinopteri; order Syngnathiformes; family Syngnathidae; genus Nerophis; species Nerophis lumbriciformis. The sequence goes on along the minus strand of NC_084586.2, from coordinate 12,655,293 downwards.
TCGATGAAAAATTCATCATAATTCACACGCAGGTAAGAAAAAAAACAAGCGTCCTTTTTTCAAAAAAGCCATTATCGGACATCTCTAGTACTAATCATGAGAGACAACAAAGGCTATTTTGTGACAAACAACAATGAAGAACCTTATATTTTTGAGCCTGAATATACGGAGGATGAGCTACAAGTTTTAGAAGCTGAGTGCTATTATTTCTAAGCGCTAAACAAGAAATACAAACTACGAACATGATAAAACAATCACTTACTGTACAATGTCTGCTCCCGAAAGGATGCCGACTGATGGGATGTTTATATTTTCCTGTTTCGATGAAAAATTCATCATAATTCACACGCAGGTAAGAAAAAAAACAAGCGTCCTTTTTTCAAAAAAGCCATTATCGGACATCTCTAGTACTAATCATGAGAGACAACAAAGGCTATTTTGTGACAAACAACAATCAAGAACCTTATATTTTTGAGCCCGAATATACGGAGGATGAGCTACAAGTTTTAGAAGCTGAGTGCTATTATTTCTAAGCGCTAAACAAGAAATACAAACTACGAACATGATAAAACAATCACTTACTGTACAATGTCTGCTCCCGAAAGGATGCCGACTGATGGGATGTTTATATTTTCCTGTTTCGATGAAAAATTCATCATAATTCACACGCAGGTAAGAAAAAAAACAAGCGTCCTTTTTTTCAAAAAAGCCATTATCGGACATCTCTAGTACTAATCATGAGAGACAACAAAGGCTATTTTGTGACAAACAACAATCAAGAACCTTATATTTTTGAGCCTGAATATACGGAGGATGAGCTACAAGTTTTAGAAGCTGAGTGCTATTATTTCTAAGCGCTAAACAAGAAATACAAACTACGAGCATGATAAAACAATCACTTACTGTACAATGTCTGCTCCCGAAAGGATGCCGACTGATGGGATGTTTATATTTTCCTGTTTCGATGAAAAATTCATCATAATTCACACGCAGGTAAGAAAAAAAACAAGCGTCCTTTTTTCAAAAAAGCCATTATCGGACATCTCTAGTACTAATCATGAGAGACAACAAAGGCTATTTTGTGACAAACAACAATCAAGAACCTTATATTTTTGAGCCCGAATATACGGAGGATGAGCTACAAGTTTTAGAAGCTGAGTGCTATTATTTCTAAGTGCTAAACAAGAAATACAAACTACGAACATGATAAAACAATCACTTACTGTACAATGTCTGCTCCCGAAAGGATGCCGACTGATGGGATGTTTATATTTTCCTGTTTCGATGAAAAATTCATCATAATTCACACGCAGGTAAGAAAAAAAACAAGCGTCCTTTTTTCAAAAAAGCCATTATCGGACATCTCTAGTTTTGATTGCACTTATTTACTAGTTAGAATGCATAGAAAAAAAATATTGTCTTACATAAGAATTGGGAATGATAGGCAAAGAAAATAAAAGTGCAGTTCTTTCTTAATATGTCTCTGCATACTGGGGTCACGTCAACAATTGTCATGACAGAATAATCCAGCCATGCATACTTGCCAACCCTCCCGGATTTTCCGGGAGACTCCCGAAATTCAGCGCCTCTCCCGAAAACCTCCCGGGACAAATTTTCTCCCGAAAATCTCCTGAAATTCAGGCAGACTCAGGTCCTCCACAATATAAAAAAGCGTACCTGCCCAATCACGTTATAACTGTAGAATGATGGAGGGCAAGTTCTTGGTTTCTTATGTGGGTTTATTGTTAGGCAGTTTCATTAACGTCCTCCCAGCGTGGCAACAACACACGACAACAGCAGTCACTTTTTTGTATACCGTAAAGAAGTCCGTCTGCCGTAAACAGCAATGTTGTGACACTCTTAAACAGGACAATACTGCCATCTAGTGCATTTGATGAAAGCACTTTTGTGCGTGCCACACATCAATGCATCCAGGCCCGGCCCTAACCAATCTGGCGCCCTAGGCAAGATTTTAGGTGGCGCCCCCCCCCACATCGGCAGTGAAGTGTATATACTCACAAGAACCTGAAAAGCTTTGTCTTTGACCTTTTTTTTTTACTTACAACTATACCTAATATATAAAGGGGTGGAAAAGTGACTATTACCTGCAGGGCAAACATTAGCTAACCAGAAGGCAAGGTGGGAGTACTGTAATTACCTAACGTTACATTATTATTTTCCATAACAATTTAGCCCCCTCCACAATATTAACCCGACGTTAAAACAGCACTAGCTATTTATTGATTAGCAATTGCCGAATCATGTAACATTAGCTTAATGCTAAAAAGCCAGGTTACTATCACATTCTGTAACAGACAAATCATTTCATGTAGGCTAACGTTACCTACCTGCTACCGCTGTCTTTTCTCGTTTCTCCTCCTCTTCTTTTCTCTTTTTTCTTCCCTGGGCACTTGACAGTTTTGGCCGTTTTGACATCTTGTGTTGATTTTTTGATGTGGTGACGTCTAAAAAGAGTCATGATACGGGAAGGGAGGGGGCGCACCGTGCGGGGGGAGGAGGGGGCGTAATGTTGTAACAAATAATATTTCTATTAAATAGGCTTTACTTTGCATTTTAATTAACGTGGGATTATTTTTTTGTATTTAGAAATAATAGTACCAACTTTTTTTTCTTTTTTTTTTCTCCAACATTTGTGGCACTGGCGTGGCGCCCCCTGATGGACGGCGCCCCTTAGCATTTGCCTATATGGCCTATGCCACGGGCCGGCCCTGAATGCATCATCAGAGAGGGTGTTCAGCATGGTTCGAAAAATAGTGACAGAGAATAGAACAAGGATGGACAATTTAACCCTTAACTCAACAATGAGTAGATGAGTGTTATGTGTGTAAATAAATGAACACTGGAATTCAAGTATTTATTTTATATATATACCGTATTTTCCGCACTATAAGGCGCACCTAAAAACCACAATTTTTCTCAAAAGCTGACAGTGCGCCTTATAACCCGGTGCGCTTTATTACGATTCATTTTCATAAAGTTTCGGTCTCGCAACTTCGGTAAACAGCCGCCATCTTTTTTCCCGGTAGAACAGGAAGCGCTTCTTCTTCTACGCAAGCAACCGCCAAGGAAAGCACCCGCCCCCATAGAACAGGAAGCGCTTCACCCGCCCCCGGAAGAAGAAGAAAAAACGCGCGGATATCACCGTACGTTTCATTTCCTGTTTACATCTGTAAAGACCACAAAATGGCTCCTACTACGCGACAAGGATCCGGTTCATAAAAAGACGCAATCTCTCCATCCGCACACGGATTACTACCGTATTTCACAGCTGATATTCCTGTGAACTGCACTGTGGAACGGGAGCACGTACGGTGAATATTCGCACCACAGGGAATGAGAAGTCATCCTTCACTGTGGTTCTAGCTTGCCATGCTAACTTCCTCCCATGGTGATATTCAAAAGGAAGACCTTGCCAAAAGAGACCTTTCCAGCCGGCGTCATCATAAAAGCTAACTCGAAGGGATGGATGGATGAAGAAAAGATGAGCGAGTGGTTAAGGGAAGTTTACGCGAAGAGGCCGGGTGGCTTTTTTCACACAGCTCCGAAGGCGAACACACCTTCACTAAGACGGGCAGATAGCGCCGGTCGACATACGCCAACATCTGCCAGTGGATCGTAAATGCCTGGGCAGATAGTTTCGGTCACAACTGTGGTCCGAGCTTTCCGGAAGGCAGGATTCACAGAACTGCTGCACAACAACAGCGACACTGAATCCGATGACTTCGACGAGGCGGAGCCGGCCATTTTTGGATCCCACGCTTGCGCAACTTTTCAATTCGGACACCGAAGACGAAGAATTCGAAGGATTTACGAATGAAGAATAACTTCAGAAGGTGAGCGCTATGTTTATTTTGTGTGTTGTGACATTAACGTTCGAGCAACATTATGTTGCTATTTATTGCTCTACACCATTTTGAATTTTACTATGTTTGTGATTGCACATTTGCGTACATTTTGGGACAGAGTTGTTAGAACGCTGGTTTTCAATATATTATTAAAGTTTGACTGAACTATCTGACTGTTTTTTTGACATTCACTTTAGCGCAGCGTTTTTTTGACATTCACTTTAGCGCAGCGTAGGCGCGGCTTATAGTCCGGGGCGGCTTATTGGTGGACAAAATTATGAAATATGTAATTCATAGAAGGTGCGGCTAATAATCCGGTGCGCCTTATAGTGCGGAAAATACGGTATATATATATATATATATATATATATATATATATATATATATATAATAAATAAAAAAAAAAAAAATATATATATATATATAGCTAGAATTCACTGAACGTCAAGTATTTCTTACATATACCGTATTTTCCGCACTATTAGCCGCACCTAAAAACCACAAATTTACTCAAAAGCTGACAGTGCGGCTTATAACCCGGTGCGCTTTATATATGGATTAATATTAAGATTCATTTTCATAAAGTTTCGGTCTCGCAACTACGGTAAACAGCCGCCATCTTTTTTCCCCGTAGAAGAGGAAGTGCTTCTTCTTCTACGCAAGCAACCGCCAAGGTAAGCACCCGCCCCCATAGAACAGGAAGCGCTTCTTCTTCTACTGTAAGCAACCACCCGCCCGCGTAGAAGAAGAAGAAGCGCGCGGATATTACGTTTCATTTCCTTTGTGTGTTTACATCTGTAAAGACCACAAAATGGCGACAGGTTTCCGGTTCATGAAAAGACGCAATCTCTCCATCCGCACACGGACTACTATTTCACAGCAACTGCCTAAAGACTTTCAAGAAAAGCTGGCTACTTTCCGTGCATATTGTAAAAACAAGATAGCTGAAAAAAAGATCCGGCCAGAGAATATTATCAACATGGACGAGGTTCCACTGACTTTTGATATTCCTGTGAACCGCACTGTGGATACAACGGGAGCACGTACGGTGAATATTCGCACCACAGGGAATGAGAAGTCATCCTTCACTGTGGTTCTAGCTTGCCATGCTAATGGCCAGAAACTTCCACCCACGGTGATATTCAAAAGGAAGACCTTGCCAAAAGAGACCTTTCCAGCCGGCGTCATCATAAAAGCTAACTCGAAGGGATGGATGAATGAAGAAAAGATGAGCGAGTGGTTAAGGTAAGTTTAAGTTTACACGAAGAGGCCGGGTGGCTTTTTTCACGCAGCTCCGTCCATGTTGATATACGACTCCATGCGCGCCCACATCACGCTGGTTTTTAATATATTATTAAAGTTTGACTGACCTATCTGACTGTTTTTTTGACATTCCTTTAGCGCAGTTAGATGCGGCTTACAACACGGGGCGGCTTATAGGTGGACAAAGTTTTGAAATATGCCGTTCATTGAAGGCGCGGCTTATAACCCAGGGCGCCTTATGGTGCGGAAAATACGGTATATATATATATACAGGTAAAAGCCAGTAAATTAGAATATTTTGAAAAACTTGATTTATTTCAGTAATTGCATTCAAAAGGTGTAACTTGTACATTATATTTATTCATTGCACACAGACTGATGCATTCAAATGTTTATTTCATTTAATTTTGATGATTTGAAGTGGCAACAAATGAAAATCCAAAATTCCGTGTGTCACAAAATTAGAATATTGTGTAAGGCTAATACAAAAAAGGGATTTTTAGAAATGTTGGCCAACTGAAAAGTATGAAAAGGAAAAATATGAGCATGTACAATACTCAATACTTGGTTGGAGCTCCTTTTGCCTCAATTACTGCGTTAATGCGGCGTGGCATGGAGTCGATGAGTTTCTGGCACTGCTCAGGTGTTATGAGAGCCCAGGTTGCTCTGATAGTGGCCTTCAACTCTTCTGCGTTTTTGGGTCTGGCATTCTGCATCTTCCTTTTCACAATACCCCACAGATTTTCTATGGGGCTAAGGTCAGGGGAGTTGGCGGGCCAATTTAGAACAGAAATACCATGGTCCGTAAACCAGGCACGGGTAGATTTTGCGCTGTGTGCAGGCGCCAAGTCCTGTTGGAACTTGAAATCTCCATCTCCATAGAGCAGGTCAGCAGCAGGAAGCATGAAGTGCTCTAAAACTTGCTGGTAGACGGCTGCGTTGACCCTGGATCTCAGGAAACAGAGTGGACCGACACCAGCAGATGACATGGCATCCCAAACCATCACCCAACCATGCAAATTTTGCATTTCCTTTGGAAATCGAGGTCCCAGAGTCTGGAGGAAGACAGGAGAGGCACAGGATCCACGTTGCCTGAAGTCTAGTGTAAAGTTTCCACCATCAGTGATGGTTTGGGGTGCCATGTCATCTGCTGGTGTCGGTCCACTCTGTTTCCTGATATCCAGGGTCAACGCAGCCGTCTACCAGCAAGTTTTAGAGCACTTCATGCTTCCTGCTGCTGACCTGCTCTATGGAGATGGAGATTTCAAGTTCCAACAGGACTTGGCGCCTGCACACAGCGCAAAATCTACCCGTGCCTGGTTTACGGACCATGGTATTTCTGTTCTAAATTGGCCCGCCAACTCCCCTGACCTTAGCCCCATAGAAAATCTGTGGGGTATTGTGAAAAGGAAGATGCAGAATGCCAGACCCAAAAACGCAGAAGAGTTGAAGGCCACTATCAGAGCAACCTGGGCTCTCATAACACCTGAGCAGTGCCAGAAACTCATCGACTCCATGCCACGCCGCATTAACGCAGTAATTGAGGCAAAAGGAGCTCCAACCAAGTATTGAGTATTGTACATGCTCATATTTTTCCTTTTCATACTTTTCAGTTGGCCAACATTTCTAAAAATCCCTTTTTTGTATTAGCCTTAAGTAATATTCTAATTTTGTGACACACGGAATTTTGGATTTTCATTTGTTGCCACTTCAAATCATCAAAATTAAATGAAATAAACATTTGAATGCATCAGTCTGTGTGCAATGAATAAATAGAATGTACAAGTTACACCTTTTGAATGCAATTACTGAAATAAATCAAGTTTTTCAAAATATTCTAATTTACTGGCTTTTACCTGTATATATATATATGAAATACTTGACTTGGTAAATTCTAGCTGTAAATATACTCCTCTCCTTTTAGCCACGCCCCCGTCCCACCCCGACCACGCACACCTCACCCCCTCCCCCCACCTCCCGAAATTGGAGGTCTCAAGGTTGGCAAGTATGCAGCCATGTCAGGTTTGTGCCCCCCCTACTGGTGAGAAATAATGTTGTTTCTTATTTACCGCCAGAGCAGGAGTTGTTTTTTTTTTAATCTGTGTCCCAGCTGCTTGTGGTCAAGGACATCGCAGATGGAGACGAACACAACCCCCTCAAGCAAAGTAGAAGAAGAAAAAGAGGAAGAAGCACTTCTCCACACACACACACACACCCTCGGAGGACTTGGGTAATAGTTTATTTACTCGTTAATCTTCAAAACTATTTTTCATAATAAATTTCCACTTTATGTTCATCAAAGAACCGTAACAATAAAAATAAAAGTAAATACTGTAGAAAAATTGTACATATAGAAAATAATAAGATGGTCAATGAACACCGAGTAGATGTGGAGAAGCGCCGCCGCCGTGGGACGGCAACACAAACGGAGCGAGAAAGAGAGAGAGAGAGAGAGGAGGAAGAGGAAAAGGAAAACGACGACAGAGATTGAGAAACATCATAAAAGTCAAGATGGAGGGGGATCATTTGGACGCTATCATCTCACACCATTTTTTTTCTTTTTTTTTGTTTGTCCTGCCAGCATGCATCAGACGTACGTCGCGTGGAAGAACTGGAGCGGGGCTGGCCGACGTTATGGCACCCTTATGTCCTATATGTGTAGAAAAACCAAACACCTGTTCACCTCCTAAAAAGTCCTCTTTTCATTTTAGCCTCGCTCGGATCTCCCGCGACTAAAACCGGCGCGACTCCGCCCGCCCGCGCCCTGGCATGCCATTCCGATTCCAATAGAGTGCGGAATCTAACACGGCCCGTGGGCGTATAAATCACGATTCACGTGCAATGAGAAACTGACGGCCGAGTCCCGCCCATCAAGACCGTGTGGCTTAGTGTCTGTAGGTAGCATCTCAAGTCTCCGGTATCCGTTCCAGGTAAAGATAAAAAAAAAAAAAAAAACGACATCGAGGCCCCGCCCACTCCACCCTGATTTCCCGTCCCCGTCCTGTGCTTGTTTCTTGTTTTCAATCCTTCCTCGAGAGTCCCGTCCGCTAACTGGAAGGCCAATAGAAGCTGGGAGAGGAAAAGACACTTCAGGGCTGCTCGTCTCGTCTTTGTTGTGGTTTTGGGACCCCCCGGCTACACGCCCTCCAGTGCGTGACGTGTGCTTGACGTAAAGAGTCGTCAGTAAGAGTAAATTCACACTGACTTTTTTCCCCGGGTGAAGCTCCAAGTGTGTCGGGCCGCTCTTCGTTTGGCGCTTTCTTCCTAAATGGTTCATAAAAAGAGGCGCTTCATCTCATTGGTGGATTTTGTACAAGAAGGGTCCCTCTCTGGCCAGTCTGTGTGTGCTTGAATGAATGTGTGATTATTGGAGAGTAAACATTAACGTCCGTGTGTGCTCTTTTGAGAATATACCTATTTATGTACATAGAGCCTTTTTTTTTTTCTTCTTTTTGTTGGAGTATATAAAGGTGTGTGCATCGCCACTTCAGACGTAGTACTCCTTGTCTTTGTTCTTCTTGTTCTTGGAGATCTTGGTGATGCCCAGCGGCTTGTCCTTGGCGCTGCCGTTGGGCTGCGCGGCCGAGTTGCTGATGTAGTTGCGGCTCTCGTCCACGTGGTACGAGCCCTCGTCGCGGTTGCGGTACTTGTACATGGCGTAGAGCAGGATGAGGATGCAGAGCGCCGCCGCCGCCACGATGCCCACCACCATGCCCGTGGTGCTGCTGCTCTCGCGGACCACCTCCGACGGGCCGGGGAAGACCTTCACCTCCGGCAGGGGAGGACGGGCTGGGGGAGGGGCGTGCATTTGGTCATATTGTACATCCCATACGTCAAACATGAGACATGATGAACCGGGGCAACATGCATGAATATACACGCTGCAAAAACTGAAATCTAAGTAAGATGAAATATCTCAAATAAGGGTGATATTTGCTTATTTTAAAGTTAAAGTACCAATGATTGTCACACACACACTAGGTGTGGCGAAATTATTCTCTGCATTTAACCCATCACCCTTGATCACTCCCTGGGAGGTGAGGGGAGCAGTGGGCAGCAGCGGTGGCCGCGCCCGGGAATCATTTTTGGTGATTTAACCCCCAATTCCAACCCTTGATACTGAGTGCCAAGCAGGGAGGTAATGGGTCCCATTTTTATAGTCTTTGGTATGACTCGGCCGGGGTTTGAACCCACAACCTACCGATCTCAGGGCGGACACTCTAACCAATAGGTCACTGATAAGATCATTCTTCTCACTAAGCAGATTTTATGTTAGAGTGTTTTACTTGTTTTAAGGGTTTCTGTCCTAAATGATCTCAGTAAGATATTACAGCTTGTAGCTGAGATTTGATGACCTATATTGAGTAAAACATGCTTGAAACTAGAATATCAACTGTTGCAAAGCTGTGTCATCAACACTCACAAGTATAAAACTACTTTTTTAAAGTAAAAATTTCTTATTTCAAGCATGAAAAAAAAAAATCATGACTTTGACACAATTGTGTGTCGTATTAGAACAGATGACAGCCAAATGGACTTTGCTGTTTTATTTTCAATGAAACAATAAAAAATATGTACTCATATACCGTATTTTTCGGACTATAAGTCGCAGTTTTTTTTCATAGTTTGGCCGGGGGTGCGACTTATACTCAGGAGCGACTTATGTGTGAAATTATTAACACATTAGTGTAAAATATCAAATAATATTATTTATCTCATTCACGTAAGAGACTAGACGTATAAGATTTCATGGGATTTAGCGATTAGGAGTGACAGATTGTTTGGTAAACGTATAGCATGTTCTATATGTTATAGTTATTTGAATGACTCTTACCATAATATGTTACGTTAACATACCAGTTGGTTATTTATGCCTCATATAACGTACACTTATTCAGCCTGTTGTTCACTATTCTTTATTTATTTTAAATTGCCTTTCAAATGTCTATTCTTGGTGTTGGCTTTTATCAAATAAATTTCCCCCAAAAATGAGACTTATACTCCAGTGCGACTTATATATGTTTTTTTCCTTCTTTATTATGCATTTTCGGCCGGTGCGACTTATACTCCGAAAAATACGGTACAAATACTACAACGCTATTTGAGTTTTTTGTCAGGTTTTATGTACCGTTTTTTTCGGATTATAAATCGCTCCGGAGTATAAATCGCACCGACCGAAAATGCATAATAAAGGACAAAAACATATATAAATCGCACTGGAGTATAAGTCGCACTTTTATGGGAAATTTATTTGATAAAACCCAACAGCAAGAATAGACATTTGAAAGGCAATTTAAAATAAATAAAGAATAGTGAACAACAGGCTGAATAAGTGTACGTTATATGAGGCATAAATAACCAACTGGTATGTTAACGTAACATATTATGGTAAGAGTCATTCAAATAACTATAACATATAGAACATGCTATACGTTTACCAAACAATCTGTCACTCCTAATCGCTAAATCCCATGAAATCTTATACGTCTAGTCTCTTACGTGAATGAGATAAATACCGTATTTTTCGGACTATAAGTCGCAGTTTTATTCATAGTTTGGCTGGGGGTGCGATTTATACTCAGGAGCGACTTATGTGTGAAATTATTAACACATTAGCGTAAAATATCAAATAATATTATTTAGATCATTCACGTAAGAGACTAGACGTATAAGATTTCATGGGATGTTCCAAATAAGTGTTTGATGAGCATTCCTCAACTTTATCAGTATTTATTGCCACCTTTCCCAACTTCTTTGTCACGTGTTGCTGGCATCAAATTCTAAAGTTAATGATTATTTGCAAAAAAAAAAAAAAAAAAGTTTATCAGTTTGAACATCAAATATGTTGTCTTTGTAGCATATTCAACTGAATATGGGTTGAAAATGATTTGCAAATCATTGTATTCCGTTTATATTTACATCTAACACAATTTCCCAACTCATACGGAAACGGGGTTTGTATATATGTATATATATATACATATATATATAAATATATTCCTTGTGCACTAATGACTGAAAGAGCACGCACTTGGCGCGATGATGTCATGTTATCGAAGGAAAAATGCATTTTTAGACAATATGATTTGCCTGAGCGGCTAGGAGACCCCGAGAGTAACAAGCGGTTGTCTTGTTGCCTTTCCATTAAGAACAATAAATTAGTTTTAGTATAAGTTTGCTGGTTTCAAGAAATGTAATGCCGAGCGCATATCATTATGTCAAGATAATGGCACTAGCATTTACTTCATTTAAGAACATTTTTCAACATATTGAGCAAAAAGGTCTCATATTTGTTTTTTCTATCAAGAAAAGTGCACTTGTTATTGTCACACCGCAGTGAGGGATGTCTTGTCTTGGGTTTTTCTGTCTTGTGATGTGCATGTTTTAGTTTGAAAAGTAGCTCTCCTCTCGTTTCAGGTCACTTGCCCTTCCTTTTGTGTCATCAGTCTGACGTCATCCCGGTTCCCTGATTGTTTCCATCTGTTCCCTATTACCCTCATGTGTCTTATAAGCCCACTCCTCCCTTTGTTCTGTGCCAGATTGTTTCGTTTATTCGTGCTCTCTAGCATCCATGCCCATGTCCATGCCTGGTCTTGTGCTTATGTTCCTTGATCCTGAATCCTTTCGTTGCTATTTTGAGTTTTCCTTTCTTCCTCCTCAGCAGAGTGATTTTTTTGTTAATTAGTTTATTCAGCCAAAGTGGTGAGTTTCAGTTATTTTTCATTATTTCCTCAAATTTTTGAGTGACAATTTTTGTTAAAACTTTATTAGATTAGATAGTGTAGAATTTTTCATAGCTGTTGTTTCTTCCTCCTGTTGGAGCGTTTTTTTGTTTATACATTTTATAGCATATACGGCGCCAATTATAGTTCCTCTTTGCTTTTGTGTTTTCCTCCGTTCGGACTGATTTTTGGTTGTCCTATATTTTTTTTGGAACCTTTTTTGCCGATTTGTTTTTGGTTTAGATAGATATTGTATCCCTTGACTTTGGAGGTGAAAGGAAGCTGTCAAAATAAAAGCCTGTCTAAGTTCCCTACTCTGCATCTGAGTCCTATCCTTTTTACCAAGCCTGACAGTTATTAGTGAGAATATACTTATTTTAAGGTATTTTGGGGTTAATTGAGGTTAGCTAATTTTATTTGTTTTGGAAAGTCTTGACAAGCCAAATTGTCTTGTTCTATTGGCAGATAATTTTGCTTAGTTCAAGTAAATCCATCCATCCATCTTCTTCCGCTTATCCGAGGTCGGGTCGCGGGGGCAGCAGCCTAAGCAGGGAAGCCCAGACTTCCCTCTCCCCAGCCACTTCGTCCAGCTCCTCCCGGGGGATCCCGAGGCGTTCCCAGGCCAGCCGGGAGACATAGTCTTCCCAACGTGTCCTGGGTCTTCCCCGTGGCCTCCTACCGGTCGGACGTGCCCTAAACACCTCCCGAGGGAGGCGATCGGGTGGCATCCTGGCCAGATGCCCGAACCACCTCATCTGGCTCCTCTCGATGTGGAGGAGCAGCGGCTTTACTTTGAGCTCCCCCCGGATGACAGAGCTTCTCACCCTATCTCTAAGGGAGAGCCCCGCCACCCGGCGGAGGAAACTCATTTCGGCCGCTTGTACCCGTGATCTTGTCCTTTCGGTCATAACCCAAAGCTCATGACCATAGGTGAGGATGGGAACGTAGATCGACCGGTAAATCGAGAGCTTTGCCTTCCGGCTCAGCTCCTTCTTCACCACAACGGATCGATACAGCGTCCGCATTACTGAAGATGCCGGAACCGATCCGCCTGTCGATCTCACGATCCACTCTTCCCTCACTCGTGAACAAGACTCCGAGGTACTTGAACTCCTCCACTTGGGGCAGGGTCTCCTCCCCAACCCGAAGATGGCATTCCACCCTTTTCCGGGCGAGAACCATGGACTCGGACTTGGAGGTGCTGATTCTCATCCCAGTCGCTTCACACTCGGCTGCGAACCGATCCAGCGAGAGCTGAAGATCCTGGCCAGATGAAGCCATCAGGACCACATCATCTGCAAAAAGCAGAGACCTAATCCTGCAGCCACCAAACCAGATCCCCTCAACGCCTTGACTGCGCCTAGAAATTCTGTCCATAAAGGTTATGAACAGAATCGGTGACAAAGGGCAGCCTTTGTCACTGGAAACGTGTCCGACTTACTGCCGGCAATGCGGACCAAGCTCTGACACTGATCATACAGGGAGCGGACCGCCAAAATCAGACAGTCCGATACCCCATACTCTCTGAGCACTCCCCACAGGACTTCCCGAGGGACACGGTCGAATGCCTTCTCCAAGTCCACAAAGCACAAGTAGACTGGTTGGGCAAACTCCCATGCACCCTCAAGGACCCTGCCGAGAGTATAGAGCTGGTCCACAGTTCCACGACCAGGACGAAAACCACACTGTTCCGCCTGACAGTTATTAGTGAGAATATACTTATTTTAAGGTATTTTGGGTTTCATTGAGGTTAGCTAATTTGACTTGTTTTGGAAAGTCTTGACAAGCCACATTTTCTTGTTCTATTGGCAGATAATTTTGCTTAGTTCAAGTAAAATACCCCAAATGTATGTACTTTTTTTTCTTGTTTTTGAACACTGACTTTTTGCAGTGTAGTTCAATACATTATGCATTGATAATACCTAAACAGGATATTGTGTGATATCACTTTAAAGGTAAGTAAACAAATGCAGCATTTGATATGGGCACTAAGTGAGGGAATTGAACCCAAACACTATGCATTCTATGCATGGCTGCAGCACGGTCATACCGGCGACTGCATTAACCAAAGAATTGTAGCTTCAATGAGGAAAGAAGATGGCGAGGAAAAAAAAGGGAGGAGTGGGAAAGGACAAATGACGAGGAAAGATGAGAGGACGTGAGCGTGGGTAGGTGGTGAGTGGGTGGGTGTTAGGTAACGCCTTGAGACAGAAAAGTAGGCAATGAATAATTTATTGTGGCGAGCCACAAAGCAAGACAAAAAAAAAGGGAGCGAGAGTGAAGGACACGTGTGAAACAGCTCAGACGCACATGGAGATGAGAGCACTTTTTTTTTTTCAGTGTGGGCTCACCTGAGCTGGGGTCGCAGGGGTCGATGTCCTCATCGTCGCTGGGGCACTCGGCGGACGCCACCAGGATGTCGTCGGCCGACTGCAACGAGAGGGTAGAAAATGTGTTTAGCGTGCGGGGAGGAGACCATCGCCTGTTAAAAAGTGGTCATTATCTCCTACTTTCTCATTCCTCTTATCATCACCGCGCCATTTAACCTGAGACCAGCAAAAAAATAACACATCCTGAGCCAAACGTTCATTACTCTCCTTTGTTTGGCTCTATTTCAACGGGCCCCCCCCCGCAGGCGCCGTGCCCTGCGACCCACTTAGCGCTCAACCTCTAGCCCACATCGACCTGGCGAGCGTGTCTGTGAACGCTCTGCCGTGGGACAAAATATCCCCTCTTTCCACATCCGCATCCCTGCTCCTGTTGCCATGGTAACGCCAAGTTCAGGCTGCTCAAAATGACAAGGGGAATGAAAATAAGGGAATACTCTCGTGGGGGTGGGGGGGTTTTATAGCATTAAAAATGCTGGGAATATTCATAACCTACTGTTAAACGCTTTGGCGTGTGTGTGTGTGTGTGCATACACAGCGGGCGCTCTGTGCCAGCACTAAATTAAAATTGGATTGTGATGCATTGCAGTAGACGCTGGCAGAGAGGCAGCGCAATGAAAGAGCAGCAAAGTGCTCGTACTACGGGCGTGTCTCGCCGTGCAACTTTATTCATGTCCTTCTCAACAACAGAAATACGAGCCCACTGACGCCGGACTCCTTCCCAATCAGCCGTGCCCGCTGAGCTGACAAATGCCGCCTCTGGATCCCGACCAGTCGATCGATACAGCTCTGCTGCCGTCCAACAATTACTAGTACTTCCAGGGATTTGGGGGCCGTCTGAGCCAGCTGTGAACAAATGCCAATTTAAGCTTGATAAGAGAGTTTACACACAAACTAAGTGGGGTCTTGCTCTGATTTGTGGCACACGCTTATGTGGACCGGCTTGTCAAGTCCGACTCTATCGCGTGCAGGGACGGTCAGGAACAAGCTACATGTAGCTAAGCTACGTAGCTTAACTACATTTTCCAGTGGCTAGGTCCTATGTGTCAAAGTCAAGGCCCGCAGGCCAGATCCCGGGATGATATTTGATTAGTAGAGATGTCCGATAATGGCTTTTTTGCAGATATTGTCCAACTCTTAATTACCGATTCCGATATCAACCGATACCGATATATACAGTCGTGGAATTAACACATTATTATGCCTAATTTTGTTGTGATGCCCCAATGTAACAATGTAACAAGGTTTTCCAAAATAAATCAACTCAAGTTATGGAATAAAATGCCAACATGGCACTGCCATATTTATTATTGAAGTCACAAAGTGCATTATTTTTTTTAACATGCCTCAAAACAGCAGCTTGGAATTTGGGACATGCTCTCCCTGAGAGAGCATGAGGAGGTTGGGGGGGAGGACCGGGGGGTGTATATTGTAGCGTTCCGGAAGAGTTAGTGCTGCAAGGGGTTCTGGGTATTTGTTCTGTTGAGTTTATGTTGTGTTACGGTGCGGATGTTCTCCCGAAATGTGTTTGTCATTCTTGTTTGGTGTGGGTTCACAGTGTGGCGCATATTTGTAACAGTGTTAAAGTTGTGTATTCGGCCACCCTCAGTGTGACCTGTATGGCTGTTGACCAAGTATGCCTTGCATTCACTTGTGTGTGTGAAAAGCCGTAGATATTATGTGATTGGGCCGGCACGCAAAGGCAGTGCCTTTAAGGTTTATTGACGCTCTGTACTTCTCCCTACATTTTAAAAAGTCATAAATTTTACTTTTTGAAACCGATACCGATAATTTCCGGTATTACATTTTAAAGCATTTATCGGCCGATTATATCGGCAGCCCGATGTTATCGGACATCTCTATTGATTAGCATTAGAAGCGGCCCGCAGGCCACAGCTGCCTGCTGCTGTTTTGCACGCACCAATATTCCATCAGTGTTGGCGCTAGGAATTTTCATAATGGGGTACCAGGGACCCTATCAAGTCATAAAAATGGGGTCTCACATAAAAATATATATATAAAATATATGCATTAACCTGTTATATCTTACATTCTATATTGTGTTTTGGAAAAAGGTTGTCATAAATGTTACTTAATTCATTAAAAAAAATAATACAAAAGAAAACAATACTCCGTCAGTGTTGGCGCTAGGAATTTTCAGACCCCATCAAGTCATAAAAATGGGGTCCCACAGTTAATTTTTGGGGTTCCACTTTTTTTTCCTTTTTTTTTTAAACAAATGATAAATATGAGCATTAACCTGTTATATCTCACATTCTATATTGTGTTTTGGAAAAAGGTTGTCATAAACGTTACTTAATTCATTAAAAAAACAAAAAAACAAATGAAAACAAATTTTTATGCATATATAAATGTATTCAGTTATAAACATTCATTCACTTTCTTCTTTCCTTCATGGATCTAAACTTTACCGCTGCCGGTAGTTTTTTCTATATTTTTATTGTAATATTTTCAGAATGTATTTTTGGCCAAATTAAGACAAAGAAAACAATTTGAAATTGTCTTTATTTTTTAGTTTTAATGCCATCCATCCATTCATTTTCTACCGCTTGTCCCTTTAGTGGTCGCGGTGGGGTGCTGGAGCCTATCTCAGCTGCATTCGGGCGGAAGGCGGGGTACACCCTGGACAAGTCGCCACCTCATCACAGGGCCAACACAGATAGACAGACAACATTCACACTCACATTTCACATTCACACAATGATTTTAATAATCCGGCCCGCGTGTTCACAGATTTTCCTCCATGCGGCCCCTGAGCTAAAATGAGTTTGACACCCCTGGTAGGTGATAGCTTAGCTCCTTTTTAAAAAAAGTAGCTTTTCCTGTAGCTTAGCTACTTTTAGACCCGTCGAGCTAGGTATCTTACATCAAAGCTACACGATACATAGAGAGAAAATGGACTGGGAGCCAAAAAACAATATGGAGCAAATACAAAGACCCGGATGAATCCATACATACATACTGTATGAGAAAACCCATGATGATTAGTTGGTGTTCGTATGATGAGTCACAATTAGCTAAAGTGAGGGAGAGACATTACGGACTGGCCAATCAGAGGCAAGATAAGGCGGGTCATGGAAACTAGTAAGCAAAATCACAATAGCCACGGATTAATGTCACATGACAACAAGGGAGTCCGAGACAGAGGGACGCTTCAAGCTGACCACTCCAAAAAAAATGGCGGAGGGATTCTCTCCCACAGATTACATTTTTCCTTTAGTGATTAAAATTAGAGATGTCCAATAATATCGGATTGACGATATTATCGGTCGATAAATACTTTAAAATGTAATATCGGAAATTATCGGTATCGGTTTCAAAAAGTAAAATTAATGACTTTTTAAAACGCCGCTGTAGGGAGTGGTACACGGACGTAGGGAGAAGTACAGAGCAGTTGCTTCTCCCAGTCATACTTGCCAACCCTCCCGATTTTCTCGGGAGACTCCCGAATTTCAGTGCCCCTCCCGAAAATCTCCCGGGGCAACCATTCTACCGAATTTCTCCCGATTTCCACCCAGACAGCAATATTGGGGGCGTGCCTTAAAGGCACTGCATTTGCGTGCCGGCCCAAACACCTAATATCTATGGCTTTTCACACACACACAAGTGAATGCAAGGCATACTTGGTCAACAGCCATACAGGTCACACTGAGGGTGGCCGTATAAACAACTTTAACACTGTTACAAATATGCGCCACACTGTGAACCCACACCAAACAAAACACATTTTAGGAGAACATCCGCACCGTAACACAACATAAACACAACAGAACAAATACCCAGAACCCCTTGCAGTACTAACTCTTCCTGGACGCTACAATATACACCCCCCCCCCCCCCCCCCCCCCCCCCCCCCAACCTCCTCATGCTCTCTCAGGGAGAGCATGTCCCAAATTCCAAGCTGCTGTTTTGAGGCATGTAAAAAAAAAAAAATGCACTTTGTGACTTCAATAATAAATATGGCAGTGCCATGTTGGCATTTTTTTCCATAACTTGAGTTGATTTATTTTGGAAAACCTTGTTACATTGTTTCATGCATCCAGCGGGGCATCACAACAAAATTAGGCATAATAATGTTAATTCCACGACTGTATATATCGGTATCGGTTGATATCGGAATCGGTAATTAAGAGTTGGACAATATCGGAATATTGGATATCGGCAAAAAAGCCATTATCGGACATCTCTAATTAAAATGACGTGTAGGAAACCGAC
This sequence comes from Nerophis lumbriciformis, assembly GCF_033978685.3. Classification (NCBI taxonomy): domain Eukaryota; kingdom Metazoa; phylum Chordata; class Actinopteri; order Syngnathiformes; family Syngnathidae; genus Nerophis; species Nerophis lumbriciformis. Next base: position 12,636,819 of record NC_084586.2, on the reverse strand, counting down.
AGTAATGCGTGTTCTTGGCCATATTTAGACAAATGTATGCGTTTAGAGAAAACAATGCCCCAAACCTTAGTTTTTAGTTGTTTACTCTGTAAACCAAAAGCATAACTCCTCGCTACATCTAAGACGTCCAACACAAATTTAGGAACACACATTAAGGTGAGTTCATGAAAAGTTTTACTGCACATAACAATAACCAACTGTTACCAAACAACACACAAGTCATTGCTTTTTTGGGCACGATATAGATAGATGCTGTTTTTTTTTACTATGGTAGAGAAAATGTATGACATTATAGGGGTGGGCCAAAGAAAAGGTAAACTAAATAAATAAATACAGTGAGGTGTGGGGACCCCTAGAGGTAGTTGTAGGGTGTCCCCAGCTAAATGACAGATAGTTAATATTAAGGATTTGTACACTCTCAGTTACAAACCTCGAAAGGCCTTAGTGGCCACATGCGTGGACAGCACCTTTTAGCTCTTATTTACAAAATCGTGTACACTACTGAATTGGGTCGCTTATGTGGACACTTATACTGCCATCTGGTGGTGTCAGAAGAGTATAACATACAATGGAATTTGGAAAAAAAAAGGGTAAAAATAAGAATTAGCATGTCACTAAACATGAAGTACACGTTTGTGTACTTATGGACTAAGTACATCATATCAAAAGAAGATTGTTAGTTTTTATTTTAATTAGGGTCCAATAAGCCCAAATAGCAAAGAGAAATAAAAAAAAGCATGTAAAAAAAACCCCCAGCTTGGGCCTTAAGAGGTTAACATTGATATTATACATGTAGGCCCATAGATAGAAATGCTGTTAAATGTAGCAAGCTACTTTTGCCGTGGAGCTTGTAGTGTAGCTTGCTACAATTCTCCAGGGATAGCTTCCCCTGGTACATTTAATCGAGAGTAACTTGTAGCTTAGCTTGTTACATTTTACGAGTCACTTGCCCATCACTGCTGACAAGTATGGTCGACCACGTTTGTCGACATGAAATGTCTCAGGTGGAGAATTGCTACCTTCATCATTATTGCTAAGCAACAAGATAATTACTTATTACGTACACAACAATAAAACATGCACACTATAATGATGGGTACCGAATCCTACCGGGGACCGATTCACATAGAATCCATCCATGCCAGATTACAGTATGTGTGAATTGTGAATTATATTTATATAGCGCTTTTCTCTAGTGACTCAAAGCGCTTTTACATAGTGAAACCCAATATCTAAGTTACATTTAAACCAGTGTGTGTGGCACTGGGAGCAGGTGGGTAAAGTGTCTTGCCCAAGGGCACAACGGCAGTGACTAGGATGGCGGAAGCGGGGATCAAACCTGCAACCCTCAAGTTGCTGGCACGGCTAGTACCTGGGTTGCGCCTGCTGCCACGCATTTGCACTTTGGCGATCACCCCAGCAGCACTGAGAGCGGACTCAGCCACACTACCTCCAGGTAATGTTGCAATATCTAATGCCAACGCAGCAATTGACTAAAAATAATAGTAATAATAATAATAATAATAATAGTATCCATCCATCCATCCATCTTCTTCCGCTTATCCGAGGTCGGGTCGCGGGGGCAGCAGCCTAAGCAGGGAAGCCCAGACTTCCCTCTCCCCAGCCACTTCGTCCAGCTCCTCCCGGGGGATCCCGAGGCGTTCCCAGGCCAGCCGGTAGACATAGTCTTCCCAACGTGTCCTGGGTCTTCCCCGTGGCCTCCTACCGGTCGGACGTGCCCTAAACACCTCCCTAGGGAGGCGCTCGGGTGGCATCCTGACCAGGTGCCCGAACCACCTCATCTGGCTCCTCTCGATGTGGAGGAGCAGTGGCTTTACTTTGAGCTCCCCCCGGATGGCAGAGCTTCTCACCCTATCTCTAAGGGAGAGCCCCGCCACCCGGCAGAGGAAACTCACTTCGGCCGCTTGTACCCGTGATCTTGTCCTTTCGGTCATAACCCAAAGCTCATGACCATAGGTGAGGATGGGAACGTAGATCGACCGGTAAATTGAGAGCTTTGCCTTCCGGCTCAGCTCCTTCTTCACCACAACGGATCGATACAGCGTCCGCATTACTGAAGACGCCGCACCGATCCGCCTGTCGATCTCACGATCCACTCTTCCCTCACTCGTGAACAAGACTCCAAGGTACTTGAACTCCTCCACTTGGGGCAAGATCTCCTCCCCAACCCAATAATAGTAATAACTTAAAAAAAAAAGTGTTAGCTTGATGCTAATATACATTGGCTTTGCTATTTATATGCTACTGGTTAGCATTAGCAATTTTACATGGCGATTTCAACACCTCCAAATTTGTTAATGAAAACTACAACCAAGATAACAAACAGCCGGTGTGTAATAAGTACAACACTTACAGTATTAACACTTTTTAGGGCGCAACAAAAAAACAAAAACAAAACATAGACCATGAACTACTGCCATCTAACGTCTTGGACTTGCAACTTAATGTCACACATGCAAATGATAATATGATGGTAGTAAAACAAGCTATAACATCTATACAGCAGTTGTCATAATCAGCTCACTTTTAAATGCTGCAATAAAAAATGTTATATTATTATCAAAAACAATATTTATTAACACACATAAAAGTACCAAAAGTTGGTTCTGTTAAAGTACCGGTAGCGATTGCCAGGTACCAGAAATTGGTATCGTATCAGTTCAAATGATGTGTAAGTGATGCTTCAGTGATTGTGTGGCACACTTACTGGCTGTATTGACACTGTAGTGATACGGTCTTGGTGTTTGATAAAGTCACTACATTTGACCTGCAAATAACATTAACAGCTAATATATGATTTTGAGTTTTTTTTTTTTTATCTGTGCATAAAGGAACATGCGACGCGCGACTTTTGTCAACCAGCCAAAGAATAAACAGGAAAAGAAAAACATTTACCGTATTTGATGCTACAGGATCAAAATGATCCTACATTTCAAAAGTTTTTCCTTTTTCTTAGTATCATTTAGAGCGACGGTGAAAACAAAAAAACAACGTCAAACGCAGCACGCAAGTCTTCCGATTTCTTTCAGTACAAGCTGTCACTCGGAGAAACACGAAAGCACGGCTTCCTGATGAACACACTTTGGTGCTTCACAGTCGATCACATGTTTTTTTTCTTAAAGTGACGCACACATCAAAAGTATCGAGGGACACAGTCGCACTGCTTGTGTTTCATAACACATCGACACTTAAGTATCGTTTCACCTTTCACTAGTGCACACATTGTCTTCCTGTTCAGTGCAAAGTCCACTTCAAAATAAAAGCATGGCAGTTTGAACCTGGATTATACCAATTTTTTTTAAAATTGATTTTATTGAAAGATTTTCTTAATCCGTTGACATAAAGTTTTCATTCTTTAACGTTTTATGCCCTTTTTGTCAATCATCACCCCCTTTTTGTATGGCAAAAGCAAAAAATATGCAATATCACCCCCCCCCCAAAAAAAATTCTCTAATTGAAATATTTGATGTGAAGTAATTGGAGCCTTAAACTTGTAGAACATTGATTTTGATAAATCATAATTTTTTTTGAACAACGACAATTAGGAAAAAAAATCAGACTAAAGGTCTCGACGATCCAAAAGTCCCCCAATAGTAAAAGTGTTAAAAATAAGTCATATGAATAAATTTAGTTTTTACTTTTAATGCGTAAATCTCCAGATCAAATTCAAATCTATCCGTCAATTATGTTTATTATTTTTTGAGCAATGACAGTTTTAAAGTAAAAAGCTTTGTGTGTACTCATGTCAATATTGCAATTTGTTCCTCGTTACATTACACCTGTTTGCTCTTTTATCCCGCTTTTTACGTTGTTTTTGTTTAGTAATAGCTTAATGATACCCTAGAGGGAGCAGTCTGATGGCCACCAGAGCACCAGTCTAATCGTGTAACATCGCACACTTGTTTACGTATGCAGTACCAATGGCTATTGAATGATATTGTGGAGGGGGCGTGGCCTGCGGGCCTGCCGCGGAACAGGGTGTTGCCAGGACCGGCCTCGAAGACAGCGACAGGTGCGTAGATGGCCCAGGTGGGCCTTGTTATCTAATCACCTGTCGCCTTTATGAACAGCAGCCGTGATGAGACATGCAAATGTAGAGGTTGCCCTCTAGTGGGTTTTTCAGACCACCACACACTGCCAGGAGAGCCAGGAATTCCGGGTATAACACTGTTTTATTTTCATGGAATAGTGTAAAGTCTTTTGCTTGCTCAGCAGCACCTCCAACTCCGACTACTCGTCTCATCACGGCTGCTGTTAACAATGGCGACAGGTGATTAGATAACAAGGCCCACCTGGGCCATCCACGCACCTGTCTCTGTCTTCGAGGCCGGTCCTGGCAACTCCCCGTTCTGCAGCAGGCCCGCAGGCCACGCCCCCCCTCCACAGATACTCTTATGGGTACCATCTGATGGCTACTGCACTGTATGCTGTGTTATGTGGACTTTGATAAAAACTGCGGCACTCGATATACTTCTGCACTTTAAATGAAGCTGCTAAAATACTGTAACTTGACCGCCTTCTGATTTGTAACTCACATACCCCTCTATGTATTGTACTTTTATTTTATATTTGCTTATCATTATGTCATTTTGATATTGTTGTGTATTTTCAATCCCGTGTAATTTTAATTGTGGATGTTAAATGCGCCATAAAAGAACTACAGATGGAAATTAGTAGAGATGTCCGATAATATCGGACTGCCGATTTTATCGGCTGATAAATGCTTTAAAATGTAATATCGGAAATCGGTTTCAAAAAGTAAAATTTATGACTTTTTAAAACACCGCTGTGTACACGGACGTAGGGAGAAGTACAGAGCGCCAATAAACCTTAAAGGCACTGACTTTGCGTGCCGGCCCAATCACATAATATCTACGGCTTTTCACACACACAAGTGAATGCCACGCATACTTGGTCAACAGCCATACAGGTCACACCGAGGGTGGCCGTACAAACAACTTTAACACTGTTACAAATATGCGCCACACTGTGAACCCACACCAAACAAGAATGACAAACACATGTCGGGAGAACATCCCCATAAACACAACAGAACAAATACCCAGAACCCCTTGCAGCACTAACTCTTCCAGGACGCTACAATATACACCCCCCGCTACCCGCAACCCCGCCCACCTCAACCTCCTCATGCTCTCTCAGGGAGAGCATGCCCCAAATTCCAAGCTGCTGTTTTGAGGTATGTTAAAAAAAAATAATGCACTTTGTGACTTCAATAATAAATATGGCAGTGCCATGTTGGCATACTTGCCAACCCTCCCGAATTTTCCGGGAGACTCCCGAAATTCAGCGCCTCTCCCGAAAACCTCCCGGGACAAATATTCTCCCAAAAATCTCCCGATTTTCAGCTGGAGCTGGAGGCCACGCCCCCTCCACCTTTATGCGGACCTGAGTGAGGACAGCCTTTTTTTTTTTATGACGGGAGGACCACAGGGTGACAACAACTAAATCATCCAGACTAGAGATAAATTGTATTATTATGTTTATCTTACCTAAAAATAAATATATTTATTAATTTAAAAAAAAAAAAAAAAAAAAAAAATGTTTACTATATTTTGCTAAAAACATCAAAATTAATTGTATTTTTATTTGTATTTTTTCTGACTCCTTATTACATCCAGCCATAGAATTATACATTAAAATAAACATATTGGAAATAATTAATAATTAAATGATCATAATAATTCATTTAAAATGACCATATTTAATTATTAAAATAATTGCTTGTTTATCAACAACTTTAGCATTTTATTCATCACATTTTGAAGCTCTCAGAAGCCAAGTTATGTTATATTCCTTAAGATTTATTTATGCAAGTTTGAAGTATCAATTATCTAAACACAGTTTTGTTTGCATATTTTCAGGATGTATATATATATATATGTATGTATATATATATATATATATATATATATATATGTATATGTATGTATATATATATATATATATATGTTTGAAATACTTGACTTGGTGAATTCTAGCTGTCAATATACTCCTCCCCCCCTCAACCACGCCCCCGTCCCACCCCCGACCACGCCCCCCCCCCCCCCCCCCCACGCCCCGAAATCGGAGGTCTCAAGGTTGGCAAGTATGCATGTTGGCATTTTTTTTCCATAACTTGAGTTGATTTATTTTGGAAAACCTTGTTACATTGTTTAATGCATCCAGCGGGGCATCACAACAAAATTAGGCATAATAATGTGTTAATTCCACGACTGTATATATCGGTATCGGTTGATATCGGAATCGGTAATTAAGAGTTGGACAATATCGGATATCGGCACATTGTCCTTCAAATAAACAAATAAAAACAAATAGTATTTTTAGAATGTGCTGCGGGCCTTTTAAAAAAATAGCTGCGGGCCGCGAATCCGGTCCCCGGAGCGCACTTTGGACACCACGGTATAAAATATTGTATGAAAAGAAAAGAATCAAAACAAAAATGTGCACAGATAGGTTTAAAAAACCCATTCCATTATTGGTTATGGACAAAGTCACAAGTAAATGTGCAATTGTCGGTTTTGGTTCTGTCGACAGCCGCTTATTTCGACAGGGACAAACTTGACCACCGTGTGGACGCCAGCAGGACAGGAAGATCGATTTAAAATGTGGTGATGTAAACACACCTCTGCCCCTCCCTCGCCGCCTGAAGTTAAGGAAGAGGAAAGGGGAAAAAAAAAAGGATCTCTACCTGAGCAGCCGAGCAATGCCAACGACCGTCCAAGCCTCCCTGACTGCCTAGTTCGCACATGGTCCTCACACACTTTTGTCCTGTTCGCTGGCCAATGGAAGTCACGCACAAACGCACGAGCGGTTCTACAGCGGCCGGACGGGCTCCATGGCAAAAAAAAGGCAGGATGGAGCGACGCTGACGAGACGAGAGAGGAAGGAAGCGGGCTCTACTACTGCAGATGGTGAGATAGATCATACAGGCGCCTGCGTTAACAGCCTATCACGGCGAGGGAGGGGGAGGCGCGAGCTGGGGCGGGGGAAGAGGAAGAGGAGGTGGGGGGTGATGGATGTAAAAAAAAAAAACAACACACACACAAAAAAACCATGCAAAAGTGAAAAGTAAGCAAGGCGGAAAGTATCTCCGGAAAAGGAGCGCTTGTAATGATCAGCTGACTCCCGAAAGCCAATCAGGTATCATTATGAGACTGCGCTTTATTCCGACAGTGTTGGCCATCAATATATAAAACATAGCGGGCAGCATCAGGACCAACGCAACGCGTGTGACTTGCAGCCTCCAGCATCAACACTCAAACAAGCATGCATTATTAATCCTCTCATCAAGCAAGGATAACAAAAAAAGACACACACACACACACACACACACACACACACACACACACACACACACACACACACACACACACACACACACACACACACACACACACACACATTCTTGTATTTTTACCTTCTTGAGACCTCCGAAAAATGCCTACCTCTTTAGGACCACCCTTTCTAGATATGTAAAGATTTGTATTTACAACATTAATAATATATACGTACTATGCAAATATAATAAAGCTTGTTGTAAAAATTGAGTTAGAATTTCACAAGGAGAAGGTCACAATTTCACAAAGTAAAACTTAGAATTTTGGCATTTTTATAATAAAAGAACATTTCTGCTATTATGATAAAAGTCGCAATTTTAAAAGAAAAGCTGAACATTGTGGCAATTTTATGAAAAGAGTCGCAATTTTACTCGACAAAAGTCACAATTGTATAAAAAACTTTAAAATTTGGGCAATATTATAAAAATAATCGGAATTCTTCTTGGCAAAATTCTGACAAGTCATAATTTAATAAACTTTTTTTTTTTTTTTTTACTATTTTACAAGAACAACAAAAACATTGGCAATATTATGATAAAAGTCAGAATTTTACATGAAAAATATCACCCTTTTGCATTAAAAAGTTATAATTTTACATAAAATAGTAATAATTTTACGAGAAAATATTGCAATATTACAGAAACAGAAAGAATATGAGAAATTGTACCCAATTTTATAGGAAAAAAGTCGACACATTGTGAGAAAAAGACTGATTTGAGTTAATTTAATCTCTACATACATATTTATTTATTTTTTATAAATTTTGGCCAAAGGGGGGGGATTTCAATTTTTTACACACACTTGTTATTACATATGTTGGCCAGAGGGGAAGCACTTCAATTTTTTTACACACACTTGTTATTTCATATGTTGACAGTCAATTTTTTTGGGACCACCCTAATTTGATAGATTCACCACCAGGGGTGCAAATGAGACATTCTCTATTAGATGCAATGGTTTTCCGTATTGGGACCATGATTTATGTCCTCACTTGTTCACCGGTCCTCATATGGAAGGTACTTTTCCTTGTTGCACACACACACACACACACACACACACACACACACACACACACACACACACACACACACACACACACACACACACACACACACACACACACACACACACACTCTCTCTCTCTTTAAACGCGGATAGCTCTCCAGTGATGCAAGGATGCCGCAATTGTACTCTACTCAGTCCACCTGTGTGCTCGCGTTCTGCGTGGGTTCTGGTTGCCAGGCAACAACCGCCGGCCCCTCCGATGGTGGAGCTGTATCCTGCTCTTTAGTGAGACAAACAAGAGTTTGGAGGTGATAGAAAGGCCCACTGCACTGCAGTATAGAGCATTTCGCAGGCCTGACCTAGTTTCTGTATTCAGCGGCGGGAGAACTTTGGGTAAAACTCAGATGCAAGGGTGGTGTCAAAAGGGGGTGACGGCGCCCGTCATCCATCCAGATCTGCTATCCATTATTGATGCCTAAGGCCAAGCTCACAGCATCTATTATTCATGCCCGAAAAAGCTAGCGGTTGGTACACAGAGGAGAGAGTCGCTCGGGGGAAGTCTGCACGGGCGAGCGAGGGAGGTGAGTAGCAGCAGCAGCAGCAGGTAGCGGGGCTCGCTATCTCCATGGCAACTTGCACGAGTGAGGAAAAAGAAAATCTTTTTCGGTGCAGCAGCAGGCAGGCGGGAAGTAACACATTATTCCACAGAGCTGCACCACACGGACGGACGCTCAAAGAGCTCGACAGCTTCAGTGGAGCAGGAGAGCATGTTTGTGCAGCTGCTGATTGTGCAGAATGGAGAATGATGCACGCATTTAAAGACGCACCACTATCGTTACCTCCGCCAGGAGATGATGTCATTGTTGTCTGTTAGTTAGCTGGCAACATAACCTAAACATTTATGGACAAATCTCCATGAAATTTGTAGGAAACGTCCGAAATGGGGTTAGGTTTTGGGCATGAGCCAGATGATTTTTACTGGTTACCTGACATGTATGCTTCTGTGTGTGTATGCCACTCAAAGATAGTGGAGTCAGACAAGAGTGTTCACTCTGTTTCTTTCATCCGGCCTGGGCAATTATTTTGGACTCGGGGGCCACATTGACAGGAAAAAATGTGTATCTATGAAAAAAAAAAGGAGTAAAAAAAAAATATATATACATATACCGTATTTTTCGGACTATCAGTCGCAGTTTTTTTCATACTTTGGCCAGGGGTGCGACTTATACTCAGGAGCGACTTATGTGTGAAATTATTAACACATTAGCGTAAAATATCAAATAATATTATTTAGCTCATTCACGTAAGAGACTCATACTTGGATTTTCCGGGAGACTCCCGAAATTCAGCGCCTCTCCCGAAAACCTCCCGGGACAAGTTTTCTCCCGAAAATCTCCCAAAATTCAGGCGGAGCTGGAGGCCGCGCCCCCTCCAGCGCCATGCGGACCTGAGTCCGCTTTCCCACAATATAAAGAACGTCTACAGTAAAGCAGTCCGTCTGCCGTAAACAGCAATGTTGTGACACTCTTAAACAGGACAATACTGCCATCTAGTGCATTTGATGAAAGCACTTTTGTGCGTGCCACACAGCAATGCATCATCAGAGAGGGTGTTCAGCATGGTTAGAAAGATAGTGACAGAGAATAGAACAAGGATGGACAATTCAACCCTTTACTCAACAATGAGTAGATGAGTGTTATGTGTGTGTATATGTGTAAATAAATGAACACTGAAATTCAAGTATTTCTTTTATCTATATATATATATATATATATATATATATATATATATATATATATATATATATATATATATATATATATATATATATATATATATATATAGCTAGAATTCACTGAAAGTCAATTATTTCTTATATATATATCCATCCATCCATCCATCCATTTTTTACCGCTTATTCCCTTCGGGGTCGCAGGGATATATATATTATATGAAATACTTGACTTGGTGAATTCTAGCTGTAAATATACTCCTCCCCTCTTAACCACGCCCCCAACCACGCCCCCGCCCCAACCACGCCCCCCCCGCACCCACCCCCCACCTCCCGAAATTGGAGGTCTCAAGGTTGGCAAGTATGAAGAGACTAGACGTATAAGATTTCATGGGATTTAGCGATTAGGAATGACAGATTGTTTGGTAAACGTATAGCATGTTCTATATGTTATAGTTATTTGAATGACTCTTACCATAATATGTTACGTTAACATACCAGTTGGTTATTTATGCCTCATATAACGTACACTTATTCAGCCTGTTGTTCACTATTCTTTATTTATTTTAAATTGCCTTTCAAATGTCTATTCTTGGTGTTGGCTTTTATCAAATACATTTCTCCAAAAAATGCGCCTTATACTCCAGTGCGACTTATATATGTTTTTTTCCTTCTTTATTATGCATTTTCGGCCGCTGCGACTTATACTCCGAAAAATACGGTAATAACGAAGGAAAAAAACATATAAGTCGCACTAGAGTATAAGTCGCATTTTTTGGGGAAATTTTTCGCCAGTCCCTTACAAGTTTCTTGCTTACTCCAAACGTTCTTTCTGCCGCTCGATTGCCGTTTTCTGCTGCATATTTCACTACTTCCAGCTTGTAACCTGCAGTTTATGATTTCCTTTTCGGTGCCATTTTTGTTCAACCCTTCTCAGTTTTTATAAGTTACCGCCAATGTTGAAATGATCAATTTTCATAGGTAAGTAGGTAGTAACAGGTAGCATCTTTTTTTTCACAATGCACTTCTGCCATGACCCGCCCCTGCCAAATTTTTATTGGTTGACGTGTGTGTGTGACGATTGCTGATATACGCCTAGTCTCTTACGTGAATGAGATAAATAATATTATTTGATATTTTACGGTAATGTGTTAATAATTTTACACATAAGTCGCTCCTGAGTAGACCTGGGCATTCGTGAGGCCAATCATAAATTACAAAATACATTTTAAAAAGTATCTATGTCGAGTGTGCAATACAACGGTGCTGCTTTTGTTTTGAAAAGCGTTATTTGTATTACTTCCGTGTGGACTATGCTCGTGCGCGATTGTGAGTGAATGTGAACAGCGGCAATCACAAATTACAAAATAAATTTAAAAAAACATCTATGTCGTGCGTGCAATACAACTGTGCTGCTTTTATTTTGAAAAGTGTTATTTATGGGCGTATGTCCGTGTGTCACCTGTGAGTGAAGGTGCACAGCGACAAGTTGTTGGTTACCCCCGAGATGCTAAAAAGAGAAAAGTTGATGACGAATGCCGTGTTTTCAACAAGACATGGACTGCCAAGTATTTCTTTACAGAAATTAAAGGTAAAGCCGTGTGCTTAATGTGTGGTACACAGGTTGCTGTGTTTGAAGAATATAATTTGAATCGCCACTACATGACGAAGCCCGAGGAAAAATACCGGAATCTGTCTGATGAAGCGCGCGCAAGGGAGGCTGATGCGTTGATGGTAAAACTGCAAACCCAACAAGGACTTTTTGCCAAATTTCACACCCCCAGAGATGCAGTTGTCAGGACAAGTTTCGTCATTTCTCACAAAATTGCCAGAAAAAGTAAGGCGTTTTCTGACGGAGAGTTTATTAAGGAGTGCTTATTGGACTCTGTCGCGCTGATATGCCCGGAGAAGAGGGGAGCATTTGAGAACGTGTCACTCTCCCGACGCACTGTAACGAGGCGGGTTGAGACCATCGCTGGAAACTTGGAGCTTCAGCTGAAGAACAGAATGGCCGACTTTGACTGTTTTTCACTGGCTTTGGATGAGAGCTGCGATGTACGTGACACCACCTAGCTGCTCATCTTCTTACGTGGGATAACTGCAGACTTTCAAATCACGGAGTAGCTGGCAGCCATGCAGTCAATTAAAAAGACAACCACAGGTAATGACTTGTTCACATAGGTCAGGGGTCGGCAACCCGCGGCTCCGGAGCCGCATGCGGCTCTTTGATCACTATGATGCGGATCAGCAGCTTACTTGCCGACCCCCCCGATTTTCCCGGGAGACTTCCGGATTTCAATGCCTCTCGCAGAAAACTCCCAGGATTAATATTCTCCGATTTTCACCCTTACCGTTATAATAAGGGCGTGCCATGATGGTACAGCACTTGGCGCCCTCTACAATCTGTATTAACAGCATGCCAGCCCGATCCCTTGTTATGCAGTATGCATCTTTTGCTTGCAGACGTACGTGACAGCAAGGCATACTTGGTCAACAGCCACACAGGTTACACTGACGGTGACCATATAAAACAACTTTAACACTCTTACTAATAATGCGCCACACTTTGAACCAAACCCAAACAAGAATGACAAACACATTTCGGGAGAACATCTGCACCTTAACACAACATAAACACAACAGAACAAATACCCAGAATCCCATGCAGCCCTGACTCTTCCGGGCTACATTATACACTCCTGCTACCACCAAACCCCGCCCCCACCCCAACCCTGCTCCCTCACACATCAACCCCCCCTCTCTGTGCGTCGGTTGAGGTGGGCGGAGTTTGGTAGCGGGGGTGTATAATGTAGCCCGGAAGAGTTAGGGCTGCATGGGATTCTGGGTATTTGTCCTGTTGTGTTTATGTTGTGTTACGGTGCAGATGTTCTCCCGAAATGTGTTTGTCATTCTTGTTTGCTGTGGGTTCACAGTGTGGCGCATTATTAGTAAGAGTGTTAAAGTTTTTTTTTTATACCACCACCGTCAGTGTAACCTGTGTGGTTGTTGACCAAGTATGCCTTGCCCCATACAACGTGTAGCTGATCAGGCACGCTGGTTGTAGTGGGTGCTATATGCTGTATCATCACGGCACGCGTGACGCCGTCAAGCGTCATTCATATAAAACCCGCGTGTCGCACCAGCCATCAAATTCCATATTAAGGTATGGGCAGCGTGTCTGAGACCAGGGGCGCCGCTAGGGATTTTGGGCCCCATGAAAAGAATCTTTACAGGGCCCCCAACACAGTGTCATTATTTTTTCTGTATTATAATTTCATCATCATTAGGGGCCTCTCTGGACCCCCCTCCATCATGGGCCCCTAGAATCCGTCTCCTTTACCCCTCCTTTTCGGCGCCCCTGTCTGAGACCGCTGGTTTATACATAGCACAAAGCAAAAAAGATACTTTTTAAGTTGTGTTATTTCATTTAAAATTTCAAAAAAAATTTGTGGCTCCCATTGTTATCTGTAATTTGTGAAACTGGTCAAAATGGCTCTTTGACTGGTAAAGGTTGCCGACCCCTGACATAGGTAAATGCGTGTTTGGACATGTTAGGACTGAAATGGGACAAGCTGGCAGGTGTGACAACAGATGGTTGTCCAAATCTGACGGGGAAAAATGTTGGACTTTTAAAGAAGATGCAGGATAAAGTGACAGAAATTGACATTTTTGCATTGTATTATACATCAGGAAGTGTTGTGTAAGACAGTGTTAAAAATAAAACCATCAAAAGCAATCTGCTTTTGTATAAAGTTAAGTTAGGTTGAATTAAATTATTATTATTTATCAGTCCGCTCCCTGTATGATCAGTGCCAGAGCTTGGTCCGCATTGCCAGTAGTAAGTCGGACATGTTTCCAGTGAGGGTTGGACTCCGCCAAGGCTGCCCTTTGTCACCCATTCTGTTCATAACTTTTATGGACAGAATTTCTAGGCGCAGTCAAGGCGTTGAGGGGATCTGGTTTGGTAGCTGCAGGATTAGGTCTCTGCTTTTTGCAGATGATGTGGTCCTGATGGCTTCATCTGCCAGGATCTTCAGCTCTCACTGGATCGGTTCGCAGCTGAGTGTGAAGCGACTGGGATGAGAATCAGCACCTCCAAGTCCGAGTCCATGGTTCTCTCCCGGAAAAGGGTGGAGTGCCATCTCCAGGTTGGGGAGGAGATCTTGCCCCAAGTGGAGGAGTTCAAGTACCTCGGAGTCTTGCTCACGAGTGAGGGAAGAGTGAATCGTGAGATCGACAGGCGGATCGGTGCGGCGTCTTCAGTAATGCGGACGCTGTATCGGTCCGTTGTGGTGAAGAAGGAGCTGAGCCGGAAGGCAAAGCTCTCAATTTAATGGTCGATCTACGTTCCCATCCTCACCTATGGTCATTAGCTTTGGGTTATGACCGAAAGGACAAGATCACGGGTACAAGCGGCCGAAATGAGTTTCCTCCGCCGGGTGGCGGGGCTCTCCCTTAGAGATAGGGTGAGGAGCTCTGTCATCCGGGGGGAGCTGAAAGTAAAGCCGCTGCTCCTCCACATTGAGAGGAGCCAGATGAGGAGGTTCGGGCATCTGGTCAGGATGCCACCCGAACGCCTCCCTAGGGAGGTGTTTAGGGCAAGTCCGACCGGTAGGAGGCCGCGGGGAAGACCCAGGACACGTGGGGAAGACTATGTCTCCCGGCTGGCCTGGGAACGCCTCGGGGTCCCACAGGAAGAGCTGGACGAAGCGGCTGGGGAGAGGGAAGTCTGGGCTTCCCTGCTTAGGCTGCTGCCCCCGCGACCCGACCTCGGATAAGCGGAAGAAGATGGATGGATGGATGGATTATTTATCTTACGGTATATCAAAAATAATTTCAGCAGAATTTAATTGAAATATTGTCGGTGTGGCCCTCCAGCAGTGTTTTGGTTGCTCATGCGGTCCCCGGTAAAAATTAATTGCCCACCCCTGCTCCAGAGTATAAGTCTGGAGCAAAACTATGAAATAAACTGCGATTTATAATCCGAAAAATACGGTACTACAATTTGTAATATTTAGTAGGATGTCACAGGTTTCATGAGCTTGGACATGAAGAGAAAATGTGAATCCAACTGACCTGCTGGGTGGCGCCCTGTTTCCTGTTGGTGGCCGTGGTAGTGGTGACGTCGCTAATGGAGGGGGCAGAGTCAGAGCGGTTGCCCCCAGCGGCGGCGCTGGACTGCGGCGTGATGGAGGACGACGGCATGTCGCCCACCAGACGGGCGCTGCCGTGCACCCTTATGTGCGGGTGGCCCTCGGCGGCCATGTTGAGGATGCGCAGGCCGTTGTAGTAGAGGCCCGAGAGCTGGCCCTGGAACATGGCGGCGCCTTGGTCGCGTCCGCCCACGCGCACCGTGGTCTGACTGTTGAAGATGGTCAGCTGGCGACCTGCGCCACACACACACACACACGCACACACACACACACACACACGCCAGGAAGGAAGGAGGACACGCACGCAGACACAGTCACACACAGAAAAGAGTGTTTGAGCGTTACACAATCCAGCACCCCCAAGCCATGGTGAGAGGATGGCATAGATGAAGCATGGCAGAGCGAAAAGAAGCTGTGGAGAACCGTGGACAGGACTGAGACTCAGAGAGAAAAGAGTGAGGAAGAGGAGTGGGGGGGGGGGGGGGGGGGTGGTGAAGAAACGGACGATGAAGAGGAGGAGGAGGAGGAAGATGCAGCAGATGAGAGGAGTCAGAGGGGCCACCGAGTAGATGGGGCTGACAGATGGTTGCTATGGTGATGGCGGTGCGGCACGACAGAGTAATCTGAAGGAGCGACAGACAGGCAAACAGAGATGTGGAGAAGTAGTCTGCTAACAGCTCTGAGAGGCATGCACAGGTCGTTAAAGGGACTAGAGGCTAACTGCATTTAAGGAGCTTTGCTTAAGTTTAGAACTAAAACTTTTGTCATTTCAAATTTACATCATTCTTGCACGTCACAGTACATTTAATTGGATTACACCATTTTAACAATTTGACAATAATATATATATATATATATATACACAAAAACAATTTACCAGCATTAATCAAACATACTTTATCAGTACTTCTTTGCTATTTTCTGATTTATTCACATTTAAATCTCTCCATCGTCCCTTTAACCTGATATTATCAGATACACACTAACAAGTTCACACAGTATTACACACTACAAACTTTTAAATACTTAGTTATGGATTTAGAGTTTTAGATGTTAGTTGATGGTGCACAAGATAATATACTCCACTGACTTCATATTGAATCTTTTTAAGCTGACAACTTTTAAGGAATTTTAATCAGGGTTTTTACCTTTGTCGAGTAGCCAATCGTCAACTACTCGACCGAGCCGATAGGGGATTCGCTGTCTGGCGATGGCCAGGCGCTCGTTATCAATGTTGCCTTTAATTTAGAGATGAAAACACAGTAGTAATTACGCATCATCCAAACGTGGTACAGGAGCTGGATACAAAAAGAACAGCAATGAAAAGAAAGTAATGGTCTGCTCATTGTTAGCATAAAGCTGGGAGAAGAGTAATTCACTGATGACGGGGTTTCCAGTGAGCGGACTCTTACTCTCTGTTCATTGGGTTTAATTTAAAGAGACATTTCAGGGGTTACCATCTGCAAGAGCACAGGGAAATAATGTTACATATGGGTTTATTGTTACATACAGGAAGAACCCTCACACACACCTCACAACAACTAGCATTTTATCGACTACCTTAGATTAACACTTTAAATGGAATAGAAAAGAACAAAAGGAAAACAAAATACATAAAAACTTTTTTTCTTACTTTTACTCACTAGTTAAACATATGACATGGTTTTAAACTATTGTTTTTTTCTTCCCAAAAATGCACCAACTGTTATTATTTTCTTTTATGATGAGGAAAAAACACTGAATTAAATATTACCTTTTAACACTATTTAAGCATAACATGGCTGTCTAGCATACAAGCTGTCTCATTTTATGGTTTAAAAAGTTTCACACATTTCATAGACAATAACATGAAACAAAGCTGCAATCGTATTTCTCATCTCTGACGCTAAGGTGTGGTTAGCTCCGCCCCCTGCCGGGTGCCGGTGTGTGGCGCTAGGAGGATTTGGGCGCCGGCCTACCTGAGGGGTAGCGCTCGATGACGGGCAGGTCATCCAGCTGCAGGGTGGCGTTGCCCCCGCTGCGGGTGAAACGGATGATGTGGTACTTCCCGTCGTTGACGAACTTGGAGCTCTCCTCGATGTTGATGTCGTCCGTGCCCACATTGAACACGACTCTGATATTGCCTTTGTCCTGAGTGGGAAAATGCACATGAGTGGCTTCTACAGGGGAAAATGTGAATAGAAATTCTGCAACAGGCCCCAGTTTTTGCTGGCCTGCAGCATGTTGTCAAGAAAAAAAAAACAAGAATGAAAATGTAAGAAAAAAAGAGCAAAAAATCGGAATGTAATGCGAAAAAGCTGAAATTTCGAAACTAATACCGTATGTTTCGGACTATAAGTTGCAGTTTTTTTTTCATAGTTTGGCCGGGGGTGCGACTTATACTCAGGAGCGACTTATGTGTGAAATGATTAACAGGGGTGCTCATTACGTCGATCGCGAGCTACCGGTCGATCATGGAGGGTGTGTCAGTCGATCACCAGCCAGGCATTAAAAAAATAGTCCTAAAAATGAGCGATCATAAATCTTCACTATGACGTCACTTTCGTCACTTGATTGACATTCACGGCACCCGAGGGTCTTCTGAGATGACGCTGGCTGCTGCCAGCTCATTAAAATTACCGACTGGAAGGCGAGAAACACTTTATTTCAACAGACTCTGGCGCCGTACCTGTCGTCAAAACTCCAAAGACCGACTGCACAGTTGCACAGTTGCGCTAACAAAATAAGAGTCTCAGAAAGCTGGCGTGCACAAGCTAGCAAGCTACGGAGTTGGCCGACAATGTATTTCTTGTAAAGTGTATACAAAGGAGTACGGAAGCTAGACAAATAAGATGCCAAAAACCAACCACTTTCATGTGGTATTGGACAGAAAGGAGGACTTTTTTTCTCCTCCATTCAAAAATGCGGACGTTATCAGCACCACTGTCCAATCAATGCAAGTCATCAGAATCAAGTAATACACCAACTTATATTCTTGTCTTCATGAAAGAAAGGAATCTATATGTGTTAAACATGCTTGTATTATCTTTAAACACCTTTAACTTATTAACAATATTAACTATATGTGTTAAACATGCTTGTATTATCTTTAACCACCTTTAAGTTGTTAACAATATTAACTATATGTATTAAACATTCTTGTATTATCATTAAAGTTGATTTGATTTGATTTGATTTAAACACCTTTAATTTTTTAACAATATTAACTATCTGTTAAACATGCTTGTATTATCATTAAACACCTTTAACTTGTTAACAATATTAACTATATGTATTAAACATGCTTGTATTATCATTAAACACCTTTAATTTGTTAACAATATTAACTATATGTGTTAAACATGCTTGCATTATCATTAAACACCTTTAACTTGTTAACAAAAACATATATTTCATAAATAAGTCAATGTAAATTATATATATGAATGAGGTAGATCCCCACGACTTGATCAATTGAAAAGTAGCTCGCCTGCAGAAAAAGTGTGAGCACCCCTGCCGTAAAATATCAAATAATATTATTTATCTCATTCACGTAAGAGACTAGACGTGTAAGATTTCATGGGATTTAGCGATTAGGAGTGACAGATTGTTTGGTAAACGTATAGCATGTTCTATATGTTATAGTTATTTGAATGACTCTTACCATAATATGTTACGTTAACATACCAGTTGGTTATTTATGCCTCATATAACGTACACTTATTCAGCCTGTTGTTCACTATTCTTTATTTATTTTAAATTGCCTTTCAAATGTCTATTCTTGGTGTTGGCTTTTATCAAATACATTTCCCCAAAAAATGTGACTTATACTCCAGTGCGACTTATATATGTTTTTTTCCTTCTTTATTATGCATTTTCGGCCGGTGCGACTTATACTCCGGAGCGACTTATACTCAGAAAAATACGGTAATTGATAACAATACACTTAGTCACCTATAACACAAATCTGACACCAAATTTTGTCTTTAAATATACAGTACAGGCCAAAAGTGTGGACACGCCTTCTCATTCAATGCGTTTTCTTTATTTGCATGATTATTTACATCGTAGATTGTCACTGAAGGCATCAAAACTATGAATGAACACATGTGAACGCATTCTTTCGATGAGCTTCAAGAGGTAGTCACCTGAAATGGTTTTCACTTCACAGGTGTGCTTAAAGCTCATCGAGAGAATGCCAAGAGTGTGCAAGGCAGTAATCAGAGCAAAGGGTGTCTATTTTAAAGAAACTACCGTATTTTTCGGACTATAAGTCGCTCCGGAGTATAAGTCGCACCGGCCGAAAATGCATAATAAAGAAGGAAAAAAACATATATAAGTCGCACTGGAGTATAAGTCGCATTTTTGGGGGAAATTTATTTGATAAAAGCCAACACCAAGAATAGACATTTGAAAGGCAATTTCAAATAAATAAAGAATAGTGAACAACAGGCTGAATAAGTGTACGTTATATGAGGCATAAATAACCAACTGGTATGTTAACGTAACATATTATGGTAAGAGTCATTCAAATAACTATAACATATAGAACATGCTATACGTTTACCAAACAATCTGTCACTCCTAATCGCTAAATCCCATGAAATCTTATACGTCTAGTCCATACTTGCCAACCTTGAGACGTCCGATTTCGGGAGGTGAGGGGAGGGGGCTTGGTCGGGGGTGGGGCGGGGCGTGGTTGGGGGCGTGGTTAAGAGGGGAGAAGTATATTGACAGCTAGAATTCACCAAGTTAAGTATTTCATACATATATATATATATATATATATATATATATATATATATATATATATATATCTACATCCTGAAAATATGCAAACAAACTGTGTTTAGATAATTGATACTTCAAACTTGCATAAATAAATATTAAGGAATATAACATAACTTGGCTTCTGAGAGTTTCAAAATGTAATGAATAAAATGCTAAAGTTGTTGATAAACAAGCAATTATTTTAATAATTAAATATGGTCATTTTAAATGAATTATTATGATAATTTAAAATCAATTATTTCAAATATGTTTATTTTAATGTATAATTCTATGGCTGGATGTAATAAGGAGTCACGAAAAAATACAAATAAAAATACAATTAATTTTGATGTTTTAAGCAAAATATAGTAAAAACGTATTTAGTTTTTTTTTTTTTTTAATTAATAAATATATTTATTTTTAGGTAAGATAAACATAATAATACAATTTATCTCTAGTCTGGATGATTTAGCTCTTGTCACCCTGTTGTCCTCCCGTCATAAAAAAAGGCTGTCCTCACTCAGGTCCGCATGGAGCTGGAGGGGGCGTGGCTTCCAGCTCCGGCTGAAAATCGGGAGATTTTCGGGAGAATATTTGTCCCGGGAGGTTTTCGGGAGAGGCGCTGAATTTCGGGAGTCTCCAGGAAAATTCGGGAGGGTTGGCAAGTATGGTCTAGTCTCTTACGTGAATGAGCTAAATAATATTATTTGATATTTGACGCTAATGTGTTAATAATTTCACACATAAGTCGCTCCTGAGTATAAGTCGCACCCCCGGCCAAACTATGAAAAAAACTGCGACTTATAGTCCGAAAAATACGGTAGAATATAAAACGTGTTTTCAGTTATTTCACCTTTTTTTGTTAAGTACATAACTCCACATGTGTTCATTCGTAGTTTTGATGCCTTCAGTGACAATCCACAATAGTCATGAAAATAAAGAAAATGCATTCAATGAGAAGGTCGTGTCCAAACTTTTGGCCTGTACTGTGTATGTCTGTTTTTAGCTTCTTCTTTTTTTTTTTTTTATAAAAATTATATTGGTGGAAAAACTTTAGACACCCCTGATTTACTATTTTGGAAACTCTGGAAAAAAATAGTTTAGTTAGTTAGTTGATTAAAACATAACTTATGATCAGCAATACAATATTGCTGATGAACTGTGCTTATTGATAATAGAGGTAATTATTGTTATTCATTATCAATAGTGCGATTTCTAATGATATTTGTTTTTGCTCCATTTGTAGTGCAATAATGTTCATTGTCATTTCTGTGTTACTTCACTAAATGCTCCTTTGCTGTCACTTTTTGTATAATACTTGTACATATCGTATTTGCTGATGATGTCGTTGCTATTCTTGCAGGGAAAAAAATAGAGTAAATATATTAAAAAAAAATAAAATAAAAGAGCAAAAAAATCAGAATGTAATGAGAAAAAGCTGAAATGTTGTAACTAATAAGATACTTAAGCACCTATAACACAAAGCTGACAACCTTTTGTCTTTAAATATATATCGTAACTGTTTTTAACATTTAGTTTTTAATTTAAAAAATATCAAAATGTCCCCCGCATACTTTGACTTTTCAAAAAAATCGGACACTCCTGTTCTACAGCGTACTGTAACGAGCAACTTGCACACTTACTATCTGCAGCTGGAGGTAGTCTCCTAGGCCTGACGCGCTGTCCACGCGCAGCAGAATGGCGTGCTTCTGCTGCGTGCTGAAGCCCAGGGCGAGCCGGTCCGCCCTGGTGCTGGGACGCTCATTCGGGGGCCAAGTGTAGGTCACCGTGCCACCGTCGCGCCCGAAGATGTACGTTGTCCCAGCTGGCGTGTAGAAATAAAAAGAAAAGTATAAGCCTGTTTAAGGATTGGTTTGTTTATGAAGCTTGATGTGGTTTCTGTTATTTTGGGAGAGTTCATTGACAATCATGATTTAATCAATTTAATTATAGTACTCGGTAAAAGGTTTATTTTTAAGGCCAAAAACAGATATTCACTTAGTATTACTTTCTTTAAAACATTTATTCAGTATTTTTTAACTTTAGAAAGTTACATGGTTGAAAACGATAATGATGCCAAAAAACATTAAAAAAAGATGGCAAGTCCTCAAAGGCTTATGTTGA
Organism: Nerophis lumbriciformis; assembly: GCF_033978685.3. Lineage (NCBI taxonomy): Eukaryota > Metazoa > Chordata > Actinopteri > Syngnathiformes > Syngnathidae > Nerophis > Nerophis lumbriciformis. The sequence goes on along the minus strand of NC_084586.2, from coordinate 12,614,677 downwards.
AAGTGTAATTATGTTTATAGATTATATGCTATCTGTTGTTGTATTCCCTAATTTTTAGTGACCTGAACATAACATACATTTTTTTTTTGTTTTTGTTTTGAAAATGTAATTTTGTTTATAGATTATATGCAATCTGCTGTGTTCCAAAATTTTCTGTTTTTTGTTTTGTTTTTTTCTCTCTCAGTGTACATGAATGAAGGTGTGTGTTGCTGGACCCGACTTGGATATTATCTGGACTGGACCTGGTTTAAAAAAAAAAAAATCTTTAAACGAAGCTAATTTCATTTACAACAAGGTCTGGTGAAGATAAGGTCCTTTCTTTCCTATTTTATTTTATTTTATTTTTTTATAGATAAGATAAATAAATATTTTTTTGGATAAAAGGGAAAGTAAAACAATATAAAAATAATTACATAAGGGAGAGAAAAAGAAAAAAAAAAAGTAATTAAATGAAAATGTTAGTGGACCAGCAGCACAAACAATCAAGTGTGCTTCAGGGACTGTGTTGTGTTGTGTCCCTTGCAGAAGTGTTGTCCATGTTGTGGAAACCAGAATATTGATAGCAGAAAAAACAACCCCTTTTGTGTGAGTGGGTGTGTATGAGTGTGAATGGGGGAGGGAGGTTTTTTTTGGGGGTTAATGCACTAATTGAAAGTGTATCGTGTGTTTTTTTCTATGTTGATTTAATAAAAAAAAAAAAAAAAAAAAAAAAAAAAAGTATAAGCCTGTTTAAGTCGACAACCCTTGTATTTGGCTGACATGTGTCGACATAACTGAAAATAGCTTTGAACTAACGATTTCAATGAGTGTATTTTGTTCGTTTCTGTGGTAGAATCTAGGTCAGGGGCCGGCAACCTTTACCAGTCAAAGAGCCATTTTGACCAGTTTCACAAATTAAAGTAAACAATGGGAGCCACAAAAATCTTTTGAAATTTAACATGAAATAACACTGTTTACGAAGTTTTTTTTTTGCTTTGTGCTATGTATTAACCAAGGGTCTCAGACATGCGGCCCGCACCTTAACATGAAAATTCAATGGTAGTGCGGCCCGCGGTGTTGTGTTTTAGTGTGTTCCTGCCTTCTCTGTTGTCTGCACCTGTGTTTTAGTGATTCATCCTCGGCGAGGTGCGGACCTGGTGACACACCTGCTCGCAATTAGCCCGCCAGTACTTAAGCTCATCACCTACAGCTTGACCTTGCTGGTCATTGTTTCCTGAACTCCGCACGTGCATGCACCTACTTCGCCTCATGGTACGTTGCTTTCCCTTGTCCTGTTATTGCTAACTTCTTTGTGTTTGTTCCCTAGCCTCCTTGAGGCAACAAAGACTTTATGCAGTACTTGGTGCACCCGGGCCTCCCCCCTGCCAACCACTGAGGAACCTGTTTTTGTTAATATACATGGTGTGCACTTTTTGCCCCATCGCTCTTTGTTACAATTTTGGACTTATTAAATATATTATTTTTTGTATTTCAAACTTGCCTCCCGTCTCTGCATCCCGGGATCACCCCCCCTTGACCAGTTCTTAACATAATGACCAGCCACAACATGGATCCCGCAGAGACTGACCCAGTAAAGAGGGCGCTGCAACAGCAGGCCAAACGACTTGGTCAACAGGAGGAACAATTTGGCGTGCTTGGGGCTTGCGTCAACACCTCCAAAGGTTTCTTGGTTTTGCTCATTTTTATCGCCGTTTTGTCTGAAATTTTAGTCAGGTAGCTGAACCACTTACGAGACTCACTTCCACTAAACTTCCCTTTTTGTGGACCTCTGAGACACAGACTTCCTTTGATAAGCTTAAATTGTTATTTACTTCTGCACCAGTTCTTGTCCACCCTAACGTTTCCTCTCAATTTTTTGTCGAGGTTGACGCGTCTGACTCCGGCGTGGGAGCTGTTCTCTCCCAGCGCTCCACCTCCGACCAGAGGCTGCACCCCTGTGCCTTCTTCTCACGCCGCCTGACCCCAGCGGAACGCAATTATGACATTGGTAATAGAGAACTACTTGCCGTTGTCTTGGCGCTACAAGAATGGAGGCACTGGCTGGAGGGCTCGGAGACACCATTTGTGGTATTCACGGACCACAAGAATCTGGCCTACATTCGGACTGCTCAACGGCTCAACCCAAGACAAGCTAGGTGGGCGCTATTCTTCGCCAGATTCAATTTTACCATGACCTTCCGACCCGGCTCCCAGAATGGTAAGCCAGACGCCTTGTCTAGAATGTACGCCTGCCCCGAGGAAGGGGTCAAGACCGAGACCATAATCCCTCCATCACAAGTGCTGGGAGCGCTACAGTGGGACATCGAGGGTCGCGTGACAGAAGGAATCAAGAATGTTCCCTCTCCCAAGAACTGTCCGCAGGGGCGCTTATTCGTTATCCCAGAACTCCGGCCGGAAGTCTTAAACTGGGCCCACAGCTCCAAGATCGCCTGCCACCCAGGTATCACCCGTACTACTTTCCTCCTAGCCCAGCGCTTCTGGTGGCCAACTTTCAGGGCTGACGTGAAAGAGTTTGTGTCTGCCTGTACCACCTGCGCCCGCAATAAGGCGTCACATCGGGCACCAGCTGGCCTTCTGCGGCCACTCCCCATCCCCTCCCGCCCGTGGTCCCATGTGGCATTGGATTTCGTCACAGGACTTCCACCATCAAAGGGCAACACTGTTATATTGACTTTGGTGGACCGCTTTTCAAAAATGGCTCACTTCATCCCTCTTCCAAAGTTGCCCTCTGCACTAGAGACTGCAGATCTGCTGGTACGTCACGTGTTCCGGCTGCATGGTATCCCGGTGGATGTGGTCTCGGACAGAGGGCCACAATTTTCTTCGGCGGTTTGGAAGGCCTTCTGCAAGGCGTTTGGGGCATCGCCGAGCCTTTCTTCTGGATACCACCCGCAGACAAACGGTCAGACTGAGCGCACAAACCAGGATCTGGAAGCTGCCATCCGCTGCGTTTGCCATCAGCAGCCGGCCTCCTGGGCACTTTGTCTACATTGGATTGAGTACGCTCACAACACACTCGTCAGCTCCGCTACAGGCATGTCTCCATTTCACTCCGCCTACGGGTACCAACCTCCCGCTTTTCCTTCCCTGGAATCAGAAGTCGCCGTCCCATCTGTTGCGGCCCACCTACACCGCGCACGGCAAGCATGGCAAAATACCCGGTCTGCTCTGTCACGCACCTCGGAGCGCAACCAGCGTATCGCTAACCGCCACCGCAGCACAGCACCGAATTACAGGCCCGGTCAGAAGGTATGGCTATCCTCTCGTGATTTACCTCTCCAGGTGGTCTCCAAGAAACTGCAGCCACGATTCATTGGACCTTACCCCATTGAGCGAGTCATCAATCCCTCATCGGTTCGACTACGCCTTCCGGACTCTCTCAAGATTCATCCCTCTTTCCACGTCTCCCTGCTCAAGCCTGTGTCCTCCAGTCCCTTGAGTCCTCCAGAGGTGCCTCCTCCACCTCCCAGACTTATTGATGGCCACCAGGCATTCACGGTCAAGGCCATTCTCGACGTGAGGAGAAGGGGCAGGGGTTTCCAGTATCTGGTCGACTGGGAGGGTTACGGCCCCGAGGACCGATCCTGGGTCCCGCGTTCACTTATTTTAGACCCTTCACTGTTAACTGCTTTTTATATTCGTTTTCCGGAGAAGCCAGGTAAGCCGCCAGGTGGCGTCCATTGAGGGGGGGTACTGTTGTGTTTTAGTGTGTTCCTGCCTTCTCTGTTGTCTGCACCTGTGTTTTAGTGATTCATCCTCGGCGAGGTGCGGACCTGGTGACACACCTGCTCGCAATTAGCCCGCCAGTACTTAAGCTCATCACCTACAGCTTGACCTTGCTGGTCATTGTTTCCTGAACTCCGCACGTGCATGCACCTACTTCGCCTCATGGTACGTTGCTTTCCCTTGTCCTGTTATTGCTAACTTCTTTGTGTTTGTTCCCTAGCCTCCTTGAGGCAACAAAGACTTTATGCAGTACTTGGTGCACCCGGGCCCCCCCCTGCCAACCACTGAGGAACCTGTTTTTGTTAATATACATAGTGTGCACTTTTTGCCCCATCGCTCTTTGTTACAATTTTGGACTTATTAAATATATTATTTTTTGTATTTCAAACTTGCCTCCCGTCTCTGCATCCCGGGATCACCCCCTCTTGACCAGTTCTTAACACGCGGGTTTTATATGGATGACGCTTGACAGCGTCATACTTGACAAGCCGTAGTCTGTCGATTTTTCCGGTTTACTACTACTTTCAGGGCAACTATTCTCCCAAACGTGCCGTGGTACAGCATTTAGCGCTCACTACGACCAACGTGCCGGCCCAGCCACACGTTGTATGGGGCTTCTGCTTGAACATGAAAGTGACAGCAAGGCATACTTTGTCAACAACCACACAGGTTACACTGACGGTGGCCGTATAAAAAAACTTTAACACTCTTACTAATAATGCGCCACACTGTGAACCCACACCAAACAAGATTGACAAACACATTTCGGGAGAACATCTGCACCGTAACAAAACATAAACACAACAAAACAAATACCCAGAATCCCATGCAGCCCTAACTCTTCCGGGCTACATTATACACCCCCCCTACCAAACCCCACTCACCTCAACCAACGCACAGAGAGGGGGGCGCGGGGGGGTTGATGTGCGAGGGAGCAGGGTTGGGGTGGGGGCGGGGTTTGGTGGCAGCAGGGGTGTATAATGGAGCCCGGAAGAGTCAGGGCTTCATGGGATTCTGGGTATTTGTTCTGTTGTGTTTATGTTGTGTTAAGGTGCAGATGTTCTCCCGAAATGTGTTTGTCATTCCTGTTTGGTTTTGGTTCAAAGTGTGGCGCATTATTAGTAGGAGTGTTAAAGTCATACTTGCCAACCCTCCCGGATTTTCCGGGAGACTCCCGAAATTCAGCGCCTCTCCCGAAAACCTCCCGGGACAAAATTTCTCCCGAAAATCTCCCGAAATTCAGGCGGAGCTGGGGGCCACGCCCCCTCCAGCTCCATGCGGACCTGAGTGACGTGTTGACAGCCTGTTCACAACATTGCCGTAAACAGCAATGTTGTGACACTTTTAAACAGGACAATACTGCCATCTACTGTACATGCATATGTGACCCACCCATAATGTGTCACATTTTTGTGTTGATTTATTTATTTTATTTTGTGGTTTGAATTCGTTTTTGGAGCTGTCATTCCACATTTATCAGTATTCACATTGGTCAGTAGGGGGCAGTAGGGCGTTTCTTCCCAATTGAATGCTATCACCTGCAGACCGGAAGTGTCTTGTCATTCTGATGAGCGCGACCCGTCTGTGAACAATTGAAACGTCCTGTGTGCTTTTTCCTCCTGTATAACAGGTTAGTTTTGGTGAATCAACTCACTGAATAATATCCATGTGATCTTTATAAGTTTAAGTACACATTCTGATGGTGGAGCCTAACTCTAAAGTGTTTGTGAGTTGTAGTTTGTATTTGTGAATGAATCCAGTGCACAGCTGCAGTAATCAATACAAAAAGGCGACGTGAGTGCGCAATGTTTATATAGGAACTTCTGATCCTAATTCAGACTCCCAAATTAGAGCTCCCGTTTTCTTATTGATTTTATAATGTATATTTGTATAATGTGTGTGTTCTGAAATAGTGACAGAGAATAGAACAAGGATGGCCAATTCAACCCTTAACTCAACAATGAGTAGATGAGTATTGTGTGTGTATATGTGTAAATAAATGAACACTGAAATTCAAGTATTTCTTTATATATATATATATATATATATATATATATATATATATATATATATATATATATAGCTAGAATTCACTGAAAGTCAAGTATTTCTTATATATATATATATATATATATATATATATATATATATATCTTAACCACGCCCCCGACCACGCCCCCCGCCCCACCCCCGACCACGCCCCCCACCTCCCAAAATCGGAGGTCTCAAGGTTGGCAAGTATGGTTAAAGTTGTTTTATATGGCCACCGTCAGTGTAACCTGTGTGGCTGTTGACCAAGTATGCCTTGCTGTCACTTGTGTGTGCTAGCAGAAAAAGCATACAATAAAAGGCTGGGCTGGCACGCTGATAATGCAGATTGTAGAGGGTGCTAAATGCTGTACCGTCACGGCACGCCCTTATTATCATTGTAAGGGCGAAAATCGGAGAATATTAATTACGGGAGGTTTCTGCGAGACGCACTGAAATCCGGAAGTCTTCCGGGAAAATCAGGGGGCCGGCAAGTATGCAGCTGAGCCGCATCAGAGTGATCAAAGAGCCGCATGCGGCTCCGGAGCCGCGGATTGCCGACCCCTGATCTAGGTGAATACTTGTCATGGTTTATTTCAAAGCTTACTTTGTACTGAACCAGAAGTCACTGTGTGCACGTTTCATTGCTGTGCAACTAGACAGAAGTTAAAGGGGAACTGCACTTTTTGGGGAACTTTGCCTATCGTTCACAATCATTATGAGCGCCAAGGACTCACATCTTTTTTTGGTTTTTGATTTTAACCCTTGTGTAATGTTCATATTGTTGTTACTCAGCCAGCGTTTGTGGGTCTGATGGACCCATTGCCTTTTGTGGCTTTTAATGCCTCACAATCAAACACTTTTTAAAATACTGAACAAATGTTCAGTATTTTAACATAAAAGCACAAACGCTGGCTGAGTAACAACAATATGAACGTTGCACGGAAAATTTCTCTGCCAGTTTCTGCATCCCACAGGGATTCTTCTTTTGTGTTTCTCCACCTGCGGTTCCCACACAAGGTTGCAACATTGTTTGTCAACACTGTCTGCTCTCATTTTCTCGCACATTTGACCCTCTGATGTTCTGTGTGCCTACACTCTGTCCTCCTCCTGTCTAGGCCTGCTGTGTGGTTGTGTGTGTGTTTGTGTGGTACACAGAACATCAATTTCCACACTTCTATTAGCCGGACATCTTATATGTAATAGAAATGTGTAGGGGGGTGTATGGTGTGTGATCATTAAATATGTATTGTGATATATGTTCTTCACACAATATGAGTGAGTCTCAGTTTGAAAAATTAATTAATTGTTGAGTTTGAGTTTGAGTTTGAGTTTGAGTTTATTTGGAACATGCAAGTATACAACATGATACATCACAATCTCCAGTTTCTCTTTTCAACATGTTCGAAAAGGAGTAGGAAGAAGCAGAGCTTATTTAATCCTACCCCTTTTCTTTTACATAACAGTTGCTAAAACTTTTGTTCACTTCCTGTTCTCAATTTATTCACAATATACTCCATTAGTAATCACAATAAAATAAGTAAATAAATAATAATTGGTGAAGTAAATTACATTTCATATGTTGAAATAAGTAAGATTATTTTGTGAGTGAAAGAATGAAAGAATGGATGAGTTAAATAAATTCAGAATGTTTATCATGGTTCTTCTTCTTTGTACTTTGTAAACACTTTAAGTTTGAAGAGTTTCTTGAAGTGGATCATATTAGTACATTGTTTGATTGCTTTGCTTAATCCATTCCATAATTTAATCCCACATACTGATATACTGAAGGTTTTAAGTGTTGTACGTGCATACAAATGTTTTAAATTACATTTCTCCCTAAGATTATATTTCTCCTCTTTTTTTGAGAAGAATTGTTGTATATTCTTGGGTAGCAGGTTATAGTTTGCTTTGTGTATAATTTTAGCTGTTTGCAAATTCACTATGTCGTAGAATTTCAGAATCTTTGATTCAATAAATAGAGGATTTGTGTGTTCTCTATATCCAACATTATGTATTATTCTAACTGATCTTTTTTGTAACACCGTTAATGAATGAAGTGTACTTTTGTAATTATTTCCCCATATTTCTGCACAGTAACTCAGATATGGTAACACTAGTGAGCAGTAGAGAATATGAAGTGATTTTTGGTCGAGAACATGTTTTGCTTTATTCATTATTGACGTGTTTCTTGCTACTTTATGTTGTATATTTTTTACGTGAGATTTCCAGTTCAATTTATCATCAATCATTATACCTAGAAATTTGGTTTCATTTACTCTTTCAATTTCTATTCCGTCTATTTGTATTTGTGTTTGACTTTCTCTTCTACTGTTACCAAATAGCATTATTTTAGTTTTACTGAGATTCAACGATAGTCTGTTTTTGTCAAACCATCTTTTTGATTTGTTAATTTCTTCTGTTATTATTTGTAGTATCTTCTGTGTGTTCTCTCCTGAACAAAACGCTGTTGTATCATCCGCAAATAATACTAACTTTAAATCTTTTGTAACTTTACAAATGTCATTTATATATAGATTGAATAATTTAGGTCCTAGTATTGATCCCTGAGGTACACCACAAGATATATTTAGCGTTGTAGAGGTGTGTTCGCCTAGCTTCACGTATTGTTTCCTGTTCATTAGATAACTTCTTATCCAGTTTAAGACTAACCCTCTGATGCCATATTGTTCTAGTTTTTTGATTAAAATATTGTGATTAATTGTGTGAAATGCTTTAGTTAGATCCATAAAAACTGCTGCCGCACATTTTTTATTATCTATAGCATTGGTAATTTCTTCTGTAATTTCAATTAAAGCCATCGAAGTTGAAACATTAGCTCTGTATCCATATTGATTTTCTTCGAGTATTCTATTTTTCTTTATATTTATGAAACTCTCTAATCTGTTATTGAACAGTTTTTCAATGATTTTAGAAAATTGTGGAAGTAAGGAAACAGGTCTATAGTTTGTAAATTGATGTTTGTCGCCAGTCTTGTATCATTTTTCTTTTAATAAAAAATGAAAACGGGTCCCACAGACCCGAACATCACAGAAGGTATAAAACGCATGCAAAATGCGGCTAATAGGAGTCACCATTGTAGCCTTCAAAGCCCCCTAAAACAACTTCAAAACCCTCCATCAACGTTTTCTATACACACTGCAAGAATATATATAAAGTAGTAACAGACATGTTCATAACAATGTGTAATATGTTCAATATTTACCCTATTTTGGTCATTTTAAGCACTACCGGAACTTATTTCCTCAGCGCATTTATTTCCGTTTCCATAGCAACGCACTTCCGACTTCCGGCAACAAACACAAGTGTTCTCTAATCATGGCAGACTTGGTAACAGACAACGAAGACGACTACTTTTGGACAAATGGGGATACATCTTAATTAAATGTGTATGAATTTAGGTTGGAAAGTACTTAAGTATGAATTTGTAATAATAACGTTAGTTATACTTGTATGAATGTTGGTTCTAAATTATTTTTAAATTGTAATAATAAAGAACGATTAGTTTTGTCTTTCCTAATACTGCAACAAATATTATACTATCATACGTTATTTTTTTGTCAAGTTAAAAATAAACATTTGATTCACTTTTTAACGTGAGTTATCTATGAAATTGTACAATTTAAAAATTACAACAAAAAAAAATAATAATAAAATAAAAATAATAATAATAAAATAAAATTACAATAGATTTTACGGTAAAAAAAAACCAAACAGTGGTAATGTTTTTCTATTTACAGTAATACATCATAAAAACAACAGCCATAGATTTTACTGTAAAAAAATAAAAAAATAAAAAAAATCCGCTAAAAAACAGTGGTAGCATTTTTCCATCTGTAATAATATGTTGTGAACAAAACACCGTAAATCCTACGGTTAAATTCTGGCAACTGAGCTGCCGGTCTCATTAAATATACATAATGCTCAAATGCATATGCAATTGTATAACAGCATCATGAGGCAAATATTTATACATTTGTATTGATTTATCACTCACTGTTACAAACGGCCCTCTGAGGGTAGCCATAACTGCGATGTGGCCCTCAGTGAAAACAAGTTTGACATCCCCCGCTGTAGTCAATAAGCTCCTTTCTTTTCTCTATGCTCTTGTTGTGGGGCAGACTGGCTTGTACGTGCACACGCATCCTCTGCTGATGCCATTTCTAATACAAAGTAGCATATAGTTCGAACTTATATCATTCAGTAGACTCCAAATGGAAGCGCTAAAAACTACAAAATGACTGACGGGGAATAGACGCAGTCAAAGTGGAGGCACGTTAATAAGACCGCCCTCCATAAACGCGTATCCGAAAGAGCGGCTTGAAAATGGTGTGTAAAACATAATCTAAAATTTTGACCAAAGAACCACCATTACATACCATGAATTGATTTACTTGGACCCCGACTTAAACAAGTTGAAAAACTTATTCGGGTGTTACCATTTAGTGGTCAATTGTACGGAATATGTACTATACTGTGCAATCTACTAATAAAAGTTTCAATCAATCAATCAATACATGTCAACACCCTAACAATTGTTGTCTGTGAGCGTCCTCGAGGCCTAGAGGGCTGCCAAAAATGACAACCTCTCAGCTGTGGTCCGTCTGGGCCGCAGCGGCACTCAGTTGTAATACACTTTTACACCACTTGTGGCAGTAATGACACTATTAAACAACAACACAACACATATAAGTTTCTTAAGCGCAAAAATTATGACTAAAATGGTGAAGCTGTGTTTTCATTTGCACACTGAATTTTATTGACAGTTTATTCAAGAAGCATATATATTATAATTTGTTACTTTAGTTAGAATGTATTTATTTGTTTTAGCCCCCGGTAATTGTACATTTATTTTTCATCAGTATTAATGAATCCCTTTGTTTGCTGTACATTTCATTGCTATTTATTGTTGTAATCAGCCTCACCTAAGCCTTGATAATATTAGTTGTTAATTAACACATGTTTTCATATCATTTGACAAGGTTTATCCTGTCAAAAACTGTAAGTAGGTTCGATCAGTGTTTTTCAACCACTAGTGTACCGTGAGATATTGTCTGGTGTGCCGTGGGAGCTTATGTAATTTCACCTAATTGGGTTAAAAATATTTTTTTGCAAACCAGTAATTATAATCCGTAAATGTGCCGTTGTTGAGTGTCTGTACTGTCTAGAGCTCGGCAGAGTAACCGTGTAATACTCTTCCATATCAGTAGGTGGCAGCAGGTAGCTAATTGCTTTGTAGATGTCGGGAACGACGGCAATGGTTTGCAGGTAAAAAGGTGTCTAATGTTTAAACCAAAAATAAACAAAAGGTGAGTGCCGCTATGAAAAGGCATTGAAGCTTAGGGAAGGTTATGCAAAACTAAAACAGAACTGGCTACAAAGTAAACAAAAACAGAATGCTGGACGACAGCAAAGACTTGCAGCGTGTGGAGCAGACGACGTCCACAAAGTACATCCGTACATGACATGACAATCAACAACAAAATAGGAGCGCAAGAGAAGAACTAAAACACTACACACAGGAAAACACCAAAAAACTCAAAATATGTCACGGCGTGATGTGACAGGTGGTGACAGTACACCTACTTTGAGACAGGAGCTATAGTGATGCATGATTGGTTATGCTTCGAATTCATATCAAACAATTGCAAGAACGACTTTTTACTGTATCTCTGGATTGGCAGACCGGGGTGGTGGTTCCTCTCTTTAAGAAGGGGAACCGGCGGGTGTGTTCTAACTATCGTGGGATCACACTCCTCAGCCTTCCCGGTAAGGTCTATTCAGGTGTACTGGAGAGGAGGCTACGCCGGATAGTCGAACCTCGGATTCAGGAGGAACAGTGTGGTTTTCGTCCTGGTCGTGGAACTGTGGACCAGCTCTATACTCTCGGTAGGGTCCTTGAGGGTGCATGGGAGTTTGCCCAACCAGTCTACATGTGCTTTGTGGACTTGGAGAAGGCATTCGACCGTGTACCTCGGGAAGTCCTGTGGGGAGTGCTCAGAGAGTATGGGGTATCGGACTGTCTGATTGTGGCAGTCCGCTCCCTGTATGATCAGTGCCAGAGCTTGGTCCGCATTGCCGGTAGTAAGTCGGACACGTTTCCAGTGAGGGTTGGACTCCGCCAAGGCTGCCCTTTGTCACCGATTCTGTTCATAACTTTTACGGACAGAATTTCTAGGCGCAGTCAAGGCGTTGAGGGGATCCGGTTTGGTGGCTGCAGGATTAGGTCTCTGCTTTTTGCAGATGATGTGGTCCTGATGGCTTCATCTGGCCAGGATCTTCAGCTCTCGCTGGATCGGTTCGCAGCCGAATGTGAAGCGACTGGGATGAGAATCAGCACCTCCAAGTCCGAGTCCATGGTTCTCGCCCGGAAAAGGGTGGAGTGCCATCTCCGGGTTGGGGAGGAGACCCTTCCCCAGGTGGAGGAGTTCAAGTACCTCGGAGTGAGGGAAGAGTGGATCGTGAGATCGACAGGCGGATCGGTGCGGCGTCTTCAGTAATGCGGACGCTGTATCGATTCGTTGTGGTGAAGAAGGAGCTGAGCCGGAAGGCAAAGCTCTCAATTTACCGGTCGATCTACGTTCCCATCCTCACCTATGGTCATGAGCTTTGGGTTATGACCGAAAGGACAAGATCACGGGTACAAGCGGCCGAAATGAGTTTCCTCCGCCGGGTGGCGGGGCTCTCCCTTAGAGATAGGGTGAGAAGTTCTGTCATCCGGGGGGAGCTCAAAGTAAAGCCGCTGCTCCTCCACATCGAGAGGAGCCAGATGAGGTGGTTCGGGCATCTGGTCAGGATGCCACCCGATCGCCTCCCTCGGGAGGTGTTTAGGGCACGTCCGACCGGTAGGAGGCCACGGGGAAGACCCAGGACACGTTGGGAAGACTATGTCTGCCGGCTGGCCTGGGAACGCCTCGGGATCCCCCGGGAAGAGCTGGACGAAGTGGCTGGGGAGAGGGAAGTCTGGGCTTCCCTGCTTAGGCTGCTGCCCCCGTGACCCGACCTCGGATAAGCGGAAGAAGATGGATGGATGGACTTTTTACTGTCAATATTGGCTGCTGAGTTTAATTTTTTTTTAATGTTTTCTGCTGGTGGCGTGCCTCAGAATTTTTTCAATGGAAAAAAATGTGCCTCGGCTCAGAAAAGGTTGAAAAACACTGGGTTAGATGTAATTATTAAATAATATTCAAATCAAGAGTAAGATTACTAATTCAGTGTTAATATTTGAGTGGGCCCGGGTCCCTTTGTAGTGGAAAAGTTGGGCTGTGAAGTAAAAAAGATTAGGAACCCCTGATGTAGACCACAATGAAGGGTTTTAAATGTATATATGAAAAAAAATCAAACATGACCCTTTTAAAAAGGATTCTTGACATAAATAGGACGAACTTAAATGGGTTCCGATGTATTATGTGACTGCGACAGTCTAGGGCAGTGGTTCTCAAATGGGGGTACGCGTACCCCTGGGGGTACTTGAAGGTATGCCAAGGGGTACGTGAGATTTTATTTAAATATTCTAAAAATAGCAACAATTCAAAAATCCTTTATAAATACATTCACTGAATAATACTTCAACAAAATATGAATGTAAGTTCATAAACTCAGTGAAGCACAAGCTCAGGTTTCTCACTAAAATGTCTGTCAAAAAGAACTGTGAAAAGAAATGCAACAATGCAATATTCAGTGTTGACAGCTAGATTTTTTGTGGACATGTTCCATAAATATTGATGTTAAAGATTTCTATTTTTGCGAAGAAATGTTTAGAATTAAGTTCATGAATCCAGATGGATCTCTATTACAATCCCCAAAGGGGGCACTTTAAGTTGATGATTACTTCAATGAGTAGAAATCTTTATTTATAATTGAATCACTTGTTTATTTTTCAACAAGTTCTTAGTTATTTTTATATATTTTTTTCCAAATAGTTCAAGAAAGACCACTACAAATTCGCAATATTTTGCACTGTTATACAATTTAATAGGTCAGAAACTGATGACATAATGCTGTATTTTACTTCTTTATCTCTTTTTTTCAACCAAAAATGCTTTGCTCTGATTAGGGGGTACTTGAATTAAAAAAATGTTCACAGGGGGTACATCACTGAAAAAAGGTTGAGAACCACTGGTCTAGGGTGTCTGCTGGGATAGGCTCCAGCTTACCCATGGCCCTAATGAGGACAAGCAAGGGTGTTAGGATCCCCTCTGATCTGATATAGCTCTAAAGTCTCAGTTTCACTTGCCCTGCAAAGATTCAATGAGTCACTGTGGGCTCTTCAAGTGGAGCTTTAAACAGTGCCCTCACCTGGCAGCTTGGAGGAAACACACCCTCTATTGGCTTCGTGCATGTTTCATCATACTTTCTTATTAGGGCTGTCAAAGTTAATGCAATAATTGGCTGAAAATATTCCGGTTGAGTCCTCAATTAGAGATTATTTAGCAGGCTGAATATTACACTGCATTAATAAATAGAGTCATGCAGAGATATGAATAACATTAACTTGTACAACATGTCATTTACAGAATATCAGAAGCATTTATTCATGTAGAAATATCAAAGATTACGTTACCAAACAACTTTGACCATCAAAGCATGACCATAACAATCCACATCATTTAAAACATTTGTATGCACGTACAACACTTAAGACCTTCAGTATGTGGAATTAAATTATGGAATGGATTAAGCAAAGAAATCAAACAATGTACTAAAATGATCCACTTTAAGAAACTCTTATTTTTTTCAATACACTGTAGCCCTTTGAGGTTGTTTACTCAATGTAAAGTGCTTTTTACAAATAAAATCTATTATTATTATTATCATTATTAAATAAGCTCTGCTTCTTCCTACTCCCTTTCGAACGTGTTGAAAAGAGAAACTGGAAATGGTGATGTATCATGTTGTAGGCATGCATGTTCAAAATAAACTCAAACTCAAACATTAAGACATGTTGTGTTATTGATGCGTGAAACTGGTATCTAAACATGGAAGTGCAGCTCCTCCTCTAAATGGAAGTGCTCCTACAGCAGGAATACAAATTATGTGTTTCTACAAAATGCAAAATCTGGCAATACACCAACACACTGCAGACAATTTTTTTTGTCATTGTCATTAAAAACATAGTTATGTCTTTGTTTGTGTTGAGCTGTTCAAAAAGAATTATGTCTAAAACTCATTTCATTAAAGCAAATTAATTGTCCAGCCATGGTATTAAAACTTGAAAATGATCTGTCTGGGCTACACTTATTAATGAGTAAAAATATTGCGATTCATTTTGAGTTAATTATAAGCAAATATTTTAGTCGTTTGACAGCCCTCAGTCGTATTCCTGTTTATACACACTGCAAAAAGTCAGTGTTCAAAAACAAGAAAAAATAAAATAAAAAATTAGGTGTATTTTACTTGAACTAACGAAAAATATCTGCCAATAGAACAAGAAAATTTGGCTTGTCAAGACTTTCCAAAACAAGTAAAATTAGCTAACCTCAATGAACCCCAAAATACCTTAAAATAAGTATATTCTCACTAACGAGTGCACTTTTCCTGATAGAAACAAAAAAAGGGACCTTTTTTCTCAATAACTTGAAAAATATTCTTAAATGAAGTAAATGCTAGTGCCATTATCTTGACATAATGATATGCGCCCAGCATTACATTTCTTGAAACCAGCAAACTTACACTAAAAACTAGTTTGTTTTTCTTAATGGAAAGGCAACAAGGCAACCGCTTGGTACTCTCGGGGTCTCCTAGCTGCTCAGGCAAATCATATGGTCGAAAGATGCATTTTTCCATCGATAACATGACATCATTGCGCCAAGTGCGTGCTCTTTCAGTCAATTAATGCGCAAGGAATATATATATATATATATATATATGTATATATATATATATATATATATAGTAGAGATGTGCGGTTTGCGGACACAACCGCGGAGTCCGCGGATTATCCGCGGGTCGGGCGGTTGAAATAAAAAAAAAATTAGATTTTATCTGCGGGTCGGGTCGGGCGGTTGAAATAAAAAAAAAATTAGATTTTAAATAGATTCAGGCGGGTGGCAGTTAAACCAATTCGGAAATATATATACATAGTTAAATGTTGTTACCCACATACGAAAAACGAGCAGGCACCTGCAGCATATGCCACAACAGAAGAAGAAAAAAAAAAGAGATGGACACTTTTACGGAGCGGAGAAGGGATGCCTCACCGGGGTCCGGGACCGAGGCCCCTTCCCCCGAGAAGGCCCCACCGGGAGCCGTAGCTGAGGTGATCCGCGAGAAGGCCCCGACGCACGTCCAGGGTCACCACCGTGCCCACCGCACCGACACCCTGCCTCGTCCGCCTTCGCCGCGGCCGGCGTCACGCGCAGCAGGTAAGCAGCTTACCTGCCCGCCACCCCCGTGGCTGGGGGCTCGTAACAGGGGTCACTCCGCGCGCTCCGCCCGCGCAGCTTACCTGCCCGCCACCCCCGTTGCCGGGGGCGCGTAACAGGGGTCACTCCGCGCGCAGTGCGCTCACGAAAGGGGTGGGGCTCACCCTGGTGAGCCGAGTGGGCCACTTTTGGTAAGCAGAACTGGCGCTGCGGGATGAACCGAACGCCGGGTTAAGGCGCCCGATGCCGACGCTCATCAGACCCCAGAAAAGGTGTTGGTTGATATAGACAGCAGGACGGTGGCCATGGAAGTCGGAACCCGCTAAGGAGTGTGTAACAACCCACCTGCCGAATCAACTAGCCCTGAAAATGGATGACGCTGGAGCGTCGGGCCCATACCCGGCCGTCGCCGGCAGCGAGAGCCGCGAGGGCTAGGCCGCGACGAGTAGGATGGCCGCCGCGGTGCGCGCTGAAGCCTCGGGCGCGAGCCCGGGTGGAGCCACTGCGGGTGCGAGGGACATCGCACCTCCACGCGCTTGGAGGTGCGCTCACCGCGGCTCCCAGATGATTGCGCACTGGTGTGCGTCTGGGCCGTGACAGCGTGGCACGCATTGAATGTCTCTGCTGCATTGGATCAGTCTCCTTTCTTTAACAGGCAAAAGCTTTATAACCTCACTAATGCCTTGCATCGTCTATATTAGATATATAACAACGGGCGGGTGCGGTTTTGATTAAATGTTAGTTCGGGTGGATGCGGATGGGCGACGACTTTTGTGATGCGGTTGCGGATGAAATAATTGCCTATCCGCGCATCTCTAATATATAGCCCGGCCCCCAGCCAAATTTTTTTTTATTTTAATTTTGAAGAATTTATCTGAATGTGCATGAACTATTTCTGTTCAAAATAGTAAGAAAATGTCACATGTTAAATGTTTAAATATTAACTGTCCGTTTACTGTACTGTGCCAACTGTACTACTATATGAGTACGTATTTTCTATTGTTTCATTGAAAATAAAACCGCAAAGTCCATTTAGCTGACATCTGTTTTAATTATGAGACACAATTGTGTCAAAGTCAGGATTTTTAATTTCATGCGTGAAATAAGAAATTATTACTTTAAAAAAGTAGTTTTATATTTGTGAGTGTTGATGACACAGCTTTGCAACAGTTGATATTCTAGTTTCAAGCATGTTTTACTCAATATAGGTCATCAAATCTCAGCAACAAGCTGTAATATCTTACTGAGATCATTTAGGACCAAAACCCTTAAAACAAGTAAAACACTCTAACATAAAATCTGCTTAGTGAGAAGAATTATCTTATCAGACAGAAAATAAGCAAATATCACCCTTATTTGAGATATTTCATCTTACTTAGATTACAGTTTTTGCAGTCCTTGACATGCACACATTTGAAGATGCACAAGAAGAGAAAAGGTGCACTCACCATCGTTACAGAGAGGCCCTGCGTATGACGTCATGCTGCAGTCGCACGTGAAGCCCTCCCACTGCTGCAAGCAAACCCCCTGATTGGAGCAGGAGTCCTCTTGACAGGTGGTGCTGGGACCTGCATTGGACACGAGGCGGGTCCACAAATGTAATTAGTGATAAACTGGTTTGGTGAACAGTTAGGAGTGAAGCTGCTGCAGGGGGTAGAGAATCGTCGTTTGTGGGTCAAAACAAAGTGAAGAAAACTGGAATGTCTTTAAAAATGGAGCGC
This sequence comes from Nerophis lumbriciformis, assembly GCF_033978685.3. NCBI lineage: Eukaryota > Metazoa > Chordata > Actinopteri > Syngnathiformes > Syngnathidae > Nerophis > Nerophis lumbriciformis. The sequence goes on along the minus strand of NC_084586.2, from coordinate 12,596,817 downwards.
ATGCAGGTGGTGATGCTCGATGAGGTTCAGCAGGAGGAGTTAAACATAAGCGTTATGTTTAAAGGCCCGCGTCGCGGCGCCTATTCCCCGGCTGCCGTTCTCGTCCTGCCTCATGCTACAGCTTCCTGTCCCATGGCGAGGCACGGAGGGTGTGAAATGGCGAGGCTGGGAGTCAGCAGGAGGGGGGGTTAGAAGACATGCTGCTCGGTGGTGGAGCTGTGGTCATCTCAGGACAAGCTGTGGGTGCTGATGTCACCACTGTGAAGCTCTCACGAGAGGACAGGTCACCTCTGACCTTGGACTCTGGATCACTGGGATCCACACAAGACTGGACACCACTGGGTAGTTCCCATATATGTATCTATATACATACACACACGCTCCCACTGTCACACACTCACGCCGTGCATACAAAGTGATATACCTTGCAAGTCAGCTTTCATCAATGTAACTTTTGTGGGCCAAAACAAAACAAAACAAAAAAAGCAAACAAGCAAATCAAGTTAGATGGTTAGTCGATGCACACGGATGCCTGTGAACTGCTGAGAACACTAAGTGCAGAAAGATGAGAAGAACGTTACATCTGACAGAGCAGCTGGGTTAGTGGGTTAACCTTTGCTAACAGAGAATGGGGTGGGGGGGGTAATAGGGACATAGAGGCACTGCTTCAGATCCAAGGGGCGTGTTTCCCCCCGCGCCTCACCTTCACATCCTCGCTCCACTTGTCCCACGGTTGCCAAGGCGTCCGCCAAAAGGTCAGGGAGCCGGCCGTTGAGATCCACTGTCGCTAAGCAACCCTGGAAACCCTCCCGGGAGTGGACCAGCTTCGGAAGGTCTTTGTACATCTCTTTGGACACGCCCCCAATGTACAGGTCACCTGTCGCAGAGCAACACCATGAGCGACGGCTTGGTGGACCAATCACAAGCGCTGTCATGGTCTACTGCACAGGTGTCAAGGTCAAGGCTCGGGGGCAAGATCTGGCCCGCCACATCATTTTATGTGGCCCCCAAAGCCAGCAAATAATGTAATACAAAATAATAATAATAGATAATAAAGACCTTCATCTTTTCTCACTAAATGTATTCCTTCTGTCTGTTTTGACAGAAAACAAATACATGTACTGCATGCAACTGCATGTATTTTAAAGTTTAATATTGTCATGTCTGTGTAATCATGTTTTGTTTTGTTTAGTTATTGGACTCTTTAGTTTCTGGCTTTTCACTCCCTTGTCTTGTTTCCATGGCTACCCATTAGTTTCACCTGTTCCACGTTTGGACTCATTGTGCACTCTTGTTTGTCACCATAGCAACCCATTAGTTTTCACCTGCCCTCACGACTCACGCACCTGTCTTTAATCATGTCACTATTATTTAAACCCATTGTTGCCAGGAAGTCTCCCTGGCGACATCATACCCCTGACTTTCTGCTTCTCACTCTGTTTACCTCTGCGGACTTCATGCCATGTCAAGTAAGTTTTTTTCCGATTCATGCCACAGTTAGCGACTTTTGTTCATGTACATAGTTTTTTGCCCACGTGCAAGTCTTTTTGTTTCGTTAGTCAAGTTTGTACTTCCGCCTTGAGCGCGCTTTTTGTTCCTTTGTTAGTGTAAAATAAATAATGTCTTCACCTTCACGCCATGTCTGGTCCAAATGTTCATTTGCACCACGGGAGAACAAACCACGCCATAGTCCAAGTCCTGACAAATATCATCTAATAATGTATCAAATATCATATTTTATTAAATAATTGAATTAAATATGAATACATTTAGATTGAAAAGTGCATATGTATGAATCAGTAAAAATAATGTTAATGTTAAAAATGTAATATTAGTTATATTTAGAGATGTCCGATAATGACTGTTTTGCCGATATCCGATATTGTCCAACTCTTAATTACCGATTCCGATATCAACCGATACCGATATATACAGTCGTGGAATTAACACATTATTATGCCTAATTTTGTTGTGATGCCCCGCTGGATGCATTAAACAATGTAACAAGGTTTTCCAAAATAAATCAACTCAAGTTATGGAAAAAAATGCCAACATGGCACTGCCATATTTATTATTGAAGTCACAAAGTGCCTTATTTTTTTTAACATGCCTCAAAACAGCAGCTTGGAATTTGGGACATGCTCTCCCTGAGAGAGCATGAGGACGTTGAGGTGGGCAGGGGTATATTGTAGCGTCCCGGAAGAGTTAGTGCTGCAAGGGGTTCTGGGTATTTGTTCTGTTGTGTTTATGTTGTGTTACGGTGCGGATGTTCTCCCGAAATGTGTTTGTCATTCTTGTTTGGTGTGGCTCCACAGTGTGGGGCATATTTGTAACAGTGTTAAACTTGTTTATACGGCCACCCTCAGTGTGACCTATATGGCTGTTGACCAAGTGTGCTTGCTTTCACTTGTGTGTGTGAAAAGGCGTAGATATTATGTGATTGGGCCGGCACGCAAAGGCAGTGCCTTTAAGGTTTATTGGCGCTCTGTACTTTTCCCTACGTCCGTGTACCACTCCGTACAGCGGCGTTTTAAAAAGTCATAAATTTTACTTTATGAAACCGATACCGATAATTTCCAATATCACATTATAAAGCATTTATCGGACGAAAATATCGGCAGTCCGATATTATCGGACATCTCTAGTTATATTTGGATGAATTTAGGTTGGAAATGTATTATAAATATTAGTTTAGTTAATATTAGTTTTGTGTTTCCTAATATTGCAACAAATGTATTATCATACATAAAAAAATGTTTTCGTTAAAATAAAATTAGAGTATATTTGATTGACTTATGATTTCAAAGTGAGCTATCCCTGAAATTGTACACAAAAAATTACACTAGATTTTACGGTGAAAAAAACCCAGTGGCACTGTTTTTCCATATACAGTAATGCACAGTTAAAACAAAAGCAGCCATACATTTTACAGTAACAAACAAGTCGATCAGTTGCCAGAATTTTACCATAAAAAAAAACCTGTGGTACTGTTTTTGTATTTAGAGTAATACACCATAAAACAACAACAACAACCATATATTTTACTGTAAAAAAAATGGACGCTCAGTCGCCAGAATTATAACAGCAAAAAACCCGGTGAGTTTCTGTCATGTCTGTGTGATCATGTTTTTGTTTTAGTCATGTTCGGCTTTGTTTTTGGACTTTTTGTGCACTTTTGTTTTGTCACCATAGCAACTATTAGTTTTCACCTGTCACGTCACGCACCTGTTTCACGTTTTGAGTCACGCACCTGTTTTCGTTAATCATGTCTATAGTGTTTAAGTTCATTGTTTTCAGTTTGTCGTACTGACGACATCTGTCATGACTTGGACTATGGCTTGGTTTGTTCTCCCGAGGTGCAAGTGAATTGGACCAGATGTGGCATGAAGGTAAATACATAATTTATTTAAACACTATAACTACAAAAAAAAGGATCAAACAAAAGGCGCGCACAGGGGCGGAGGTACAAAACTAGACTATAAACACAGAACTTGCACATTGGCAGAAACTATGAACAATTAAACAAAACTTGCAAACTATGGCATGAATAAAGAAAACTTACTTGGATGAAAAAACGGCATGAAAAAGCACAGCAAGGGTCATAAGGGTGTGTGGAGAGTATAAATGCGGGATGTCGTCAGAACGACAAACTGAAAACAATGAACTTAAATACTATAGACATGATTAACGAAAACAGGTGCGTGACTCAAAACGTGAAACAGGTGCGTGACGTGACAGGTGAAAGCTAATGGTTGCTATGGTGACAAAACAAAAGTGCACAAAAAGTCCAAAAAACAAAACCGAACATGACCAAAACAAAAACATGATCACACAGACATGACAGTTTCCATTTGTAGTAATATGCTGTAAAAAGCGTAAATTATACGGTAAAATCCTGGCGACTTAGCTGCCATATACTGATCAAATGCATATGCAATTGTATAATAATATCATGAGGCAAATACTTCAACATTTATACTGATTTATGACTCACTGTTATAAGCGACCCTCTGAGGGCAGTCATGAGTGTGATGTGACCCTCAGTGAAAACAAGTTTGACACCCTGGCTCTACTGGAATTATTGACATAAGCTCCTGACTGATTGATCTTGGAAATATTCACTTAATTGTGGAATGGATTTGCTCACAAACTCTCAACGGGGCTCACGAATACACACGTTTATGTCGACGCTCTCGTACTGGCTGACAAATGTCAACATTAGCGGTTGTCGCCAGGTCGTATCCCAAACTAGTGCACATACACTTGTGACTTTGGAGGAGGATGGGCAATGAAAATCATTTTTGAACCCACAGCAGTTTTTTTTTTTTACAGTTTTCCTTCATTTGTGCATATATTTATTTTGGTTCTTTCTTTTATGGTACATGGTATTTGATACTCTTCTCTTGCAGAGCTGCCGCAGTAATTTCGTTGTATGTCTTGACTACAATGACAACGAGAAAAGCACTTGGAGAGCTCAGACATCTGCCAGGCCCTACATCCAGACAGTGATCTGTATCACCCCAAAATGTAATCACTTTTTCCTTATCCCATTTCTAACATTTCCTGAAAGTTTAATCGAAGTGGGCCCCTAACTTTTTGAGTTATCTGTAGCAGAATGAAATAAATGGAATAAAAGCCTCTACTGTCTCTGTCTCTGTGCGTGGAGGCGGGGCCTCAAGTGTACACACACAGGAATTGATGCTTGTAACATAAACGTAAGGTAATGTAGTTGAAATGATCCATTTCGGACATTTCCTAAGAGTTAGATACAAATTTGCTGGTAACTGGGCTATGTCTAGCGCAGGGGTCGGCAACCTTTACCAGTCAAAGAGCCATTTTGACCAGTTTCACAAATTATAGGAGACAACGGGAGCCGCAAAATTTTTTTGACATTTTAAATGAAATAACACTGCATTCAAAGTTTTTTTTACTTTGTGCTATGTATAACCAGGGGTCTCAGAAACGCTGCCCACACCATTATATAGAATTTGAAAGCTGGTGCGGCACGCGGGGTTTATTTGAATGGCGCTTGTCAGCGTCATGCGTGCCGTGATAGTACAGCATATAACGCCCACTTCAACCAGCGTGCCTAATTGGCCACACGTTGTACGGGGCTTCCGCTTGCTCACGTTGGTGACAGCAATGCATACTTGGTCAACAACCACACAGGTTACACTGACGGTGGCGGTATAAAAAAAAACTTTAACACTCTTACTAATAATGCGCCACACTGTGAACCCACACCAAACAAGAATGACAAACACATTTCGGGAGAACATCTGCACCGTAACACAACATAAACACAACAGGACAAATACCCAGAATCCCATGCAGCCCTAACTCTTCCGGGATACATTATACACCCCCGCTACCAAACCCCGCCCACCTCAACCGACGCACAGAGAGGGGTGGGGGTTGATGTGTGAGTGAGCAGGGTCGGGGTGGGGGCGGGGTTTGGTGGTAGCAGGGGTGTATAATGTAACCCGGAAGAGTCAGGGCTGCATGGGATTCTGGGTGTTTGTTCTGTTGTGTTTATGTTGTGTTAAGGTGCAGATGTTCTCCCAAAATGTGTTTGTCATTCTTGTTTGGTTTTGGTTCAAAGTGTGGCGCATTATTAGTAAGAGTGTTAAAGTTGTTTTATATGGTCACCGTCAGTGTAACCTGTGTGGCTGTTGACCAAGTATGCCTTGCTGTCACGTACGTGTGCAAGCAGAAAACTTATATTGTATAACAAGTGTTGGGCTGACGAGCTGTTAATACAGATTGTAGAGGGCGTCAAATGCTGTACCATCATAACACGCCCTTGTTTTTAGCCGTAAGGGTGAAAATTGATGAATATTAATCCCGGGAGTTTTCTGCGAGAGGCACTAAAATCCGGAAGTCTCACGGGAAAATTGGGGGGGTTCAGCAAGTAAGCTGCTGAGCCGCATCAGAGTGATCAAAGAGCCGCATGCGGCTCCGGAGCCGCGGGTTGCCGACCGGAAGGAAAGAAATGGAGTGAACACTTTTGTCAGTCATCTACTATCTTTGTCTCTGCGGGGCCAATGGCGCACGCACACACACACACACACACACGCACGCACACACACACACACACACACACACACACACACACACACACACACACACACACACACACACACACACACACACACACACACACACACACACAGAAACGTAAGATAACATATGTTACCATACATATGTAAGGTAACATACCAAAAAATAAACACCAATTCTTCCCAACAAACGAAATATATAAACTTAGAGAAAAATATAATATAAAACATATGTATGCACGTTAGGGGTGTAACGGTACGTGTATTAGTATTGAACCGTTTCGGTACGGGACTTTCGGTTCAGAGGTGTACCGAAAGAGTTTCCACACGGACATATTAAGTAGCGTAACACACGTTGTGTAAACAATGCACACCGAGGCACAACACACGGCATGCTAGCAGCTAACGGGCTATGATAGACTGACCATACGTCCTCTTTTCACAGGACATGTCCTCTTTTGCAGAGCTGTCAGGGCGGAGTTTCTTAAATGCCTCAAATGTCTGGCATTTTGAGTTAGGGTTGCGTGTATTTTCAATGTACGTTCAGGGTTTAGAAGGGGTTAAAAACAAAACAAATAGTGCGCGCAGCAGCATTGGTGAGGGAGGGGCAGAGACAGAGAGAGAGAGAGAGTTATGATAAACGCGCATGCGTCGCCAGGCTCTGCTTTTTATCCATAGATTTATCACATTTAATTTTTTATTATCTATAGCAGGGGTGAAAAAAGTGTGCCCCGGAGGCCATTTGCGGCCCACAGCTAATGTTTTAAAGGCCCACGGCACATTCTAAAAATACTATTAAAATAAACAAAAACATAACAAAAGTGAAATAAAAAAGCTTAAAGGTTAATGTAATTTAGAAAAAGTTGCAATGTTGACTAATAAAACAAAGCTGTTTTTTTTTTCTTTCAAACTGTCCTTGCTCAAAACATAATATTGAATCAAAAATCAATGTTATTATGAATTATTGACCTATCCAAGGTTCCGATTACTTCACATCAAATATTCCACTAAGAAAAATATTTTTGGTGGCAGATTTTGCAAATTTGGTAAATAAATAACCCCAAAATTTAGATTTTGTTGTTTTCTTACTGTACCGAAAATGAACCGAACCGTGACCTCTAAACCGAGGTACGTACCGAACCGAAATTTTTGTGTACCGTTACACCCCTAATGCACGTACAACACTTAAGACTTTTAGCATATCAGCATGTGGAATTAAATTATGGAATGGATTAAGCAAAGAAACTAAACAATGTATTAATATGATCCAGTTTAAAAAACTGTTCAAAGGGTTTACAAAGTACAAAGAAGAAGAATTCTTAGGCTGCTGCCCCCGCGACCCGACCTCGGATAAGCGGAAGAAGATGGATGGATGGATGGATCTTGAACCTAAGTAAAACGGAGATAATCTTATAACGTGAACCATAAATTACTTAATTTTATTTATTGTTATTTATGTATTTAACAACTATTTACTTACTAATTTGTCTATTTGTTTATGTATTTATTGGGTTACAGAACATGTAGCAACAAATATGTTAGTAATTGCCATGATAGGAAAATGGGTAGGATTAAATAAGCGGAGCTTCTTCCTACTACATTTTGGACATTCTGTAATGAGTAACTATAATTATGTGATGTATCATAATGTTCGGTGTAAAATAACACCATAACCATAACCAGAGCCTTTGGGTTATTCTGCTCACGAAGTAACAGTGTCACGGCCAGGGCGCATTCTAATGCACCCTCATCCTTGCGCTCTGCTTGTTGTACCTCGGGACACGCCCCGGGCGCGTCTCCGCCCTGCAGCAGCTGCCATCTGCAATCATTCACCGGCAATCAGCGCACCGGCCTGTGATGACCGAGCTGCCTTCTTAAGCCTGCTCAACCTGCCATCCCGGGCCGGAATATAGTCTTCTGTACCGGAAGCCGATACCCAGCTTTATGCTCTCTCTGTCCTGATCTCTGTGCTTTCCCTGCGTTGATTGTCGTGTCCTCCCTCACCCCGCAGTTCCCTGTGTGCATCCCCGAGTCAAGCTGTGCGTATTGTGCTCTTGGATCTTCCCTGCCTCCCTCGCGCTTCCTGGGTCTCGACTCCTCGCTTGCCCCCGGACTACGACGACTCGCTCCTGCCTCTCGACCCCGCTTCCGCCCCTGGACAACTCTGCCTGCCTTGCCCTTGTCGAACAGCACCGCTCCTCTCAACACGCACCTCCAACATTTACGGTAAAACGCTCCAGTTAAATACTACACATAGTCTTACACCATACACACTCTTGGATTTTGTCACACTCCATTACCTTAGTTATAATATTTAGTATTGTTTGATTATTATATATATATATGGTCTATATATATCCATCCATCCATTTTCTACCGCCTATTCCCTTCGGGGTCGCGGGGGGCGCCGGAGCCCATCTCAGCCACAATCGGATGGAAGGCGGCGTACACCCTGGACAAGTCGCCACCTCATCGCAGGGCCAACACAGATAGACAGACAACATTGTCTATATATATATATATATATATATATATATAAAATAAATCTCAGAGCGCAAAACTCATATCCTGTGGCTAACAATATAGAAAAATTAGAGGGCTGAATTTTGTTAGTTCTGTGGTAGAATTTAAGTTAATACTGATATGTGTTTATTTTTGTTTGTGCTTTTTTTTTGCACTGAACAGGAAGTGACTATGTACATTTCAGTTTCAACCGGACAGTAGTTGCCAATAATAAAACACACAAAATTTAAGAAGGGCAAAATACAACAGTTTTCTACGCCAAACGGGAGGTGGGTGACTGGTACTATGGCGTCACATTAGTGCCAAAAATCCAAGCGCATAAAAACTGTTATCGCGCGCGGATTCTCCACTTCGTGCGCGCGCGACACCCTTTTGCGCCGTCTCGGTTTGTGCGCTCTCTGTGTACTCCTGGCATCTCTCCTCGCGCTGTCATGTTTCTTTTTGGCACTTTGGGGGCGGGTATGCTTAGACGGCCCCTCCTTTCTGATTGGCTCTGAGCATTTTTCATATGACCAATCATTCTCCAGCGTAGCAACGTTGTAGCCATCTTACCTCGGACAGCTAGCCTCAATCATTACATTGATGTCGATGGTACATGTACTAATTAAATTACCATAACTTGCTCGATTTTCGACCAATTTACAAACGGTTTGCCTTGTTACAAATCTTATTACATGTAGATATGACATAGGATGCTGTACCTGTTGAAATTACCTCTTTCGCTTAAAAAAAAAAGAAGACTTAATTGTGCAACTTAGTTGTGTAGGGTCAGTGTTAGTCAGTTCTCTGATTATTTTAAACTGTTTCTGTCACACCGCGGTGAGGGAAGTCTTGTCTTGGTTTTTTCTGTCTTGTGATTTACATGTTTTATTTTGAAAAGCAACTCCTCTTGTTTCAGATCACGGGTCCTTCCTCTTGTGTCACCAGTCTGACGTCATTCCTGTTTCCACCTGTTTCCCATTACCCTCATGTTCTTTATAAGCCCATGTCTCCCCTTGTTCTGTGCCAGATTGTCTCGAGCTTTCGTGCCTGTCTTGCGTTCCATGTTCATGTTCATGTCCATGCCTTGCCTTGTACCACGTCTACGTCCTTGCTTCCAGAATATCCCACGCTGTAATTTTGAATTAACTTTTTCTCCTCCCTCAGAGCGACTTTTGTTATTCTACCTTTTTCTACCGCAGTGGTGAGTAATAATTTTTCCTTAAAGATTTTTCCTCAAAGTTTTTTGAGTGATTTTTTGTTTACATTTATTAGAGTAGTTAAGTTTTATAGTCTTTATTTTATTCCTCCTGTTGGAGCGTTTTTTGTTAAAGCTTTTTGATAACAGATACGGTGCTAATTATATTGTCCTTATTTTTGTATTTCCTCCTTTTGGAGTGATTTTCGGTTTTTCCCTTTTGGAACATTTTGTCGATAGCTATTTTTGTCATTTTCATCGTATTTGAATTTACTCGGCTCTGGAGGCTTAAAGAGTTTTTCAAAATAAAAGCTTTATTTGGAATCACATCTCTGCATCTGAGTCCCTTCCTTCGTCCAAGCCTGACAGTTTCAGAATACATTATTAAAAGGCTATTTTTAACATTTTAAAAACAAAATTAAAAGATTATTTCATTAATTTTATGGCTGAATCAAAAGACAAATGTTCAAGAAGAAGTGAAAATATAAAATAATGTTATGGTTGGATGTTATTGCTGGTGGACCAGTTCTGGCTGAAAGATGTGATTATGGTGTTTGTTGTCTTATTATTTATTTGGGTCACATTTTGTATTACCCTGTATTGTGTTTATGTGGTATGAAATAACCTTCATCAGCGCACGACATGTTTTTATCCACTTCTTCCTCCGTAAATCTTGATACATATTGACGATGACCCGCCCTGCTATACTTCTGATTGGCTCTGAGCATCTTTCGCCTGACCAATCAGAAAGAAGGGGCCGTCTAAGCATACCCGCCCCCAAAGTGCCAAAACGAAACATGACAGCGCTCAGAAAGGCACCACGCGCGCGCAAAAGGGTGTCGCGCGCGCGCACGACGTGGAGAATCAGCGCGCGATAACAGTTTTTATGCGCTTGGATTTTTGGCACTAATGTGACGCCATAGGTACGGACAAAAGCAGATGGATTAGAACAGTGGGAGACGGGTTGTCGACATGAGCGGGTTCCACCGTGTAATCCAGTTTAAAAATATATATTTTTACGCTGATTGGCTGAGTTCCTTGGCATTGAATGCAATCCAAACAAAACTGCAACCTGTGTTCTCCTTCTATGCCACATCAATATGGAATGCACTCCCAACAGGTGTAAAAGAAAGTGCATCTCTATCCTCCTTCAAAACCGCACTAAAAGAACACCTCCAGGCAACTGCAACCCTAGACTAACCCCCTCCCCCCACCACATCCCACCTCCCCGGATTGTAAATAATCAAATGTAAATAATCAAATGTATATACTTGTTCTTATGCTTTCTGATCTCTCTATGTCCACTACTTGCTGTACATATCCTACGAAGTCAGACCTACACTGTTTCAATGTCCATTTCTCTGATGATGCAATTGTTGATGACCGAAGTGCTGATATCAACCAAACCTAACCCCCACACCAGGATTGTAAATAATGTAAATAATTGTAAATAATTCAATGATGATACTCCATACTTGCCAACCCTCCCGGATTTTCCGGGAGACTCCCGAAATTCAGCGCCTCTCCCGAAAACCTCCCGGGACAAATTTTCTCCCGAAAATCTCCCGAAATTCAGGCGGACTCAGGTCCTCCACAATATAAAAAAGCGTACCTGCCCAATGACGTTATAACTGTAGAATGATGGAGGGCGAGTTCTTGGTTTCTTATGTGGGTTTATTGTTAGGCAGTTTCATTAACGTCCTCCCAGCGCGGCAACAACACACAACAACAGCAGTCACTTTTTTGTATACCGTAAAGCAGTTCGTCTGCCGTAAACAGCAATGTTGTGACACTCTTAAACAGGACAATACTGCCATCTAGTGCATTTGATGAAAGCACTTTTGTGCGTGCCACACAGCAATGCATCAAAGAGGGTGTTCAGCACGGTTCGAAAAATAGTGACAGAGAATAGAACAAGGATGGACAATTCAACCCTTAACTCAACAACGAGTAGATGAGTGTTATGTGTGTGTATATGTGTAAATAAATGAACACTGAAATTCAAGTATTTATTTTATATATATATATATATATATATATATATATATATATATATATATATATATATATATATATAATAAAATAAATATATATATATATATATATATCTAGAATTCACTGAACGTCAAGTATTTCTTATATATATATATATATATATATATATATATATATTAGGGATGTCCGATCCGATATTTGGATCGGATCGGCTGCCGATATTTGCCAAAAATTGCGTATCGGCAAGGCATGGGAAAATGCCGATCCAGATCCAGTTTTAAAAAAAACTTCGGTCCGTGTTTTCCAACGCACCGATTTAAATAATACATTCCACTTTTCTGCCGCTCCGTAATCTCTGTTCCGCTTTTTCCAGCACACCTTCAACACATCCACACGTCTGTGAATTCTCACGCAGTTGCTATTAGCAGCTGGCATTACACGACAGGCTCTTCTCACTCTTTCCTGTGTCTCCCTCTCACAGACAGACAAGCGCACCTTCTTACATACGTCACATACTGTCACGTCGTACGTCACATACGTATACGTCCTCCCCGAGCAGAGAGGTAGCAGCATGGCTAACGTTAGCTGTGCTGCTAGCGCAGCCGTGCGAGCAACGCTCCCTCTAAGGTGCTCGCCTATCAAACTCTTTTGGCTGTCTTTTTGACACTTACATCCGGCGCCCCCCTCCACACCCTGGATTATAAATAATGTAAATAATTCAATGTGATTATCTTGTGTGATGACTGTATTATGATGATAGTATATATCTGATAGTATATATCTGTATCATGAATCAATTTAAGTGGACCCCGACTTAAACAAGTTGAAAAACTTATTGGGGTGTTACCATTTAGTGGTCAATTGTACGGAATATGTACTTCACTGTGCAACCTACTAATAAAAGTCTCAATCAATCAATCAAAACACATAGAATCATCATACTGCTGTGATTATATGCATCAAGTGTTCATTCAAGGCTAAGGCAAAATATGGAGATATATATTGTGTATCGCAATATTAAAAAAAGGCCATATCGCCCAGCCCTAGTTCAATGATGCCATTTCTGTTTGTCATGTATAATTTTGTCTATTTTGTGTTTATCCTTGAATAAACAGGTCAGTTTCTTGTTACCAACCATTGTGTATTATTCAAACTCCCCTAATTCAGCTGGCTAGTTGTTATCAAGAGTACTAAAACCCTTTTCAACATGATTCTGACAACTAAGTAGGCTAAATAACTTTAAACTTTAATACATGCTCGGATAGGCCAGTATCGGTCAGTATCAGTATCGGTCAGTATCTGTATCGGATTGGAAATGCAAAAACAATATCGGTATCGGATCGGAAGTGCAAAAACCTGGATCGGGACATCCCTAATATATATATATATATATATATATATATGAAATACTTGACTTGGTGAATTCTAGCTGTAAATATACCCCTCCCCTTTTAGCCACGCCCCCGACCACGCCCACCCCCGCCCCCCACCTCCCGAAATCGGAGGTCTCAAGGTTGGCAAGTATGTGATACTCTGATGATTAACTTGTGTGATGACTGCATTATGATGATAGTATATATTTGTACCATGAATTGATTTAAGTGGATCCCGACTTAAACAAGTTGAAAAACGTATTCGGGTGTTACCATTTAGTGGTCAATTGTACGGAATATGTACTGTACTGTGCAATCTACTAATACAAGTCTCAATCAATCCAGAAAGAGTCTCAATGACAGAGGTCAATAAAATGCTGCTTACCCTTCAAGTCGAGATTCTTGGCGCCCATGGTCGTCTGCGTGGTGACTTTGGTGTCGATCTTGACTGTGTGAAGGTTGTTGGTGTCTCGGGAAATGTGCACGTTGTGCCAGTGATTGTCATTCAAGGGACTGTTGGAGTTGCCCTTGATTAGGTGGGCTCCATTGCCCAGATCAGAGATGTAGTGAAGGTAGCTACAGCGAGGGGAGAAGAAGATCAACAAGAAGAAGACGTGAAGATGACGCGGCGGAGAGCTCACCCTTTAACCAGCTCGACCACGATGAAGTCATTGCCGTCCCCTCGGTTGAAGAGGACGAGTCCGTCGGGCGAGGTGGTCTTGAACTGCATGAAGAGGTGCATGGAGTAGTAGGCCTGCAGCGTGGGCAGCGTGACGAAGCTGGAGCGCGAGCGGAAGGTGACGGGGTCGGCCACGATGCTCTTGTAGCCGATGACGGCGTTGAGCTCGCAGTAGTCGATGTCGCCGTTCTTGCACAGGTCGATGTACGGCATGCCGTTCAGCGCCAGACCCTGCAGGTGCCCGATGAAGTTGGAGGGCACGGCCGGCATGAAGCGCTTCTCTGTCACGATGCCCGTCTCCACATTGTGGAACTCCAGCTGTGTGTGGTCGCCCGCCATTTGACCTGGTGGTGGGGGTAAATTTGACCAATGGTAACCACGTCAGCTAAGCCCTCATATTCTTCAGCTAAGGTGTATTTTTGTCAGTTCAATTGTCATTGCTGATCTGGAAATGACACAAGTAAATGGCTAAGATTAAATATCTCAAATAAGGGTTATATTTTCTTATTTTCTGTCTGATAAGATAATTCTTCTCACTAAGCATATTTTATATTAGAGTGTTTTACTTGTTTTAAGTGTTTTGGTCCTAAATGATCTCAGTAAGATATTACAGCTTGTTGCTGAGATTTCATGACCTATATTGAGTAAAACATGCTTGAAACTAGAATATCAACTGTTGCAAAGCTGTGTCATCAACACTCACAAGTATAAAACTGCTTTTTTTAAAGTAACAATTTCTTATTTCAAGCATGAAAAAAAAAAAACAGTTAACATGTGACATTTCAAACAATTTTGAACAGAAATAGTTCATGCACATTCAGATAAATTCTTCAAAATTACAATTTAAAAAAATTTGGCCGGGGGCCCAGGCTGTATATATGCACACTAATTGACTGAAAGAGCACGCACTTGGCGCGATGATGTCATGTTATCCATGGAAAAATGCATTTTTAGACAATATGATTTGCCTGAGCGGCTAGGACAGGGGTCGGCAACCCAAAATGTTGAAAGAGCCATATTGGACCAAAAATACAAAAACAAATCTGTCTGGAGCCACAAAAAATTAAAAGCCATATTACATACAGATAGTGTGTCATGAGATATAAATTGAATTAAGAGGACTTAAAGGAAACTAAATGAGCTCAAATATAGCTACAAATGAGGCATAATGATGCAATATGTACATATAGCTAGCCTAAATAGCATGTTAGCATCGATTAGCTTGCAGTCATGCATTGACCAAATATGCCCGATTAGCACTCCACACAAGTCAATAACATCAACAAAACTCACCTTTGTGCATTCACGCACAACGTTAAAAGTTTGGTGGACAAAATGAGACAGAAAAAGAAGTGGCATAAAACACGTCCTCGAAAATCGGAGAAAGTTATACATGTAAACAAACTAAGGTGAGTTCAAGGACCGCCAAAATTAGTAGGACAAAACGGCGCTCCCCAAATACTCGAATCAGTGAAGCATGTTTAATATAAACAGTGTGCTTTATAACAATTAGGGAGGTTTGTGTCATGTTTTTCCTCCTACAGAAACCATATTAACACAAAAAATATATTTTTTTGCCCTCATCTTTTTCCATTTTTCATACATTTTTGATAAAGCTCCAGAGAGCCACAAGGGCGGCGCTAAAGAGCCGCATGCGGCTCCAGAGCCGCGGGTTGCCGACCCCCGGGCTAGGAGACCCCGAGAGTAACAAGCGGTTGCCTTGTTGCCTTTCCATTAAGAACAATACATTAGTTTTTAGTATAAGTTTGCTGGTTTCAAGAAATGTAATGCCGAGCGCATATCATTATGTCAAGATAATGGCACTAGCATTTACTTCATTTAAGAATATTTTTCAACATATTGAGCAAAAATGTCTCATTTTTTTCTACCAAGAAAAGTGCACTTGTTATTAGTGAGAATATACTTATTTTAAGGTATTTTTTTAGTTCATTGAGGTTAGCTAATTTGACTTGTTTTGGAAAGCCTTGTCAAGCCAAATGTTCTTGTTCTATTGGCAGATAATTTTGCTTAGTTCAAATAAAATACCTCTAATTTTTGTGTTTTTTTTTCTTGTTTTTGAACACTGACTTTTCGCAGTGCAGGTGTCAAACTCAAGGCCCGGGGGCCAGATCTGGCCCGCCACATCATTGTATGTGGTCCGCAAAAGCCTGGGAAAAGTGTGTGTTAATAAAATACTTAATTTTTTTTTTTTTTTTTACTAAATGCAAATAATTATTGAAATTTTGACCGGAAAAAGTGTGAATCTTTTAAACGTTATCTAATCATGTAAACTAATGATTAGATATATCTATATTCTAAACTAAAAGTTTAGAATATAAAATATAATGAAATATTTTCATATACATAGTGTTTTTTAAGCTGGTACTTTAGAATATAATGACATTTTCATATACATAGCTCTTTACAAATCATTTTATTGTATCTTGCCACTGTCCTGTGTCATTTCCAGCTAAAAAAAAAACCCTTAACCAAATAAAAATACACTGAATTTAATATATTGTTTCATCACCAATCAGTAATAACAAAACGTGTTTCACAGCAATCTAGTATGTAAACACAACATTAATTATTAGCTTGTGTTTGCACCAGAAACACATTGGAATTAGCACAGTTCATAGATTTGTGGTTATTGAAAGTGTTATATATGCTAAACAAGGGTGAGGAACAAAAACAAGTTGTGGTTACCTTCAACAGGCTGCAGGTCGTCCACGGTGAGCTTGAGGCTCTTGCCGCGCCGGACTACCCTCACCGTGTGCCACTCATTATCATTGAGACCTGAACCCGCAAAGATGGTCTCTGGGCCTTTACCTACACATAGCCCAGAGCGCCATTAACATATGCACAGGGACAGACGAGAGATGCAGAGAGACAGAAGAAAAAAGCGAGGCAGCAGCAGCAGATGTTTAGTAAATGAAAGTGAGAGAAAGGTGTGTTTAGGGCGGAGGAGGGAAAGAAGGAAGGAAGCACACAAACACCTCCAGTCGATGAACACAAATGGATGACGTCAATGTACCTCTATATCAGTGGTTCTTAACCTGGGTTCGATCGAACCCTAGGGGTTCGGTGAGTCGGGCTCAGGGGTTCGGTGAGGTCAAGACACACCCGACTTATCGTGTAAATACAAACTTCTCCCTATCAGCGTATTACGGATACGGCAACAGCTGACTGGTTTGCAGGTGTGTAATTTGTTGTGAGTTTATGCACTGTGTTGGTTTTGTTGTTTGAACAAGGTGATGTTCATTCACGGTTCCTTTTGTGCACCAGTAAAAAAAACATGGTAACACTTTAGTATGGGGAACATATTCACCATTAATTAGTTGCTTATTAACATGCAAATTAGTAACATATTGGCTCTTAACTAGTCATTATTAAGAACTTATTAATGCCTTATTCGGCATGGCTTTATTATAACCCTAACCCTCTAACCCTGACCCTAATCCTTACCAAATAACTCTAAATTAAGTCTTTATTACTTAGAATATGTTCTCTTAGTGTCCAAATAACTCTAAATTAAGTCTTTGTTACTTAGAATATGTCCCCCTAGTGTCCAAATAACTCTAAATTAAGTATTTGTTACTTAGAATATGTTCCCCTAGTGTCCAAATAACTCTAAATTAAGTCTTTGTTACTTAGAATGTGTTCTCCTAGTGTCCAAATAACTTCAAATTAAGTCTTTGTTACTTAGAATATGTTCCCCTAGTGTCCAAATAACTCTAAATTAAGTCTGTTACTTAGAATATGTTCCCCTAGTGTCCAAATAACTCAAACTTTAGTCTTTGTTACTTAGAATATGTTCTCCTAGTGTCCAAATAACTTCAAATTAAGTCTTTGTTACTTAGAATATGTTCCCCTAGTGTCCAAATAACTCAAAATTAAGTCTGTTACTTAGAATATGTTCCCATAGTGTCCAAATAACTCTAAATTAAGTCTGTTACTTAGAATATGTTCCCATAGTGTCCAAATAACTCTAAATTAAGTCTGTTACTTAGAAAATGTTCCCCTAGTGTCCAAATAACTCAAAATGTAGTCTTTGTTACTTAGAATGTGTTCCCCTAGTGTCCAAATAACTCTAAATTAAGTCTTTATTACTTAGAAAATGTTCCCCTAGTGTCCAAATAACTCTAAATTAAGTCTTTGTTACTTAGAATATGTTCCCCTAGTGTCCAAATAACTCTAAATTTAGTCTTTGTTGCTTGGAATATGTTCCCCTAGTGTTCAAATAACTCTAAATTAAGTCTTTGTTACTTAGAATATGTTCCCCTAGTGTCCAAATAACTCTAAATTAAGTCTGTTACATAGAATATGTTCCCATAGTGTCCAAATAACTCTAAATTAAGTCTTTATTACTTAGAAAATGTTCCCCTAGTGTCCAAATCACTCTACATTAAGTCTTTGTTACTTAAAATATGTTCCCCTAGTGTCCAAATAACTCTAAATTAAGTCTTTGTTACTTGGAATATGTTCCCCTAGTATCCAAATAACTCTAAATTAAGTCTGTTACTTAGAATATGTTCCCCTAGTGTCCAAATAACTCAAAATGTAGTCTTTGTTACTTAGAATGTGTTCCCCTAGTGTCCAAATAACTCTAAATTAAGTCTTTATTACTTAGAAAATGTTCCCCTAGTGTCCAAATCACTCTACATTAAGTCTTTGTTACTTAGAATATGTCCCCCTAGTGTCCAAATAACTCTAAATTAAGTCTTTGTTACTTGGAATATGTTCCCCTAGTGTCCAAATAACTCTAAATTAAGTCTGTTACTTAGAATATGTTCCCCTAGTGTCCAAATAACTCAAAATTTAGTCTTTGTTACTTAGAATGTGTTCCCCTAGTGTCCAAATAACTCTAAATTAAGTCTTTATTACTTAGAAAATGTTCCCCTAGTGTCCAAATCACTCTACATTAAGTCTTTGTTACTTAGAATATGTTCCCCTAGTGTCCAAATAACTCTAAATTAAGTCTTTGTTACTTAGAATATGTTCCCATAGTGTCCAAATAACTCTAAATTAAGTATTTGTTACTTAGAATATGTCCCCCTAGTGTCCAAATAACTCTAAATTAAGTCTTTGTTACTTAGAATATGTCCCCCTAGTGTCCAAATAACTCTAAATTAAGTCTTTGTTACTTAGAATATGTTCCCCTAGTGACCAAATAACTCTAAATTAAGTCTGTTACTTAGAATATGTTCCCATAGTGTCCAAATAACTCTAAATTAAGTATGTTACTTAGAATATGTTCCCATAGTGTCCAAATAACTCTAAATTAAGTCTGTTACTTAGAAAATGTTCCCCTAGTGTCCAAATAACTCAAAATGTAGTCTTTGTTACTTAGAATGTGTTCCCCTAGTGTCCAAATAACTCTAAATTAAGTCTTTATTACTTAGAAAATGTTCCCCTAGTGTCCAAATAACTCTAAATTAAGTCTTTGTTACTTAGAATATGTTCCCCTAGTGTCCAAATAACTCTAAATTAAGTCTTTATTACTTAGAAAATGTTCCCCTAGTGTCCAAATAACTCTAAATTAAGTCTTTGTTACTTAGAATATGTTCCCCTAGTGTCTAAATAACTCTAAATTTAGTCTTTGTTGCTTGGAATATGTTCCCCTAGTGTCCAAATAACTCTAAATTAAGTCTTTGTTACTTAGAATATGTTCCCCTAGTGTCCAAATAACTCTAAATTAAGTCTGTTACTTAGAATATGTTCCCATAGTGTCCAAATAACTCTAAATTAAGTCTTTATTGCTTAGAAAATGTTCCCCTGGTGTCCAAATCACTCTACATTAAGTCTTTGTTACTTAAAATATGTTCCCCTAGTGTCCAAATAACTCTAAATTAAGTCTTTGTTACTTGGAATATGTTCCCCTAGTATCCAAATAACTCTAAATTAAGTCTGTTACTTAGAATATGTTCCCCTAGTGTCCAAATAACTCAAAATGTAGTCTTTGTTACTTAGAATGTGTTCCCCTAGTGTCCAAATAACTCTAAATTTAGTCTTTGTTGCTTGGAATATGTTCCCCTAGTGTTCAAATAACTCTAAATTAAGTCTTTGTTACTTAGAATATGTTCCCCTAGTGTCCAAATAACTCTAAATTAAGTCTGTTACATAGAATATGTTCCCATAGTGTCCAAATAACTCTAAATTAAGTCTTTATTACTTAGAAAATGTTCCCCTAGTGTCCAAATCACTCTACATTAAGTCTTTGTTACTTAAAATATGTTCCCCTAGTGTCCAAATAACTCTAAATTAAGTCTTTGTTACTTGGAATATGTTCCCCTAGTATCCAAATAACTCTAAATTAAGTCTGTTACTTAGAATATGTTCCCCTAGTGTCCAAATAACTCAAAATGTAGTCTTTGTTACTTAGAATGTGTTCCCCTAGTGTCCAAATAACTCTAAATTAAGTCTTTATTACTTAGAAAATGTTCCCCTAGTGTCCAAATCACTCTACATTAAGTCTTTGTTACTTAGAATATGTCCCCCTAGTGTCCAAATAACTCTAAATTAAGTCTTTGTTACTTGGAATATGTTCCCCTAGTGTCCAAATAACTCTAAATTAAGTCTGTTACTTAGAATATGTTCCCCTAGTGTCCAAATAACTCAAAATTTAGTCTTTGTTACTTAGAATGTGTTCCCCTAGTGTCCAAATAACTCTAAATTAAGTCTTTATTACTTAGAAAATGTTCCCCTAGTGTCCAAATCACTCTACATTAAGTCTTTGTTACTTAGAATATGTTCCCCTAGTGTCCAAATAACTCTAAATTAAGTCTTTGTTACTTAGAATATGTTCCCATAGTGTCCAAATAACTCTAAATTAAGTATTTGTTACTTAGAATATGTCCCCCTAGTGTCCAAATAACTCTAAATTAAGTCTTTGTTACTTAGAATATGTCCCCCTAGTGTCCAAATAACTCTAAATTAAGTCTTTGTTACTTAGAATATGTTCCCCTAGTGACCAAATAACTCTAAATTAAGTCTGTTACTTAGAATATGTTCCCATAGTGTCCAAATAACTCTAAATTAAGTATGTTACTTAGAATATGTTCCCATAGTGTCCAAATAACTCTAAATTAAGTCTGTTACTTAGAAAATGTTCCCCTAGTGTCCAAATAACTCAAAATGTAGTCTTTGTTACTTAGAATGTGTTCCCCTAGTGTCCAAATAACTCTAAATTAAGTCTTTATTACTTAGAAAATGTTCCCCTAGTGTCCAAATAACTCTAAATTAAGTCTTTGTTACTTAGAATATGTTCCCCTAGTGTCCAAATAACTCTAAATTAAGTCTTTATTACTTAGAAAATGTTCCCCTAGTGTCCAAATAACTCTAAATTAAGTCTTTGTTACTTAGAATATGTTCCCCTAGTGTCTAAATAACTCTAAATTTAGTCTTTGTTGCTTGGAATATGTTCCCCTAGTGTCCAAATAACTCTAAATTAAGTCTTTGTTACTTAGAATATGTTCCCCTAGTGTCCAAATAACTCTAAATTAAGTCTGTTACTTAGAATATGTTCCCATAGTGTCCAAATAACTCTAAATTAAGTCTTTATTGCTTAGAAAATGTTCCCCTGGTGTCCAAATCACTCTACATTAAGTCTTTGTTACTTAAAATATGTTCCCCTAGTGTCCAAATAACTCTAAATTAAGTCTTTGTTACTTGGAATATGTTCCCCTAGTATCCAAATAACTCTAAATTAAGTCTGTTACTTAGAATATGTTCCCCTAGTGTCCAAATAACTCAAAATGTAGTCTTTGTTACTTAGAATGTGTTCCCCTAGTGTCCAAATAACTCTAAATTAAGTCTTTATTACTTAGAAAATGTTCCCCTAGTGTCCAAATCACTCTACATTAAGTCTTTGTTACTTAGAATATGTTCCCCTAGTGTCCAAATAACTCTAAATTAAGTCTTTGTTACTTGGAATATGTTCCCCTAGTGTCCAAATAACTCTAAATTAAGTCTTTGTTACTTGGAATATGTTCCCCTAGTGTCCAAATAACTCTAAATTAAGTCTGTTACTTAGAATATGTTCCCCTAGTGTCCAAATAACTCAAAATTTAGTCTTTGTTACTTAGAATGTGTTCCCCTAGTGTCCAAATAACTCTAAATTAAGTCTTTATTACTTAGAAAATGTTCCCCTAGTGTCCAAATCACTCTACATTAAGTCTTTGTTACTTAAAATATGTTCCCCTAGTGTCCAAATAACTCTAAATTAAGTCTTTGTTACTTAGAATATGTCCCCCTAGTGTCCAAATAACTCTAAATTAAGTCTTTGTTACTTAGAATATGTTCCCCTAGTGTCCAAATAACTCTAAATTAAGTATTTGTTACTTAGAATATGTCCCCCTAGTGTCCAAATAACTCTAAATTAAGTCTTTGTTACTTAGAATATGTCCCCCTAGTGTCCAAATAACTCTAAATTAAGTCTTTGTTACTTAGAATATGTTCCCCTAGTGTCCAAATAACTCTAAATTAAGTCTGTTACTTAGAATATGTTCCCATAGTGTCCAAATAACTCTAAATTAAGTCTTTATTACTTAGAAAATGTTCCCCTAGTGTCCAAATAACTCTAAATTAAGTCTTTTTACTTAGAATATGTTTCCCTAATGTCCAAATAACTCTAAATTAAGTCTTTATTACTTAGAATATGTCCCCCTAGTGTCCAAATAACTCTAAATTAAGTCTTTGTTACTTAGAATATGTTCCCCTAGTGTCCAAATAACTCTAAATTAAGTCTTTGTTACTTAGAATATGTTCCCCTAGTGTCCAAATAACTCTAAATTAAGTCTTTGTTACTTAGAATATGTTCCCCTAGTGTCCAAATAACTCTAATTTAAGTCTGGTATTTAGAATATGTTCCCATAGTGTCCAAATAACTCTAAATTAAGTCTTTATTACTTAGAAAATGTTCCCCTAGTGTCCAAATCACTCTACATTAAGTCTTTGTTACTTAAAATATGTTCCTCTAGTGTCCAAATAACTCTAAATTAAGTCTTTGTTACTTAGAATATGTCCCCCTAGTGTCCAAATAACTCTAAATTAAGTCTTTGTTACTTAGAATATGTTCCCCTAGTGTCCAAATAACTCTAAATTAAGTCTGTTACTTAGAATATGTTCCCATAGTGTCCAAATAACTCTAAATTAAGTCTTTGTTACTTAGAATATGTTCCCCTAGTGTCCAAATAACTCAAAATTTAGTCTTTGTTACTTAGAATATGTCCCCCTAGTGTCCAAATAACTCTAAATTAAGTTTTTGTTACTTAGAATATGTCCCCCTAGTGTCCAAATAACTCTAAATTAAGTCTTTGTTACTTGGAATATGTTCCCCTAGTGTCCAAATAACTCTAAATTAAGTCTTTCTTATGTAGAATATGTCCCCCTAGTGTCCAAATAACTCTAAATTAAGTCTTTCTTATGTAGAATATGTCCCCCTAGTGTCCAAATAACTCTAAATTAAGTCTTTGTTACTTAGAATATGTTCCCCTAGTGTCCAAATAACTCTAAATTAAGTCTGTTACTTAGAATATGTTCCCCTAGTGTCCAAATAACTCTAAATTAAGTCTTTTTTACTTAGAATATGTTCCCCTAGTGTCCAAATAACTCTAAATTAAGTCTTTGTTACTTCGAATATGTTCCCCTAGTGACCAATTAACTCTAAATTAAGTCTGTTACTTAGAATATGTTCCCCTAGTGTCCAAATAACTCTAAATTAAGTCTGTTACTTAGAATATGTTCCCATAGTGTCCAAATAACTCTAAATTAAGTCTTTGTTAATTGGAATATGTCCCCCTAGTGTCCAAATAACTCTAAATTAAGTCTTTGTTACTTAGAATATGTTCCCCTAGTGTTCAAATAACTCTAAATTAAGTCTGTTACTTAGAATATGTTCCCCTAGTGTACAAATAACTCTAAATTAAGTCTGTTACTTAGAATATGTTCCCATAGTGTCCACATAACTCTAAATTAAGTCTTTGTTACTTAGAATATGTCCCCCTAGTGTCCAAATAACTCTAAATTAAGTCTTTGTTACTTAGAAAATGTTCCCCCAGTGTCCAAATAACTCTAAATTAAAGTTAAAGTTAAAGTTAAAGTACCAATGATTGTCACACACACACTAGGTGTGGTGAAATGTGTCCTCTGCATTTGACCCATCCCCATGTTCACCCCCTGGGAGGTGAGGGGAGCAGTGGGCAGCAGCGGTGGCCGCGCCCAGGAATCATTTTTGGTGATTTAACCACCAATTCCAACCCTTGACGCTGAGTGCCAAGCAGGGAGGTATGGGTACCATTTTTTAGTCTTTGGTATGACTCGGCCGGGGTTTGAACTGACAACCTACCGATCTCAGGGCGGGCACTCTAACCACTAGGCCACTGAGTACTTAGAAAATGTTCCCCTAGTGTCCAAATCACTCTACATTAAGTCTTTGTTACTTAGAATATGTTCCCCTAGTGTCCAAATAACTCTAAATTAAGTCTTTGTTACTTAGAATATGTTCCCCATACTAAAGTGTTACCAAAAACATATAACTTTGTCTTGAATTTGAAAACATTTATTTTATTTTTTTTCACTAAAGAAGGGTTGGGTGAATGCGCATATGAAACTGGTGGGGTTCAGTACCTCCAACAAGGTTAAGAACCACTGCTCTATACGTCCCACGTATTTACATGAACTGGGGCAGTACTCCACTAAACCTCATGGTGGCACTATACACACGCAGCGAGTGAACGGTGAGCTCTCCAAGGTGCTGATGTCTTCCTCCACCCGCACACCACATAGTCCACTGCACATTTGACAGCCAGAAGCCACGCCGTCCCCACCCGCCAACCTCGATGCACACCAGCCTGACAAGAACGCACATGCGCAGTCCTCCAACACCCCCACCCACACCCCCACCTTTCCCTCCAAGCCTTGTTGGTTTGAGCGAGTCTGCTAACAGTGACCTATTGGAGGTAATGACGGGGGAGGCGAGAAGTAAACTGACCCGAACAGAGTCTGCTGCAGAAAATGTCAAGCATCACTCTCGGGCTCCCACACACACACACACACACACACACACACACACACACAGTCAATCACACACACAGGTGGCGAGGCAAACAGGCGGGCTGACACGGAAACACAATTAAAGGCGAGGGGCGGATAGCAAATGGACGCAGAGCCATGTAAAGCGCGTGTGTTTGTTTAGGTACACAGGCGCTGGGCTCCCCTGGGGAGCCTCAGCTGTGCTCTGGGCATGAGCATCTCGTCCTGTTACTATGGATCACTGCCCTGCACTGAGGGGAGGAGAGAAAATGTGTATGTGTGTGTGTGTGTGTGTGTGTGTGTGTGTGTGTGTATGCGCTTTTCCCCTCCCTCTCCTCTTTTTTTCATAGGAATGCTATAAAGAATGGAGACAGGCTGACGTGAGACCGATGCAGTGATCTGTGTCAACCTGGGAACAGAGAGAAGCACAAACACACACATTTGCACACACACATGGAGGGGGTTTTTGGGTCAGTGAGCGCCGCAACATGGTGAGCAGGACTGATGCCGGGCTGGACGAGAAATCGATGCTCGGTGCTGCAGAAGCAGGGGAGGCGAGGGCTGTTGGTTTAAGATGCAATAGTAATCGCATCCATTAACAGACGTGCAGCAAATGCGTATTTGGGCCACGCCGGAGAGAAAAAAAATAACACTGAGTCTGAAAATGTTTCTGATAATACAATAAATAAAAGGTTTACTATCAGAATTAAGTCACAATATTACAAGAACGTTTGTTTTATTTTATTTTATGAGAATTAAATTGCAGATTTAGTATAAAAACATGTTTTTTACTTGGACATAAGGTTGCAATATTGCAAGAATTATCTTGAATTTTATAATAATAATAATAATAATACATTTTATTTATAAGGCGCCTTTCTGGGCACTCAAGGACACCGTACAAAATCGAAACAATAAAATCAAATTGGATAAAAACAACAATAATAACAACAACAAAGATAGAGAAGAAAAGATGATTACAATGAATAAGCAGGTGTGTTTTGAGTCTTGATTTGAAGAGGGATATTGAGTCTAAGTTACGAAGGTCTGGTGGCAAAAAGTTCCAAAGATGTGGGGCATTATGGCATTAACTTGCAATTTTAGAACAAAAAAAAGTTATTTTTCTAAATGAATAAAGCTGTAATATTATGAGGTAAACAATGAGGAATAAAGTTGCAATATTACAATACCTATTTCTAAAATTAAATTGTAATAAAAGAAAAACTCACTAAAAATATGATGTTATAAAAATATTGCTAATAGAATAATGTTGATTAAGAAAATTTAAATCTTTACCGGAAAACGTATAAACAATGCAGTGGGCTTACGACTTTTAATTTTTTATTTTTTTTACTTTTTGTGATATTATAAGAAAAAATGTTTTTCAATGATAATTAAGTCAAAATATTACAAGAATGTTTGTTTTATTTTATTTTATGAGAATTAAATTGCAGATTTTGTATAAAAATATGTTTTTTACTTGGACATAAGGTTGCAATATTGCAAGAATTCTCTTTAATTTTATGACACTTATCTTGCAATTTTAGAACAAAAAAAAAAGTTATTTTTCTAAATGAATAAAACTGTAATATTATGAGGAAAACAATGAGGAATAAAGTTGCAATATTACAAGACCTATTTTTAAAATAAAATTGTTAATATGAGAAAAACTCACCAAAAAATATTATGTTATGAATATATTGCTAATAGAATAATGTTGATGAAGGAAATTGAAATCTTTACAGGAAAACGTATAAACAATGCAGTAGTGAAGTGAATTATATTTATATAGCGCTTTTCTCTAGTGACTCAAAGCCCTTTTACATAGTGAAACCCAATATCTAAGTTACATTTAAACCAGTGTGGGTGGCACTGGGAGCAGGTGGGTAAAGTGTCTTGCCCAAGGACACAACGGCAGTAACTAGGATGGCAGAAGCGGGGATTGAACCTGGAACCCTCAAGTTGCTGGCACGGCCGCTCTAACAACCGAGCTATACCGCCTCAGTAGGCTTACGACTTTAATTTTTTTTTTTTTTTTTTTTTTACTTTTTGTGATACTATAAGAAAAATATGTTTTTCAATTGGAATTAAGTCACAATATTACAAGGAAGTTTATTTTATTTTATGAGGATTAAATTGCAGATTTAGGATAAAAACATGTTTTTTATTTGGACATAACAAGGTTGTAATATTGCAAGAATTTGCTTATATTTTATGAGACTTGTCTTGCAATTTTAGAACAAAACAAAAAGTTATTTTTCTAAATGAATAAAGCTGTAATGTTATGAGGAAAAACAAAAAGGGTATAAGTTGCAATATAACAAGACTTATTTTTAAAACAAAATTGTAATATGAGGGGTAAAAACTCACAAAAAATATAAGGTTATGAAAATATTACTAATAGAATAATGTTGATGAAGGAAATTTAAATATTTACAGGAAAACATAAACAATGCAGTAGCTTACAACTTTTTTTGAATTTACTTTTTTTTTACTTTTTGTGATATTATAGGAAAAATATGTTTTTCAATGAGAATTAAGTCACAATTTTACAAGAAGGTTTATTTTATTTTAGTACAATTAAGTGTCAGTGTCAGGATAAAAACAAGTGGTTTTATGACATAATAAAACTCCAGAATATGGTTGCAATATTGCAAGAGTTTTCTTTAATTTTATGACAATTATCTTGCCATTTTAGAATTAAAACAAATTTTTACTACATAAAAAAATTTTTTTTTTTAAATGAATAAAGCGGTTAGAAAAACAAACATTAATTTTACAGGAATAAAGTCATTTTAAAATAATTTTTAAAATAAAAGTGTAATATGAGGGGGAAAAAAGAACGAACTAAAAAAAACAACAACGCATAATATTATGAGAATATTGCCAATAAAAGAATACAGATAAAGAAAACATGCAGTAAGATTTTTTGGAACTTTATCCACATCATAATGAATTGTTTTGGAAATGTTTTCACAATTTTGTCGCAATTTTAGGATACAAAATATTTCTCTGACTACATAATTTTTTTTTTCTATTGTCATATTCTGAAAAAAAAAAAAAAATTATCACAAGAATAAATTGTACATTTTAGTGATTGGACTCAGAGATAAAAAAAACAAACATGTTAGAATATTGTTGTTAAACTGAATATGCAAGACGGATAGTGTAATTTTACGAGAAAAGTACAAACATTAATACAGTATTTTTAGTTTATTCTCATTTTATTGTGACTTTTCCCCCTCTGCAATACTACAAGATTATGTCGCGATCTTACTATGCAAAAAAAGTTGTCTTATTTCCAGGCCAGTCAAAGTTAACGTGTTATCGCACGCAATTAATCGCATTATCATGTAGATGTAATGTAGATTTATTTTGACCACACTTGCTACTGTACCTGACCAGTGGAAAGTGCAAAGATACATTTTAAGACTTATACTTCCTTTTGATTGTCATTCAAATTTGAACTTTACAGTACAGATAAGAACGACATTTCGTTGCATTAGCTCATGGTAGTGCAGGATAAAAGAGCAATAAAGTGCAGATATAAATAAATAGGTTACTGTACAGATAAATATATTGCACTTTTGCATATGCATCCACGTTTATGGATGTATTATGAGACCACTCCCACTGGTGTGGTCCCTGGCAAATTTAGCTGCAAAATACACCTGGACGTGACTTTACATCAGAATTCTTACTGAGTTTTTCAAAACGTGTGTATAGCAATTGCATTTTGTCAAAACAGAGTTCATTGAAATTATGCAAGCAAGTTTTTGACTGAGATCAATCGTGATTAATCAAAATTCAAAACTTTTTTTAATTAAAATAATCATTTGCTACATGAAAATAAAGACGTTTTTCGTGCAAAAAACCCTAAAATTTTACAAAAATAAAATGAGAACATTCGGTTGGAAAAAAACGACTCACTGAGGACCTAATAAGACACCATACCTGCCAACTTTTGAAATCAGAAAAACCTAGTAGCCAGGGTCCAGGGGCCGCAGGCCCCGGTAGGTCCAGGACAAAGTCCTGGTGGGGGTTCAGGCTTCGCCCCCCCCGACGCAAAATGATTATTAGCATTCAGACAGGTTAAAATGTTGCTAAAACCATCACTTTTCTATCAGTCACAGTGACTTTTCAAAACAAAAATATTACAGCAAAAATCATATGGGTTGATTGACATGTTTATTCTGTAAGCGAACTTCAATAGTTTGAAATTATTTTGACAGTTAATGCCAGTTATCCTGTCAACCTTTCACAAGACTTCAATTTGTTAATTGAAAGTATAAACAGTATAAACACTTTTTACAGTAAACAAATGGTAAAACAGTACTAAACAATTCCATTAAAAAAAAAATTGGTGTCATTATTAACTTTCTGTCCAAGCTTGTATAATCTACTGCCTTGTTCAATTGTAAAAAAATATTCTGTGCCTAAAATTCACATTTCTATCACAATTATCATACTGTAAACATGATAAGCTAACTTCATTAAAATTAATAGTCCTGTCAATAGCATGGAATTACAATTCAAATGTAGTTTTTTTGTAAGCCATTCAAAAGAATTCAAAATATGAAAAATTAATGAAAATTAATTTAAGCCATCAGACACTTGAAAAGTGGCACATCACATCTCGAATGTAATCATTTTAACTTTTCAACAGAAATAGCACTGCAAAAATATTAAGGACATACTTCTGTATTTTGGTAGTTATGCTGTCAACATTTAACAAGATTTCTTCAACTTGGACTTGAAAGCATAAATAGTATAAACACTTTTAACAGTATAACAGTACTAAACAATTCCAATAGATAACATTGGTGTCATTACCTTTTTGTGGCTAAAATTCGAAAAACGTTGAAAGTTTTCCACTTGTATCGCTAGCAACGGCATTAGACTTGTGTTCTTTTGTCCCAACGTGGTCTTTCACATCGCTAATTCCTCCGTGTCTGATCGAAAAATCTTGTCTGCACAAGGTGCAATTCGCGTAGTTTTCACCCTTTTTGGAACGGATAATTATTCCCGGATAGGCTTTTGAATATTCTTCACGGAATGACTGCAGTTTTCTTTTCGGTTTAAGACTCGTTTGCGATTTTTCTCCGGCTGATTCCATGATCGTTCGCTCGTTTGGAAACAATGGCAACTGGTGCCTCGTGCTTGGCAGCGGTGCTATAAATAGCCTCGCGCATGGCATTCGGAATGGCTCGAGAAGTTACGGGAAGCAGTGTCGATTGTCATTGTTGTTACGCGATTTCGTGAATAAAACTTTTTAAAAAAAATTGTTTTTTTAATTAATGAAAAAACGTATTTTTTATCACTGCAATCGTAACCCGGAATAGGTTGATGAAAACCGTACTAATTACGGGAAAACCGGAGTAGTTGGCAGGTATGAGACACTTTCGCCATCAGAGGAGGAAAAATGTAATTTTTCTATCTGCCATACCGAGTTATTTTATTCGGGTGCTGAGTCGGCCATTTCGCTGGCACCTCGCTGGTAAATACACTTTTCATCCCCGCTGAATATCAGATGTATAATTTATTGTTATGCACGGAAGCATGTAAGAGGGCTGGGGGGTACGAAGTGGCAGCGCGCCGAAACGTTCATTCAAGACGAGCAAGTCTAAAATTGGCCAGCGGTATGGATTCTGCTCAGTGCGGCTAGCAACGTTTCTATGGCAACTGCAGTCGTCCATTTCACCACCTCCTTGCCGTCACAGAGCATTTGTCTCTCCCCCTCTCTCTCCCTTTCTCCGTGGTCGTGTTCAGACAGACAGGCAGAAGCGCCACGCGAGGGAATGAAATTTCATCGGGGATTCGCCGCAGCATGACCAGAAAAACACACACACACACACGCACACACACACACACACACACAGAAAATAATTAAAGTGTTCCCAAAAAGAGCCAAACAAATAATGCCTCTACAGGCACGTGTCGGAATGTTCAGCAGGTGCAGCAGACATTTTCGGAGTAATGAACTGGCTGGCGATGCTATCTCACATCTAATTTTAACCCAGGCTGTGTCTCCAATGGAATACTTCAGTCAGTGAGCTTCAAAAAGTATACTGTGTGTGCACACGGTGTACTTAGTCCCTGAAGATGGTCATTATGTCCTAAATCCAGAACTGTTGTTGAAATATTTACCCACCTCTTCTTCCCCTTCCCTTTTTAACTGTGAACTGCAATTACCACTTGAGGTAGTCCCTCCCCTGACGATACGTACCCAAGATGGCGGCTAATGCTGGTTTTGCAAGCTCATTTGCAGCTATTCTTTAAACTAGAGATGTCCGACATTCCGATATTTTCCAACTCTTAATTATCAACCGATACCGATATATACAGTGGTGGAATTAACACATTATTATGCCTAATTTTGTTGTGATGCCCCGCTGGATGCATTAAACAATGTAACAAGGTTTTCCAAAATAAATCAACTCCAGTTACGGAAAAAAAATATTGTAGCGTCCCGGAAGAGTTAGTGCTGCAAGGGCTTCTGGGTATTTGTTCTGTTGTGTTTATGTTGTGTTACGGTGCGGATGTTCTCCCGAAATGTGTTTGTCATTCTTGTTTGGTGTGGGTTCACAGTGTGGCGCATATTTATAACAGTGTTAAAGTTGTTTATACGGCCACCCTCAGTGTGACCTGTATGGCTGTTGACCAAGTGTGTTTTGCATTCACTTGTGTGTGTGTGAATAGCGTGACTGGGCCGGCATGCAAAGACAGTGCCCTTAAGGTTTATTGGCGCTCTGTACTTCTTCCTACGTCCGTGTACACAGCGGCGTTTTAAAAAGTCATACATTTCACTTTTTGAAACCGATACCGATAATTTCCGATATTACATTTTAAAGCATTTATCGGCCGATAATATCAGCAGTCCGATATTATCGGACATGTCTACTTTAAACACAAGTACAGTCTCCAATACGAGGACGCTAGATTCTAGGGATGTCCCGATCCAGGTTTTTGCACTTCCGATCCGATACCGATATTGTTTTTGCATTTCCGATCCGATACCAATACTGACCGATATGCGCAGAGGACGCTTGAGCAGTTTGCAATTGCACAGGCGCGCACCTTAGAGAGAACGTTGGTCACACGGCTGCGCTAGCATCACAGCTAACGTTAGCCATGCTGCTACCTCTCTGCTCGGGGAGGATGTATACGTATGTGACGTATGACGTGACAGTATGTGACGTGTGTCGTGACAGTATGTGACGTGTGTAAGAAGTTGCGCTTGCTGTCTGTAAGAGGGAGACACAGGAAAGAGTGAGAAGAGCCTGTCGTGTAATGCCAGCAGCTAAAAGCAACTGCGTGAGAATTCACAGACCTGTGGATGTGTTGAAGGTGTGCTGGAAAATGCGGAACGGAAATTAGGGAGCAGCAGAAAAGTGGAATGTATTATTTAAATCGGTGCGTTGGAAAACACGGACCGGAGTTTTTTTTAAACTGGATCTGGATCGGCATTTTCCCATGCCTTGCCGATACGCAATTTTTGGCAAATATCGGCAGCCGATTTGATCCAAATATCGGATCGAGACATCCCTACTAGATTCTACCAAGAAAACTGTTTTTGACCTCAAGGCCCAGATGTTCCACTACAGAGGGAACCCGGTGCCCGCAGAAATATGAAGTCAAAAGTTAAAGTCCCAACGATTGTGACAAACACACTGGGTGGGGTGAAATGTGTCCTCTGCAATCGACCCATCCCCATGTTCACCCCCTGGGAGGTGAGCAGGAGAGTGCGCCGCGCTCGGGAATCATTTTGGTGATTTAACCCCCACATGAATGCCATGAATTGATTAACGTGGAGCCTGACTTAAAGAAGTTGAATAACTTATTCGGGTTTTACCATTTAGTGGTCAATTGTACGGAATATGTACTGTACTGTGCAATCTACTAATAAAAGTTTAAATCAATCAATCAATCAAAATTCCAACCCTTGATGCTGAGTGCAAAGCATGGAGGCAATGGGTCCCATTTCTTGTAGTCTTTGTGTCAGGTTTGTCACTGACAGTTTAGTTATGTTTTGAGTTTTTCCTCTGTTTGTCTTTATTTCCTGTCGGCGCTCTTATTTTGGTTATTTCCTACTTGTCTCCCTGAGTGCTGTGTCCCCTCAGCTGTGGCTGATTGGCATCTGGCCACACCTGGTGTCAATCAGCCAGCTGCTATTTAAACCTGCCTTCTCCTCCAGTCATTGCTGGATTATTGTCGTTCCTACCTGTCATTGTCATTTTCATTACTACCTGTCTTGATACTTGCCGATGTAGCTCTGTCTACTTTTGTTTCACTCTGCTCCTGTTCCTAGTTCCTTCGTGTCACAGTAAGTGTTTTTGTTTCTTATCCAAAGTTAGCCTCTGTGCTATTTTAGTTCATAACCAAGTTTGTTCTCCGCCTTGTGCGCGCCTTTTGTTATTACCCTTTTGTTTGTTGTTTTGCCTTAGTGTTTAATTAAATCATGTTTTCTTGCACAATGCCTTCCGCCTTCTCTGCATCTTGGGGTTCGGCACCTACAAACTCTGACACTTTGGTATGACTCGGCCGGGGTTTGAACTCACAACCCCCCAGTCTCAGGGCAGACGCTCTAACCAATGAACAATGAATTAGTAATCTTACTCTTGATTCTAATCATGTTCAATAATTACATCAAACCTACTTATAGTGTAACGAGTTAAACCTTGTCAAGTGATATGAAAGCATGTGTTAATCACAAAGATTATTATCAAGGCTGAAGTCAGGCTGATTACAAAAATAATTACTAATCTAAGATATCGCAAAAGACGGGACTGATGGAAAATAAATGTACATACAATTACACAGTGCAAAAATAAATACATTCTAATTAAATTAATTATTAATAATAATATATATGTTTCTTAAATAAATTGTCAATAAAAATTAAGTGCAAATGAAAATACAGCTTCACCAATTTGGTCATAATTTTTGTGCTTAAGAAACTTCTCTTTGACTTCATCTTTTGAGGTTGTCATTACTGCCACAAGTGGAGGAAGAGTGTATTACAACTGTTGAAAAACAGATACTTTTTGGAATTAAGAAACACTGACTTGGAGGATTGTAAAATTCTCCATGTCAACTCAGAACAACAAAATACACAAGTTGAAAAATGCTCCGGCTGTGGTTTATATTTCAACATCACTGATTGACTCATTTAGCTGTCAATCAAAAAGGGATTCAGCTTCAGACAGAGCATCCAATCATCATGCGATGGTACTTTGTGCCATACTACAAAGCCGAGCATTCATCCAATGACTGTCGAGTTTGGCTGCTGTGAAACAACCCACTCTATGCTCCCCCACTGAAGTCAATGGAAGCTCCGCTTCAACACTGTTTTTTGCACTGTGACACCACAACAATGAATAAGAAGAAAGTCAGGTCAGCTGTCACAAAAGTAGCTGATTCTGAACAAAAGTTGAACTAAATCTAGTGCATACTCAGTCAGAAAATGTAAACACAAAAGAAGTACTTGACCACTTACGTTTTTTGACATTTTAGGGGAAGCTAAGCTTTGCTTGCAGTCTTTGAGCAGACGTCACTGGTGTGCAGCAAGGGTGTAGAGATGTGACCTTCGCGAACGAATAAAGTCTTTTAAACGTCTCTTGAAAATGAACGATGAGAACCGATTCCCAGTTGTGAGCCGTTGGTTTGGGATACGTTTTTTTTAATGCACATGCAAATTTAGCATGGGCAATTGCCCACTCTGCACATCCGTGCCACTGTAATGGTAACTGGACCAGAAAATGAGTAAGAGTTAAAGGAAATGCAACAGCAATTTAATTAACTTTTAAAAAAATAAAGAAATATATGTATTTTTACATGTAACATATATGTATATATATCTATTTTAAATCATTATTTTTTTAAATTGTATTTATTTACTATTTTATTCATTTATTTATTTTTATTTTTATTCACTTTTCGGGTTCATTATAGTAGTACACACATTAGGTGTGATAGTACAAGTTTGTACTCACATTTTTATGTCCTAATTTTACAGCCTTTTTTAAAATACAATAATGCATTTCATTCTTACTTGTTATTTGTGTACATTTTTAAAATGCTACTTTTTTTTTTCGGTGTGGGAAAATTCAAATTATAGATGTCACTGCCAAAGCATGGAAATATGTCACCGCCTTATGGAATGTTTACAATGAAAACACCCCAGAAAATTTAATTATAGCCAATATTTTAGAAAATAATTCCCACCAAAAGAGTAATATTTGTGTAAATTAAAGTATTCTGATCTAAATCTTATTGCATAACTCAGTGTTTTTTTAACCATTGTGGGCCGCGAGCCCCGCCAAAAAATGTCTGTTTTTCAGCTGTGGTCCGTATGAGTCGCAGCGGTACTCACTTGTAATACACCTTTCCACCACTTGTGGCAGTAATGACAATATCAAACAAACAGAATAAGTCTGGAGCTTAAAGTCAAAGAGAAGTTTCTGAAGCACAAAAAAATATGACTAAAGTGGCAAAGATGTATTTTCATTTGCACTTTATTTTAGTATCCGTTTATTTGAGAAACATGAATATCATTATTATTTATTATTAATTTAGTTAGAGTATGTTCATGTATCTTTCACCAGTCCCTTCTTTTGCAATATATTTAGTTAGAATTTTTAGGTTTATCCTGTTAAACTATAAGTAGGTTAGATATGATTATTGAATACGATTAAAATCAATATTAAGATTACACCTTTTTTTGAACGGCTCTTTGAAAGGAATGGCTCCCTTCAAAGAGCCATAAATCCCATTTCTAGAATGTAGTGGAAGGGGCAGGACGAACTCGAGCAGTTGCATTCCACAATTAATTAAAAACTTACATATTGTCAATTTGAGTCCTTAGTAATTAGGTACTATAGTACTGCCGGCTTCCCAGCATGCCTTGCGGCACATTTCTGTAAACTTACTAAAGTTGTGTTCATACAGTGCATCCAGAAAGTATTCACAACACTTTACTTTTTCCACATTTTGTTATGTTACAGCCTTATTCCAAAACGGAATACATTCAAATTTGTCCTCCAAATTCTACACACGATATCCCATTATGACAATGTAAAAAAGCTTTTTCTTTAAAAGGAAATTTAAAAAAAAATCACCCGTACATAAGTATTCAGAGCATTTGCAATTCCAGCCTCAAGTCTTTTTGAATACGATGCCACAAATTTGGCACACCTATATTTGGGCAGTTTCACCCATTCCTCTTTGCAACACCTCTCAAGCTCCATCAAGCTTGATGGGAAGTGTTGGTTTTCATTCAGGATGACTCTGTACACTTCTGCATTCATCTTAGTCTAGTCAGGGAGGTGACCGAGAACCTGATGTTCACTCTGTCAGTATTCCTTTGTGGAGAGAGGAGAACCTTCCAGAATCGCAACCATCTCCGCAGCAATCCGCCAATCAGGCCTGTTTGGTAGAGTGGCCAGTTCTTCGTAAAAGGTTTGCTAAAATGCTCCTGAAAGACTCTCAGACCATGAGAAACAAAATTCTCCAGTCTGATGAGACAAAGATTGAACTATTTGGCATGTTTGGAGGAAACCAGACACCATTCATCACCAGGCCAATACCATCCCTACAGTGAAGCGTGGTGGTGGCGGCATCATGCTGTGGGGTTGTTTTTCAGCGGCAGGGACTGGGAGACTAGTCAGGATAGAGGGAAAGCTGAATGCAGCAATGTACAGAGACATCCTAGATCGTATGTGTCAAAGTCAAGGCCCACGGGCCAAATACGGCCCGCGAATGAATTATCTATAGATGATATTTGATTAGTATTAGAACCGGCCCGAAGGCCACAGCTGCCTGCTGCAGTTTTGCACGCAAAATTATTCCATCAGTGTTGGCGCTAGGAATTTTCAAAATGGGGTCCCAGGGACCCCATCAGGTCATAAAAATTGGGTCCTACAGTACATTTTTGGGGTCCCACTTTTATGTAAGCTTTTTGAAAACAAATATAAATGTATGCATTATGCTGTTATATCTCACATTCTATATTGTGTTTTGGAAAAATGTCATAAACGTAATTAATTAAATTAATTAAATTAATTAAATTAATTAAATTAATTAATTAATTTAAAAAAAAAAATACAAAAGAAAACACATTTTTAAGCATATGTAAATTATTCACTTTCTTCTTTCCTTCATGGATATAAACTTTACCGCTGCCGGTACTTTTTTCTATATTTTTATTGTAATATTTTCAGAATGAGTTTTGTCTAGATTTAGCCAAAGTAAGACAAAGAAAACAATCCGAAGATGTCTTTATTTTGTAGTTTTAATGTCATGATTTTAGTAGTCCGGCCCGCGTGTGCACAGATTTTCCTCCATGCGGCCCCTGAGCTTAAATGAGTTTGACACCCCTGTCCTAGATGAAAACCAACGCCTACCATCCAACCCGATGGAGCTTGAGAGGTGCTGCAAAGAGGAATGAGCGAAGATGCCCAAAGATAGGCGTGCCAAGCTTGCGGCGTCGTATTCAAAAAGACTTAAGGCTGTAATTGCTGCCAAAGGTGTCACGGCGCGGATTCGAACCCGCTTCCCTCCTGCAACTGAGTGTCACAGTTCCTCCTCTGGCTGCTCGCCCCCGCTCACGCTGAGCACAGCACGCCCACGCAGCGACAAGCCTTCAGACAATCAGCAATCTGCACACCTGGGACTTCTGAGGGCGAGTTGGATAAAGGACCAGTGGACCCAAGGATCCATGCGGGAACTTAGTTACCTCTTTGTGTACCGTAAGCCTTATACTCTCTCTCTGCATTTTTTTCCCTCCGTGTTTCTGACGTCCGTGTTGCTCTCCCGCAGTGCCTTCCCGAGTCTTCCCCTTCGAGTTCTCCCGTTGTTTCCCCGGTGTTTTGGACTGCCTTCGCCTGGACTCGGAGCTAGTCTCTTCTCTACTGCCCTGGATCATCTGCCTGCCCCTCGGACTGCCTTGTTCCTTCGCTCTCGACAACACTTGGTAACACACACTTCAGTTAACCTTACACAGCCTCACACATACACACTCCTGGGTTTTGTCACACACTCCATTTCCTTAGTTTAGTTTATTAGTTAGTGTTGTTTATTATTATTATATATATTGACTATATATATATAATAAATGATTGAACATTACTGCCCCCTGGTGTCTGAGCCGTCATCTCTCCTCTGTAAACCACAACAAAAGGTGCATCAACAAAGCATTGAGCAAAGGCTGTGAATACAAAAAAAAAAAAAAAGGTTTTTCACATTATGGGCTATTGTGTGTGGAATTTTGAGGACGCACATGAACATGTTCCATTTTGAAATAGGCTGTAACGCAACAAAATGTGAAGCTTTGTGAATACTTTCTAGTAGTGAGGTTCACTTATGCTATTATTTCCGTAAGGATAGTGTTCTTTGTCGTGACGTTCCTGCCTGTCCTATTGAGCTGTTACACGTCTTCTTACTAGAGATGTCCGATAATATCGGACTGCCGATATTATCAGCCGATAAATGCTTTAAAATGTAATATCGGAAATTATCGGTATCGGTTTCAAAAAGTAAAATGTATGACTTTTTAAAACACTGCTGTGTACCGTATTTTCCGCACTATAAGGCGCACCTAAAAACCACAAACTTTCTCAAAAGCTGACAGTGCGCCTTATAACCCGGTGCGCTTTATATATGGATAAATATTAAGATTCATTTTCATAAAGTTTAGGTCTCGCAACTACGGTAAACAGCCGCCATCTTTTTTCCCCGTAGAAGAAGCGCGCGGTGCATGCTGGGATATGTGACGTTTCATTTCCATTTGTGTGTTTATGTAAAGACCCCAAAATGGCTCCTATTAAGTGTGTTGTCTGTCTAATTATAAATAATGCAGACGAGGCATGTTAACTGAGTTCTCAACGTTTTCTCACAGCGTGCTCATAACCACATTCGAACTCCCAGCATACAACATCGCTTCTCAGGGCTACCGCGCATGCTCGTAACTATCGTTGCATGCTGGGTAGTGTAGTTGTTATATTTGCTAGCTCATAACAGCACATTGAGAGACACGCTTACGCGCTTAATTCAATACTCGCCGTCATTCCGGGTGGATTGACAAAAGACCTCCAGCCGCTAGATATTGGTGTCAACAGGGCATTCGAAGCTAGACTGCTAACTGCGTGGGAACAATGGATGACAGAAGGCGAACACACCTTCACTAAGACGAGGAGGCAGCGCCAGACGACGCCAACATCTGCCAGTGGATCGTAAATTTGCCCAACTTTTCACTTCGGACACCGAAGACGAAGGATTTACGAATGAAGAATAACTTCAGAAAGTGAGCGCTATGTTTATTTTGTGTGTTGTGACATTAACGTTCGAGCAACATTATGTTGCTATTGCTCTGCACTATTTTGAATTTTACTATGTTTGTGATTGCACATTTGCGTACATTTTGGGAGTGAACAGAGTTGTTAGAACGCTGGTTTTTAATATATTATTCAAGTTTGACTGACCTATCTGACTGTTTTTTTGACATTCCCTTTAGCGCAGCGTAGGCGCGGCTTATAGTCCGGGGCGGCTTATTGGTGGACAAAGTTATGAAATATGTAATTCATTGAAGGTGCGGCTAATAATCCGGTGCGCCTTATAGTGCGGAAAATACGGTACACGGACGTAGGGAGAAGTACAGAGCGCCAATAAACCTTAAAGGCACTGCCTTTGCGTGCCGGCCCAGTCACATAATATCTACGGCTTTTTACACACACAAGTGAATGCAACTCATACTTGGTCAACAGCCATAGAGGTCACACTGAGGGTGGCCGTATAAACAACTTTAACACTGTTACAAATATGCGCCACACTGTGAACCCACACCAAACAAGAATGACAAACACATTTCGGGAGAACATCCGCACCATAACACAACATAAACACAACAGAACAAATACCCAGAATCCCTTGCAGCACTAACTCTTCCGGGACGTTACAATATACACCCCCCGCTATCCCCTACCTCAGGGGTCGGCAACCCGCGGCTCTAGAGCCGCATGCGGCTCTTTAGCGCCGCCCTAGTGGCTCTCTGGAGCGTTTTCAAAAATGTACAAAAAATGGAAAAAGATGAGGGGGAAAATATATATTTTTTGTTTTAATATGGTTTCCGTAGGAGGACAAACATGACACAAACATCCCTAATTGTTATAAAGCACACTGTTTATATTAAACATGCTTCACTGACTCAAGTATTTAGCGAGCGCCGTTTTGTCCTACTAATTTTGGCAGTCCTTGAACTCACCGTAGTTTGTTTACATGTATAACTTTCGAGGACGTGTTTTATGCCACTTCTTTTTCTGTCTCATTTTGTCCACCAAACTTTTAACGTTGTGCGTGAATGCACAAAGGTGAGTTTTGTTGATGTTATTGACTTGTGTGGAGTGCTAATCAGACATATTTGGTCACTGCAAGACTGCAAGCTAATCGATGCTAACATGCTATTTCGGCTAGTTGTATGTACATATTGCATCATTATGCCTAATTTGTAGCTATATTTGAGGTCATTTAGTTTCCTTTAAGTCATCTCAATTCAATTTATATCTCATGACACACTATCTGTATGTAATATGGCTTTTAATTTGTTGCGGCTCCAGACAGATTTGTTTTTGTATTTTTGGTCCAATATGGCTCTTCCAACATTTTGGGTTGCCGACCCCTGCCCTACCTCAACCCCGCCCCCCAACCCCGCCCACCTCAACCTCCTCATGCTCTCTCAGGGAGAGCATGTCCCAAATTCCAAGCTGCTGTTTTGAGGCATGTTAAAAAAAATAATGCACTTTGTGACTTCAATAATAAATATGGCAGTACCATGTTGGCATTTTTTTCCATAACTTGAGTCGATTTATTTTTGTAAAACTTGTTACATTGTTTAATGCAGTGGTTCTCAAATGGGGGTACGCGTACCCCTGGGGCTACTTGAAGGTATGCCAAGGGGTACGTGAGATTTTTTTAAAAATATTCTAAAAATAGTAACAATTCAAAAATCCTTTATAAATATAAATAAAAACCTATCTTTTTTTCCAAATAGTTCAAGAAAGACCACTACAAATGAGCAATATTTTGCACTGTTATACAGTTTAATAAATCAAAAACTGATGACATAGTGCTGTATTTTACTTCTTTATATCTTTTTTTCAACCAAAAATGCTTTGCTCTGATTAGGGGGTACTTGAATTAAAAATAATTTCACAGGGGGTACATCACTGAAAAAAGGTTGAGAACCACTGGTTTAATGCATCCAGCGGGGCATCACAACAAAATTAGGCATAATAATGTGTTAATTCCACAACTGTATATATATTAAACTTTAATACATGCTCGGATAGGCCAGTATCGGTCAGTATCGCTATCGGTCAGTATCGGTATTGGATTGGAAATGCAAAAACAATATCGGTATCGGATCGGAAGTGCAAAAACCTGGATCGGGACATCCCTAGAATCTAGCGTCCTCGTATTGGAGACTGTACTTGTGTTTAAAGTAGACATGTCCGATAATATCGGACTGCTGATATTATCGGCCGATAAATGCTTTAAAATGTAATATCGGAAATTATCGGTATCAGTTTCAAAAAGTAAAATGTATGACTTTTTAAAACGCCGCTGTGTACACGGACGTAGGAAGAAGTACAGAGCGCCAACAAACCTTAAGGGCACTGCCTTTGCGTGCCGGCCCAGTCACGCTTTTCGCACACACACAAGTGAATGCAAGGCATACTTGATCAACAGCCATACAGGTCACACTGAGGGTGGCCGTATAAACAACTTTAACACTGTTACAAATATGCGCCACACTGTGAACCCACACCAAACAAGAATGACAAACACATTTCGGGAGAACATCCGCACCGTAACACAACAGAACAAATACCCAGAACCCCTTGCAGCACTAACTCTTCCGGGACGCTACAATATTTTTTTTCCGTAACTGGAGTTGATTTATTTTGGAAAACCTTGTTACATTGTTTAATGCATCCAGCGGGGCATCACAACAAAATTAGGCATAATAATGTGTTAATTCCACGACTGTATACATCGGTATCGGTTGATATCGGAATCGGTAATTAAGAGTTGGACAATATCGGAATATCGGCAAAAAAGCCATTATCGGACACCTCTAATTATGGGGTATTGTGTGTGGAATTTTGAGGACACACATGAAGATGTTCCATTTTGAAATAGGCGGTAACGTAACAAAATGTGGAAAATGTGAAGCTTTGTGAATACTTTCTAGTAGTGAGGTTCACTTATGCTATTATTTCCGTAAGGATAGCGTTCTTTGTCGTGACGTTCCTGCCTGTCCTATTGAGCTGTTACACGTCTTCTTACTAGAGATGTCCGATAATATCGGACTGCCGATATTATCGGCCGATAAATGCTTTAAAATGTAATATCGGAAATTATCGGTATCGGTTTCAAAAAGTAAAATGTATGACTTTTTAAAACGCCACTGTGTATCTACGGCTTTTCACACACACAAGTGAATGCAAGGCATACTTGATCAACAGCCATACAGGTCACACTGAGGGTGGCCGTATAAACAACTTTAACACTGTTACAAATATGCGCCACACTGTGAACCCACACCAAACAAGAATGACAAACACATTTCGGGAGAACATCCGCACCGTAACACAACATAAACACAACAGAACAAATACCCAGAACCCCTTGCAGCACTAACTCTCACTAACGCTACAATATACACCCCCTGCTATCCCCTACCTCAACCCCGCCCCCCCAACCCCGCCCACCTCAACCTCCTCATGCTCTCTCAGGGAGAACATGTCCCAAATTCCAAGCTGCTGTTTTGAGGCATGTTAAAAAAAATAATGCACTTTGTGACTTCAATAATAAATATGGCAGTGCCATGTTGGCATTTTTTTCCATAACTTGAGTTGATTTATTTTTGGAAAACCTTGTTACATTGTTTAATGCATCCAGCGGGGCATCACAACAAAATTAGGCATAATAATGTGTTAATTCCACGACTGTATATATCGGTTGATATCGGAATCGGTAATTAAGAGTTGGACAATATCGGAATATCGGCAAAAAAGCCATTATCGGACACCTCTAATTATGGGGTATTGTGTGTGGAATTTTGAGGACACACATGAAGATGTTCCATTTTGAAATAGGCGGTAACGTAACAAAATGTGAAGCTTTGTGAATACTTTCTAGTAGTGAGGTTCACTTATGCTCATACTTGCCAACCTTGATACCTCCGATTTCGGGAGGTGGGGTGTGGGGGCGTGTTCGGGGGTGGGGCGGGGCGTGTTTGCTGGCGTGGTAAAGAGGAGAGGGGTATATTGACAGCTAGAATTCACCAAGTCAAGTATTTCATACATATATACAGAGGTGGGTTGTAACGCGCTACATTTACTCCGTTACATCTACTTGAGTAACTTTTGGGATAAATTGTACTTCTAAGAGTAGTTTTAATGCAACATACTTTTACTTTTACTTGAGTATATTTATAGAGAAGAAACGCTACTTTTACTCCGCTACTTTTATCTACATTCAGCTCGCTACTCGCTACTAATTTTTATCGATCTGTTAATGCACGCTTTGTTTGTTTTGGTCTGTCAGACAGACCTTCATAGTGCCTGCGTTTCAACAAATACAGTCACTGGTGACGCTCACTCCGTTCCACCAATCAGATGCAGTCACTGGTGACGTTGGACCAATCAAACAGAGCCAGGCGGTCACATGACCTGACTTAAACAAGTTGAAAAACTTATTGGGGTGTTACCATTTAGTGGTCAATTGTACGGAATATGTACTGTACTGTGCAATCTACTAATACAAGTTCCAATCAATCAATCAAAAGTGTGAAGGAAAAAAGACCATTTTTTATTTCAAAAGCCTAAAGACTGACTGCACAGTTCCTGTCTTCACAATAAAAGTGCCGCTCCATCGCGCCTGCGCTTTCAAAATAAGAGTCTCCGAAAGCCTGCGCAAACAAGCTAGCAAGCTACGGAGTTTGCCGCCAATGTATT
The DNA here is from genome assembly GCF_033978685.3 of Nerophis lumbriciformis. Classification (NCBI taxonomy): domain Eukaryota; kingdom Metazoa; phylum Chordata; class Actinopteri; order Syngnathiformes; family Syngnathidae; genus Nerophis; species Nerophis lumbriciformis. The sequence continues at coordinate 12,552,967 of NC_084586.2, read as the reverse complement.
TCTTGTAAAGTGTATAAAAACGAATATGGAAGCTGGACATATAAGATGCCAAAAACCAACCACTTTCATGTGGTATTAGACAGAAAGGAGGAACTTTTTTTCTCCTCCATTTGAAAACGTGGACGTTTGTCATCACTACTGTCTGATTCCAATCAATGCAAGTCATCAGAATCAGGTAATACACCAACTTATATTCTTGTCTTCATGAAAGAAAGGAATCTATATGTGTTAAACATGCATGTATATTCATTAAAACACTATTAACATGTAAACAAAATCGGCAAAAAAAAAAAAAAAAAATTATATACTGTATATATCAATGTATGTATATATATATATATGTGTGTGTGTATATATATATATATATATGTATATGTGTGTGTATATATATATATATATATATATATATATATATATATATATATGATATGTGTGTGTATGTTACTCATCAGTTACTCAGTACTTGAGTAGTTTTTTTACAACATACTTTTTACTTTTACTCAAGTAAATATTTGGGTGACTACTCATTACTTTTACTTGAGTAATAAATCTCTAAAGTAACAGTACTCTTACTTGAGTACAATTTCTGGCTACTCTACCCACCTCTGCATATATATATATATATATATATATATATATATGTATATATATATATGTAGATATCTACATCCTGAAAATATGCAAACAAAACTGTGTTTAGATAATTGATACTTCAAACTTGCATGAATAAATATTAAGGAATATAACATAACTTGGCTTCTGAGAGTTTCAAAATGTAATGAATAAAATGCTAAAGTTGTTGATAAACAAGCAATTATTTTAATAATTAAATATGGTCATTTTAAATGAATTATTATGATAATTTAAAATCAATTATTTGAAATATGTTTATTTTAGTGTATAATTCTATGGCTGGATGTAATAAGGAGTCACGAAAAAATACAAATAAAAATACAATTAATTTTGATGTTTTTAGCAAAATATAGTAAAAATGTATTTAGTTGTTTGTTTTTTTTAATTAATAAATATATTTATTTTTGGTCAAATAAATATAATAATACAATTTATCTCTAGTCTGGATGATTTAGTTCTTGTCACCCTGTTGTCCTCCCGTCAAGAAAAAAGGCTGTCCTCACTCAGGTCCGCATGGAGCTGGAGGGGGCGTGGCTTCCAGCTCCGGCTGAAAATCGGGAGATTTTCGGGAGAATATTTGTCCCGGGAGTTTTTCGGGAGAGGCGCTGAATTTCGGGAGTCTCCCGGAAAATTCGGGAGGGTTGGCAAGTATGCTTATGCTATTATTTCCGTAAGGATAGCGTTCTTTGTCGTGACGTTCCTGCCTGTTCTATTGAGCTGTTGAGTCTTCTTACCCAAATAAAGAGCCTCTTCCTCGAGCAAAGCGAAGTGCCACACTACATGCTGAAGTGCAAGCACAGAAGTAGGTGAATTGAAAACACAGCCCTATATTCGTTTCCCTTCCCCGCTTGCATCTTTGCTAAAATGGCCGACCAGGAAATCAATGAACTATAAACAAGATGGGAATAGATAGTGAGAAAGAGTGGAGACGTCAATACAAGCGCACACACTGAGGAGGGGGGCGAGGAAGGGAAGGGGTTAGGTGAGATGGAGGATCACTTACTGGCTGTACAGTTTATCCTGATACAGTCTGGAGGGAGAGCAGAGCAGAGGGTTAATGCTGCACACGTACACACACCTTCCACGCCCTGGGGACGCACACGTCGACACACCCTGCGCGCATTTGCAACACACACAACGCTGAGAAAGCACTCTCTCTCTCCGTGGTCACGCTGGGGTTATCCAATCCAAAGTTTACCAAAACAAAACCAGCTGAGGAGAGTGTTCTAGCATGTGAAGTGTGCTTTTTTGTTTGGAACTCTTTGGCCTGGCTGACCGAGAGATGGGTGTCTCGTCGCCCAGCCAGATCTGCTTGAAAAAAAAAAAAAACAACCCTGCAAGATTTCCTCTCGTAACCGGACGCGCCGGCTGTGTCGCGTGTCGTCAACCGCAGGAAAAAAGCGTGGCTGCAGACAACCAGAGACCCACACATGCGCCCCTCTGTGAGCCTGTGTCGTGTTGTTGTGCGAAAACGTGCGGCTGCCAAATGGGCCCCGCTCGTGTTTGTCAAGCTGAGCTGTGATGTGAGGCTCTGAACTAGAAAAGTGTGTGTTCTTTTTTTTTTTTTTTTTGGCAGTAAGAGCGCTGGGGTTTGGGGATGCACAGGTCCACTGGGAGTGAGCAGAGAATGCAGCTTGAGACTTGACCCTCTGTTCCACGCTAATCTTCACTTTGTTTCATAAATTACAATGGAACCTCCAATTTTATGTCTGAAGTTGGGACCTCAGCTCAGTGACAATCACTGTGGAAGATAAAGGACATACTAGGTCAGGCCTAGGCAATTATTTTGACTCGGGGGGGCCAAATTTAGAGGAAAGAAATGTGTCTGGGGGCTGGTATATCTATTTTAGGAACACTAATACAAAAGTGAAGTGAAGTGATATATATTTAATTAGCGCTTTACAAAACCTCACAATAATGTCTAATTGAATGCTAAAAACGTTATGACAGACCGAATTAAAAACGCAATGGAATTTTTAAATTTTTTTACTGACTGAGACACCCAGAATGTGCATGAAAATAAAGAATGTGTGATTTACAATATTAACTATGAACGATAAAACACTAAATATTGACAACATATGAATGTCAAACCCCCTCTCGATCGACATATTATATATATATATATATATATATATATATATATATATATATATATATATATATATATATATATATATACACCGTATTTTTCGGACTATAATTCGCAGTTTTTTTCATAGTTTGGCCGGGGGTGCGACTTATACTCAGGAGCGACTTATGTGTGAAATGATTAACACATTACCGTAAAATATCAAATAATATTATTTATCTCATTCACGTAAGAGACTAGACGTATAAGATTTCATGGGATTTAGTGATTAGGAGTGACAGATTGTTTGGTAAACGTATAGCATGTTCTATATGTTATAGTTATTTGAATGACTCTTACCATAATATGTTACGTTAACATACCAGTTGGTTATTTATGCCTCATATAACGTACACTTATTCAGCCTGTTGTTCACTATTCTTTATTTATTTAAAATTGCCTTTCAAATGTCTATTCTTGCTGTTGGCTTTCATCAAATACATTTCCCCCAAAAATGCGACTTATACTCCAGTGCGACTTATATATGTTTTTTTCCTTCTTTATTATGCATTTTCGGCCGGTGCGACTTATACCCCGGAGCGACTTATACTCCGAAAAATATGGTATATATATATATATATATGTATATATATATATAAATTATATGTATATATATACATATATATAAATAAAAATAAAAAATAAAATAAAAATATATATATACATACATACTTTAAGTTGCCATCATGGCCCCATTTACACTACACACCAAATCAGATTTTTTTGCCCTCAAGTGACAAAGATCACATTTTTTCTGCCAGTCTAAACGCTCCAAAGTGCTTCAAATCCGATCGTTTGGCATCACATTCAGGCCACATCGGGGGGGTAACCCTGAATCCGATTGGAATCTGATCTTTTCAAATGTGACTTCAGTCTAAACGCAATGCGACCTGAATGTGATTTTTACTGGGAAATGTTTCATCACAACATCCAGTTTCGGTTTCTATTTAAGACGACTGAATTTTCAGTGTATGACTTGTCAAAAGTGCGCATATATTAGGCTGTGTGTAATACACTAATATATATTTTGATTGCAGAGAAATAGCGATTGTTTAAAGACCGGAATTGCACTGTGGCGCGTTTGCGTACATTTGAGTTGAAAAATAAAGCTGATGTCAGTGTCGCTTCTACTTAACAGCCATTAAAAGACTAGAATCCCCCCAAATATATTACGCTATTTACTGTATTTTTCGGACTATAAGTCGCAGTTTTTTTCATAGTTTGGCCGGGGGTGCGACTTATACTCAGGAGCGACTTATGTGTGGAATTATTAACACATTACTGTAAAATATCAAATAATATTATTTATCTCATTCACGTAAGAGACTAGACGTATACGATTTCATGGGATTTAGCGATTAGGAGTGACAGATTGTTTGGTAAACGTATAGCATGTTCTATATGTTATAGTTATTTGAATGACTCTTACCATAATATGTTACGTTAACATACCAGTTGGTTATTTATGCCTCATATAACGTACACTTATTCAGCCTGTTGTTCACTATTCTTTATTTATTTGAAATTGCCTTTCAAATGTCTATTCTTGGAGTTGGGTTTTATCAAATAAATTTCCCCAAAAAATGCGACTTATATATGTTTTTTTCCTTCTTTATTATGCATTTTCGGCCGCTGCGACCTATACTCCGGAGCGACTTATAGTCCGAAAAATGCGGTAGTAAAAAGTGAATTATTACAGCACAGACATTTTGGACAAGTTTGGTGAGATTTTGACATCACTTGTCAATAAATGTATTTTACAATAACTTAAAAACCGTAACGGCACCAACGTAGCATGAAGGAAAGGCAGTGTTATTTTGATACTTGCAATGACGGGGGCCAACTTCACACTGTGTTGAATGTTGGAGGTTCCAGTGTAATGTAATATCACAAGTCCAACATGATGATGTCAGTCAAAGCAAGAACATTTACTTAGTGATCAGCAGTTAATAACGTTCCAGGAGCAGCTGGATTTCCCCCTGAAAGGTACATTAGAACCCGGAGCGAATGCGTGAGTGGTACCTAGGTTGACGGTGAGCCGCACTCGGCCTCCGTCCAGCTCCAGGCGGAGGGTGTCCGCCGAGTTGCGGGACGTGGTCGCCATGAGGACGCCGTAGGCCCGCTGGGAGCGAAAGCGCAGCGAGACGTCCTCCGCCTCCGTGTGCATGGCCATGGGCAGCTGCACCTTCATGAACTTGCTGCCGTCGTACGACAGGATGGTGGCGTCTGCGGGAGAGAGGGCGAGGAAAAGAGCGTGAGAGACGGGGCGGTGGTCGCTCGGAATAACAGCAGGCCGTACACTGCAAAAACTGAAATCTAAGTAAGATGAAATATCTCAAATAAGGGTGATATTTGCTTATTTTCTGTCTGATAAGATAATTCTTCTCACTAAGCAGATTTGATGTTAGAGTGTTTTACTTGTTTTAAGTCCTAAATGATCTCAGTAAGATATTACAGCTTGTTGCTGAGATTTGATGACCTATATTGAGTAAAACATGCTTGAAACTAGAATATCAACTGTTGCAAAGCTGTGTCATCAACACTCACAAGTATAAAACTACTTTTTTAAAGTCATAATTTCTTACTTCAAGCATGAACAAACAAATCATGATTTTGACACAATTGTGTCTCATAATTGAAACAGATGACGGCCAAATGGACTTTGCTGTTTTATTTTCAATGAAACAAGACTTAATACGTACTCATATAGTAGTGCAGTCGGCACAGTGCAGTAAACTGACAGTTAATATTTAAACATTTAACATTTGACATTTCAAACTATTTTGAACAGAAATAGTTCATGCACATTCAGATAAAATATTCAAAATTACAATAAAAAAAATTTGGGTGGGTCCTGGCTGTATATATATATATATATATATATATATATATATATATATATATATATAATGTGTATATATATATACACATATATAAACTGTATATATATATATATATATATATATATATATATATATATATATATATATATATACACATATATATATACTGTGTATATATATATATATATATATATATATATATATATGTGTACATATATATATAACGGGGGGTGCTTACAAACATCAGTTGTTTACCAATCTAAGGTAACACGCAAGGACATTAACACATCCAACACATATGTAGGATTAACCGAGGGAGAGTTTAAAACCAGATGGAACAATCACAAGGCTTCTTTCAGGAACCAAAACCTGCGGAATACCACAGAACTCAGCAAACATATTTGGGACCTCAAAGACAATAATGTTGAATATTCAATAACATGGCAAATTCTTGCATCCAGCACACCTTACAATAGTGGTAATAAAAGATGCAACCTATGCTTGAAAGAGAAACTGTTTATTATATACCGTCCAGACCTGTCATCCCTCAACAAGCGCAGCGAAATTGTATCAGCATGCCGCCACAGACGGAAACACCTCCTAGGTAACACATGAGCCAATCACCACGCCCCTACGCCAGCCTGTACCCACCCACTCTGTGCCCTATATAAACCATGGTATGTGAATGCTTCCATTAAAATCTCCTGATGATTGAGGGAACCCCTCATGAAACAGGCCTGTAGAGATGAAGTAGTCTTGTGATTTTTTTCCCCACACATACATATATATGTATATATATATATATATATATATATATATATATATATCAGTGGTTCTTAACCTGGGTTCGATCAAACCCTAGGGGTTCGGCGGAGCCTCCGCCACGGAAGTAAAGACACATCCGACTTATCGTGTAAATAAAAACTTCTCCCTATCAGCGTATTATGGACCCAACAATGTTCCCCCTAATCTTCCATCTGATTTGCAGGTTGTTTGATTGATCGATTTAAACTTTTACTAGCAGATTCCAAAGGAAGAGAATACATTATATGAAACAGTACAGTTTACACAGTATACAGTACATATTCCGTACAATTGACCACTAAATGGTAACACTCGGCAGCACGGTGGAAGAGGGGTTAGTGCATCTGCCTCACAATACGAAGGACCTAAGTAGTCTTGGGTTCAATCCCGTGCTCGGGATCTTTCTGTGTGGAGTTTGCATGTTCTCCCCGTGACTGCGTGGGTTCCCTCCGGGTACTCCGGCTTCCTCCCACCTCAAAAGACATGCACCTGGGGATAGGTTGATTGGCAACACTAAATTGGCCCTAGTGTGTGAATGTGAGTGTGAATGTTGTCTGTCTATCTGTGTTGGCCCTGCGATGAGCTGGCGACTTGTCCAGGGTGTACCCCGCCTTTCGCCCGATTGTAGCTGAGATAGGCTCCATCCAGCGCCTCCCACGACCCCAAAAGGGAATAAGCGATAGAAAATGGATGGATGGATGGATGGTAACACCCGAATACATTTTTCAACTTGTTTAAGTCGGGGTCCACATTAATCCATTCATGTTAATGTGTGTAAGGTGTGTAATTTGTTGTGAGTTCATGCACTGTGTTGGTTTTGTTCTTTGAACAAGGTGATGTTCATGCACGGTTCATTTTGTGCACCAGTAAAAAAACATACATTTTTCTTGAATTTGAAAAAAAAAATTAAAAAAAATTTTTCAATAAAGAAGGGTTCAGTGAATGCGCATATGAAACTGGTGGGGTTCGGTACCTCTAACAAGGTTAAAGGGGAACATTATCACCAGACCTATGTAAGCGTCAATATATACCTTGATGTTGCAGAAAAAAGACCATATATTTTTTTAACCGATTTCCGAAATCTAAATGGGTGATTTGGCGAATTAAACGCCTTTCTATTATTCGCTCTCGGAGGGATGACGTCACAACGTGACGTCACATCGGGAAGCAATCCGCCATTTTCTCAAACACATTACAAACACAGAGTCAAATCAGCTCTGTTATTTTCCGTTTTTTCGACTGTTTTCCGTACCTTGGAGACATCATGCCTCGTCGGTGTGTTGTCGGAGGGTGTAACAACACGAACAGGGACGGATTCAAGTTGCACCAGTGACCCAAAGATGCAAAAGTGGCAAGAAATTGGACGTTTGTTCCGCACACTTTACCGACGAAAGCTATGCTACGACAGAGATGGCAAGAATGTGTGGATATCCTGCGACACTCAAAGCAGATGCATTTCCAACGATAAAGTCAAAGAAATCTGCCGCCAGACCCCCATTGAATCTGCCGGAGTGTGTGAGTAATTCAGGGACAAAGGACCTCGGTAGCACGGCAAGCAATGGCGGCAGTTTGTTCCCGCAGACGAGCGAGCTAAACCCCCTGGATGTCTTGGCTCACACCGTCCCTTATGCCACCGAAGACGATCAAGAGAAGAATATCGACCCTAGCTTCCCTGGCCTGCTGACATCAACTCCAAAACTGGACAGATCAGCTTTCAGGAAAAGAGAGCAGATGAGGGTATGTCTACAGAATATATTAATTGATGAAAACTGGACTGTCTGCACTCTCAAAGTGCATGTTGTTGCCAAATGTATTCCATATGCTGTAAACCTAGTTCATAGTTGTTAGTTTCTTTTAATGCCAAACAAACACATACCAATCGTTGGTTAGAAGGCGATCGCCGAATTCGTCCTCGCTTTCTCCCGTGTCGCTGGCTGTCGTGTCGTTTTCGTCGGTTTCGCTTGCATACGGTTCAAACCGATATGGCTCAATAGCTTCAGTTTCTTCTTCAATTTCGTTTTCGCTACCTGCCTCCACACTACAACCATCCGTTTCAATACATGCGTAATCTGTTGAATCGCTTAAGCCGCTGAAATCCGAGTCTGAATCCGAGCTAATGTCGCTATAGCTTGCTGTTCTATGCGCCATGTTTGTTTGTGTTGGCATCACTATGTGACGTCACAGGAAAATGGACGGGTGTTTATAACGATGGTTAAAATCAGGCACTTTGAAGCTTTTTTTAGGGATATTGCGTGATGGGTAAAATTTTTAAAAAAACTTCGAAAGATAAAATAAGCCACTGGGAACTGATTTTTAATGGTTTTAACCCTTCTGAAATTGTGATAATATTCCCCTTTAAGAACCACTGATATATATATATATATATATATAAATATATATATATATATATATATATATATATATTACATATACATATATATATGTGTGTATATATATATACATATATATATACATATACATATATATATATGTGTGTGTATATATATATATATATATATATATATATATATATATATATATATATATATATATATATATATATACTGTATATATACACACACATATATATATATATATATATATATATATATATATATATATATATATATATATATATATATATATATACCTTGCGCATTAAGTGACTGAAAGAGCACGCACTTGGCGCGATGATGTCATGTTATCGATGGAAAATGCATTTTGCCTGAGCAGCTTGTAGACCCCGAGAATAACAAGTGGTTGCCTTGTTGCCTTGCCATTAAGAAAAATAAACTAGTTTTTAGTATAAGTTTGCTGGTTTCAAGAAATGTAATGCCGAGCGCATATCATTATGTCAAGATAATGGACTAGCATTTACTTCATTTAAGAATATTTTTCAACATATTGAGAAAAAACGTCTCATATTTTTTTTCCTACCAAGAAAAGTGCACTTGTTATTAGTGAGAATATACTTATTTTAAGGTGTTTTTGGGTTCATTGAGGTTAGCTAATTTTACTTGTTTTGGAAAGTCTTGACAAGCCACATTTTCTTCTTCTATTGGCAGATCATTTTGCTTAGTTCAAGTAAAATACCCCTCATTATTGTATTTTTTTTCTTGTTTTTGAACACTGACTTTTTTGCAGTGTAGTCCACGTTACGCTTCAAAAGTAGCATCAGAATGCATGGGGCGAGAGGCGTGTAGCGGCGCTGACACCCCCCCGTGCCCTGGAGTCGGCGTGCAACGAGCTCAGGTGATCCCATCTGTAATGTCATTTGCATACTCATTTGCATATTCATAATGTTTTCCCCTCTGCTACCTGCTGGGGCCAGTCCTCAGCCGCTAAACTGTTTACCTCGGAGGACGTCGTTCTTTATTGGACAATTACATACGCAGCTAAACATGCTCTTGATGTTGCTTGGCGTATGTGTGTGTGTGTGTGTGTGTGTGTGTGTGTGTGTGTGTGTGTGTGTGTGTGTGTGTGTGTGTGTGTGTGTGTGTGTGTGTGCGTGCATCGCTCCCCCTTCATTCCCTTCTCCCTCTCTCCCCCTACTTCGCTTCTCAGCCCCTTTGCTCTTCCTGTTTCCGTGGGAGACGGCGAGAGCCAAGGCAAAAACAACAGAACAGGAAGAGAGGGAGGTTCATGCATACTGATGAGCTGAAGAGAAGAAGGGAGGGAGATAGCGTGTCAGAATAAGTGAGTGAATTTACGTGTGAACAGAGGAGGGTTTAGCAAGGGAGGGAGGGGGGTGGAGGCTGGATGGCGGAAGGCGCTGGGTTGAAATGCAAATGAACGCTCATTAACGTGCGTGAAGGAGAAGATGGCTGGCTGCTGTTGTATCAAGAGATAACACACATTTTCCACAGCTGACTAAATATTCCTCACCAGGCGCGCCACCTCGCTCACCAGCAGGAGAAAAAGAAAAAAAAAGGCTGGAGAAAGGAAAAAGCGCACCACAGTCCATTATTCAAGCCTGTTGGTTCACACTAGAAGTAACACACTGTTTAATGCGGCGTTTCTTGCAAAAAAAAATGACTTCATATCGTCAGTCGGTGATGGTTTTACATGTTTACTTAGTTACACATGGCTGAAAAGGAGTAGGATGAAGCAGAGTTTTTTTTAATCCTACCCCCTTTCTCGGTGTCTATTACTGATAGTTAGTTCACACTAGGGATGTCCCGATCCGATATTTGGATCGGATCGGCTGCCGATATTTGCCAAAAATTGCGTATCGGCAAGGCATGGGAAAATGCCGATCCAGATCCAGTTTAAAAAAAAACTCCGGTCCGTGTTTTACAACGCACCGATTTAAATAATACATTCCACTTTTCTGCTGCTCCGTAATTTCCGTTCCGCATTTTCCAGCACACCTTCAACACATCCACAGGTCTGTGAATTCTCACGCAGTTGCTTTTAGCTGCTGGCATTACACGACAGGCTCTTCTCACTCTTTCCTGTGTCTCCCTCTCACAGACAGCAAGCGCACCTTCTTACACACGTCACATACTGTCACGTCATACGTCACATACGTATACGTCCTCCCCGAGCAGAGAGGTAGCAGCATGGCTAACGTTAGCTGTGATGCTAGCGTAGCCGTGCGAGCAACGCTCCCTCTAAGGTGCTCGCCTGTGCAATTGCGCACTGTTTAAGCGTCCTCTGCGCATAGCAAATCTATGCCACGCACAAAATCTAATAAAAAAATAAGCGCATAACAATTTTCGACACACGGACACGACAGAGAAAACAGTTTTCGTCATCATTGTTCAAATATTGTATTGTCTGTCGAGACGCTTATCTCCATTCGGTGCCACACGCCCACACCATCAAAATGGCGAGGCAAACATTTCCAGATCAACACCGTATGAAAAAATTAGTGATTTTTTTTAGTTGTGATTTCCTTCTCTGCATGAAAGTTTAAAAGTAGCATATATTAATGCAGTATGAAGAAGAATGTTTTAATGTAGACATGCAAGCCTTGAAAGAAAATTTTGAAAATCAAGACTACATTTCCTGCAAATGGGTGCATTTCTACCCTATATTTTAACTTTAGATTTATTCTCATATCAAACTCTTTTGGCTGTCTTTTTGACACTTACATCCGGCGCCCCCCTCCACACCCTGGATTATAAATAATGTAAATAATTCAATGTGATTATCTTGTGTGATGACTGTATTATGATGATAGTATATATCTGATAGTATATATCTGTATCATGAATCAATTTAAGTGGACCCCGACTTAAACAAGTTGAAAAACTTATTGGGGTGTTACCATTTAGTGGTCAATTGTACGGAATATGTACTTCACTGTGCAACCTACTAATAAAAGTCTCAATCAATCAATCAAAACACATAGAATCATCATACTGCAGTGATTATATGCATCAAGTGTTCATTCAAGGCTAAGGCAAAATATCAAGATATATATTGTGTATCGAAATATGGCCTTAAAATATCGCAATATTAAAAAAAGGCCATATCGCCCAGCCCTAGTTCAATGATGCCATTTCTGTTTGTCATGTATAATTTTTTTTTCTATTTTGTGTTTATCCTTGAATAAACAGGTCAGTTTCTTGTTACCAACCATTGTGTATTATTCAAACTCCCCTAATTCAGCTGGCTAGTTGTTATCAAGAGTACTAAAACCCTTTTCAACATGATTCTGACAACTAAGTAGGCTAAATAACTTTAAACTTTAATACATGCTCGGATAGGCCAGTATCGGTCAGTATCGTATCGGTCAGTATCAGTATCGGTCAGTATCAGATCGGAAATGCAAAAACAATATCTGTATCGGATCGGAAGTGCAAAAACCTGGATCGGGACATCCCTAGTTCACACCGCATGTTGAAATGTAAGAATATTGGCTCAACAATATAGTGATGAGGGGGGAAAAGTGTTGATAGAAATTAATATAAAATAAGCACATACATTTAAAAAAAAGCACGGAAAAGAGTTAAAAACCTGGAAGAATACGGTTGCTGTGTTAAAGAAAAAATAGATAATAAAATGTGGTTTAGTAAATAACAATAAATAAAAGTATAGAAGAATAAAAGAAGTAATGTCTTAATAAGGTTATCCAAAAAATAGTGCTCGATACCGTAGTAGAGCGCAATATATGTATGTGTGGGAAAAAAATCACAAGACTACTTCATCTCTACAGGCCTGTTTCATGAGGGGGTTCCCTCAATCATCAGGAGATTTTAATGGGACGGCGTGGCGCAGTGTAAGAGTGGCCGTGCGCAACCCGAGGGTCACTGGTTCAATCCCCACCTAGTACCAACCTCGTCATGTCCGTTGTGTCCTGAGCAAGACACTTCACCCTTGCTCCTGATGGGTGCTGGTTAGCGCCTTGCATGGCAGCTCCCTCCATCAGTGTGTGAATGTGTGTGTGAATGGGTAAATGTGGAAGTAGTGTCAAAGCGCTTTGAGTACCTTGAAGGTAGAAAAGCGCTATACAAGTACAACCCATTTATCATTTATGGGAGCATTCACATACCATGGTTTATATAGGGCACAGAGTGGGTGGGTACAGGCTGGCGTAGGGGCGTGGTGATTGGCTCATGTGTTACCTAGGAGGTGTTTCCGTCTGTGGCGGCATGCTGATACAATTTCGCTGCGCTTGTTGGGGGATGACAGGTCTGGACGGTATATAATATACAGTTTCTCTTTCAAGCATAGGTTGCATCTTTTATTACCACTATTGTAAGGTGTGCTGGATGCAAGAACCAACCAAAAAAGAACAGAAAACGAAACAACATCATCTGGTACAACCCCCCATACAGCAAAAACGTCTCAACTAACATTGGCCACAAATTCCTCACTCTGATTGACAAACACTTTCCCAAAGGCAACAGCCTAAGAAAAGTATTCAACAAGAACAACATTAAATTGAGCTACAGCTGTATGAACAATATACGACAAATTATCTCAAACCACAACAAAACAATTGCAAATGAGCCGTCGGCCCCCAGACAGAGCGACCCCAAAACCAACAAAGGCTGCAACTGCCGCAAGAAACCTGATTGCCCTCTCAACGGGGGGTGCTTACAAACATCAGTTGTTTACCAATCTAAGGTAACACGCAAGGACATTAACACATCCGACACATATGTAGGATTAACCGAGGGAGAGTTTAAAACCAGATGGAACAATCACAAGGCTTCTTTCAGGAACCAAAACCTACGGAATACCACAGAACTCAGCAAACACATTTGGGACCTCAAAGACAATAATGTTGAATATTCAATAACATGGCAAATTCTTGCATCCAGCACACCTTACAATAGTGGTAATAAAAGATGCAACCTATGCTTGAAAGAGAAACTGTATATTATATACCGTCCAGACCTGTCATCCCTCAACAAGCGCAGCGAAATTGTATCAGCATGCCGCCACAGACGGAAACACCTCCTAGGTAACACATGAGCCAATCACCACGCCCCTACGCCAGCCTGTACCCACCCACTCTGTGCCCTATATAAACCATGGTATGTGAATGCTCCCATTAAAATCTCCTGATGATTGAGGGAACCCCCTCATGAAACAGGCCTGTAGAGATGAAGTAGTCTTGTTATTTTTTTCCCACACATACATATATATATATATATATATATATATATATACATATATATATATATACGGCAGCACGGTGGAAGAGGGGTTAGTGCGTCTGCCTCACAATACGAAGGTCCTGAGTAGTCGTGAGTTCAATATATATATATATTTAAAAAAAAAAAATATATATATATATATATTAAAAAAAATATATATATATATATATATATATAAAAATATATATATATATATATAATGATATATATATATATATATATATATATATATATATATATATATATATATATGTATATGTATATATATATATATATATATATATATATATATATATATGTATATATATATATATATATATATATATATATATATCCATCCATCCATCCATTTTCTACCGCTTGTCCCTTTTGGATTCGCGGGGGTGCTGGAGCCTATCTCAGCTGCATTCGGTCGGAAGGCAGTGTACACCCTGGACAAGGCGCCACCTCATCACAGGGCCAACAAAGATAGACAGACAACATTCACACACTAGGGCCAATACACACACACACATACATATATATATAAATATATATGAACCATATTTACATGTATATAAAGCAGTTCTAAAGAGATGCATGTACCGTATTTTATCCTGAAAAATTGCGCACGTCCGCGCCGACGCCGTAGTCGATAAGCTTCTTCTTTTTCTCTATCTTCTTGTTATGGGACATTCATCATCCGCTGTTGTCACTTCTAATATAAAGTAGTGTAAAGTACTTACTTATGTCTGTCAGTAAACTCGCCATGAAAGCGCTAAAACATACCGGTATAGTGAGTTTACATTATTCACCCAAGGAACTTTAGTTATTAGAGAGTTCTGGTCGGATGTTTTTTCACTGGACACATTCCCGGTGTTGTTGCTTACGGATGAGGAGATGCTGCTCAGTTATTGATTTAAGTGAAGTCTGAATGTCATTAAAACAGTTAGCTCTGTCTTTTGACACTTCTTCCACTCCCGTCCTTGCACGCTACACCGCGACAACAAAGATGACGGGGAGAAGATGCTGCCGAAAGTGAGCCACGTAAATAAGACCGCCCACAAAATGGCGCATCCTGAAGCGACTGTCAGAAAGCGGCTTGAAGATGATGTGTAAAACATCATCTATGCAACATTTTGACCAAAGAACCACCATTACATGTTATGTAGACTAGTGTTTTTCAACGTTTTTGGAGCCAAGGCACATTTTTGTTCATTGAAAAATGCGGAGGCACACCACCAGCAGAAAACATTAAAAATGTAAACTCGGTAGTTGATATTGACAATAAAAAGTCATTGTTGCAATTGTTTGATATGAATTCAAACCATAACCAACCATGCATCACTATAGCTCTTGTCTCAAAGTAAGTGTCATGACCTGTCACATCAAGCTGTGACTTATTTGGAGTTTTTTGGTGTTTTCCTGTGTGTAGTGTCTTGTGCTCCTATTTTGGTGGCTTTTCCTGTTTTGTTTGTATTTTCCTGTAGCAGTTTCCTGTCTTCCTTTGAGCGCTATTCCCCGCACCTGCTTTGTTTTAGCAATCAAGACTATTTCAGTTGTGCGGACGCTATCTTTCTTTGTGTGGAAATTGTTGATTGTCATGTCATGTACGGATGTAATTTGTGGACGCCGTCTGCTCCACTCGCTGTAAGTCTTTGCTGTCATCCAGCATTCTGTTTTTGTTTACTTTGTAGCCAGTTCAGTTTTAGTTTCGTTTTCCATAGCCATCCCTAAGCTTCAATGCCTTTTTTTGGGGCACTCGCCTTTTGTTTATTTTTGGTTTAAGCATTAGATACGACGTTTACAAAGCAATTAGCTACCCGCTGCCACCTACTGATATGGAAGAGTATTACACGGTTACTCTGCCGAGCTCTAGACGGCACCGACACTCAACAACGGCACTTTATTTGCAGATTATAATTACTGGTTTGCATAAAACGTTTTTAACCCAAATAGGTGAAATTACATTATCTCCCACGGCACACCAGACTGTATCTCACGGCACACCAGTGAGCCGCGGCACAGTGGTTGAAAAACACGGATGTAGACCACAAACAAGTGTTTTACATTTAGAAAAAATATTAAATAATAGGACTCCTTTAATGCGCCTTTGTCATGTCTGTGTAATCATGTTTTGTTTTAGTCATGTTTTGTTTAGTTATTGGACTCTTTAGTTTCTGGCTTTTCACTCCCTTGTCTTGTTTCCATGATTACCCATTAGTTTCACCTGTTTCCACTCTTGTTTGTCACCATAGCAACCCATTAGTTTTCACCTGTCACGTCACGCACCTGTTTCACGTTTTGAGTCACGCACCTGTTTTTCATGTCTGTAGTATTTAAGTTCATTGTTTTTCAGTTTGTCTTTCTGGTGACACCCCACATTTATGCTCTGCACATTTCTGACACTTTTTTCATGTGCATCGTTCACGCTGCTCTTTTGTCCATGCCAAGTAAGTTTTTTTAATTAATGCCACAGTTAGTGTTTTTTTGTTGTTCATAGTTTCTGCCTTTGTGCAAGTATTTGTTTTCATAGCCAAGTTGTTTCTCCGCCACTGTGCGCGCTTTTCGTTCGTACTTTTTTTTGATAAAATTAAATAAATATGTTATCACATTCCCCGTCTCGCCCGAGCCAACTTTCCGTTGCCTTCTAGAAAAACTAAACCCCAGGACCAAGCAGAGGTGGGTAGAGTAGCCAGAAATTGTACTCAAGTAAGAGTACTGTTACTTTAGAGATTTATTACTCAAGTAAAAGTAAGGAATAGTCACCCAAATAATTACTTGAGTAAAAGTAAAAAGTATGTTGTGAAAAAACTACTCAAGTACTGAGTAACTGATGAGTAACATACACACACATATCATATATATATATATATATATATATATATATATATATATATATATATATATATATATATACACATATATACACATACATTGATATATACAGTATATCATTTATATTTATTTATTTTGCCGTTTTTGTTTACATGTTAAAGGTGTTTTAATGAATATACATGCATGTTTAACACATATAGATTCCTTTCTTTCATGTTGACAAGAATATAAGTTGGTGTATTACCTGATTCTGATGACTTGCATTGATTGTAATCAGACAGCAGTGCTTAATGTCCACGTTTTCAAATGCAGGAAAAAAAAAGTTCCTCCTTTTTGTCTAATACCACATGAAAGTGGTTGGTTTTTGGTATCTTATTTGTCCAGCTTCCATATTCGTTTTCACACACTTTACAAGAAATACATTGGCGGCAAATTCCGAGGCTTGCTAGCTTGTTTGCGCTGGCTTTCGGAGACTCTTATTTTGAAAGCGCAGGCGCGATGGAGCGGCACTTTTATTGTGAAGACAGGAACTGTGCAGTCAGTCTTTAGGCTTGTGACGGGATGTACGATTGAAATAAAAAAGTGTCTTTTTTCCTTCACACTTTTGATTGATTGATTGAAACTTGTATTAGTAGATTGCACAGTATAGTACATATTCCGTACAATTGACCACTAAATGGTAACACCCCAATAAGTTTTTCAACTTGTTTAAGTCAGGTCATGTGACCGCCTGGCTCTGTTTGATTGGTCCAACGTCACCAGTGACTGCATCTGATTGGTGGAACGGAGTCAAACGTCACTAGTGACTGCATTTTATTGGTGGAACGGAGTGAAACGTCACCAGTAAGGTAGGCACTTTGAAGGTCTGTCTGACAGACCAAAACAAACAAAGCGTGCATTAACAGATCGATAAAAATTAGTAGCGAGTAGCGAGCTGAATGTAGATAAAAGTAGCGGAGTAAAAGTAGCGTTTCTTCTCTATAAATATACTCAAGTAAAAGTAAAAGTATGTTGCATTAAAACTACTCTTAGAAGTACAATTTATCCCAAAAGTTACTCAAGTAGATGTAACGGAGTAAATGTAGCACGTTACTACCCACCTCTGGGACCAAGTCATGACAGCATTATATATGAAAAAAGATCAAAAATAGACCATTCATCGGCAGTGCGCCTTATAATCCGGTGCGCCCTATGGCCCAGAAAATACGGTAACCGTCCTTAAAAATGATCAACAAGAACGTGAGAGAAAAACAAACTGAAAACATGTCTGCTCTTTTTAAGAATATATATTCACGGCTGCGCTGGCGATTGTTCATTTAGGAAGAGAGAGGCGGCGGAACAAAGAGAAGGAGATGAGGATGACGATGAGAGAAACAGGGGGAAGTGAAGGGTGTTAAAAAAAAAAAAAAAAAAAAAAAAAAAAAAAAAGGGTAGGAAGAAACCGCAGGTAGAAGGCATAAACACGGCCAATCACTCTCTCCATCTGCTTCTCCATCTGGGCTTGCTTTAATCCACTGAAGCACCAGTTAGTGACCCCTCAGTGCGCACACGCACACACACACGCACACGCACACACACACACACACACACACACACACACACACACACACACACACACACACACACACACACACACACACACACACACACACACACACACACACATGTTATCATTTGGAATGGGGACCAAGTTTTTGATCATGACTTGTGGGGACCACCCTTTCTACAGGTTGTGGAGGCATAAAAAAAAATGGTGTATAATGTCCACTGCCCAGTTAGCTCATAAACGTCTTTAAATCTCTGGATAGATGAAGTAATGTGCTGATCATTCTTACTGGGCACCCTGGGGGAAAATAGTTCATATGGTTCATTGGGACCAAAGTTAAATAATGTTACATAATTCACACATATTTGTACGTGATTACTGAGGACCATTAAAAAAAAAAAAAAAAGTTCAAAGTAAATATGACATGATGGTCAGAATACAGCACTACAGCTGTCCTCTTATAGGAAGTTCCATCCATCCATTTTCTACCGCTTGCCCCTTTCGGGGTCGCGGGGGGCGCTGGAGCCTATCTCAGCTACAATCGCCACCTCATCGCAGGGCCAACACAGATAGATAGACAACATTCCCACTCACATTCACACACTAGGGCCAATTTAGTGTTGTTAATGACTGAAAAGACTTGGAGCCAAAAATACATCCAGTTGATCCGGTTCATGCAAGACATAATTGTCTTACGGGAACTATATAGGTTTTCTTTAAACAGTAGTCATCCTCATTAAAGTCCATTTAAATGGCAGCAAAACCAAAAAATCATGGCCATAAAAATGCCAATATCCTGTGTGTGCACACTGTGGCTACACCAGCAGCACACCTGTCCCAAACCTGACTAAATAACAAGTTCAATCTCCATCCATCCATCCATTTTCTACCGTTTGTCCCTTTCGGGGTCGCGGGCCAACACAGATAGACAGACAACATTCTCTTATTATTATAATCAAATGACAACAGTCATTTCAATGAGGTTATTTTCTAATATAATTGTTTAGGCCCACTTACAATGACAATAACAAATAATGTTGTTTTTCATGAACTGTGTACTTGTAAGTTTCACCACTTAAATGTTAAAGCAAATCCTGCATCTTCTGTGACATTACTAAAAACTGTTATTTAGCAGTAATGAAGTTGTGTGCAACTCCAACTACCATATATGTATAGAAGGATGGAACATTCTGAATGTGAATCATACTTTGAGGTAATAATGTTTTATAATCATGCTGTATGAAAATGTCATCCTAAGGGACACGAAACCAGATTTTGTTTTTGGAAAAATATATTAGTTTTAACTAAGGATGGAATCACAGTACTATTAATGCCAGGATAACAAATGTTTCACTTTTCCAAAAAATTAATTTTCTCTTTTACCAATATTTGAAACACGTAAACAAAGTACCGTATTTTTCGGACTATAAGTCGCAGTTTTTTTCATAGTTTGGCCGAGGGTGCGACTTATGTGTGAAATTATTAACGCATTAGCGTAAAATATCAAATAATATTATTTAGCTCATTCACGTAAGAGACTAGACCGGGGGTCGGCAACCCGCGGCTCTAGAGCCTTTTAGCGCCGCCATGGTGGCTCTCTGGAGCTTTTTCAAAAATGGATGAAAAATGGAAAAAGATGAGGGGAGAAAAATATATTTTTTGTGTTAATATGGTTTCTGTAGGAGGAAAAACATGACACAAACCTGCCTAATTGTTATAAAGCACACTGTTTATATTAAACATGCTTCACTTGTTCGAGTATTTGGGGAGCGCCGTTTTGTCCTACTAATTTTGGCGGTCCTTGAACTCACCTTAGTTTGTTTACATGTATAACTTTCTCCGACTTTCTAGGACATGTTTTATGCCACTTCTTTTTCTGTCTCATTTTGTCCACCAAAGGTTTTATACTGTGCGTGAATGCACAAAGGTGAGTTTTGTTGATGTTATTGACTTGTGTGGAGTGCTAATCGGGCATATTTGGTCAATGCATGACTGCAAGCTAGTCGATGCTAACATGCTATTTAGACTAGCTATATGTACATATTACATCATTATGCCTCATTTGTAGCTATATTTGAGGTCATTTAGTTTCCTTTAAGTCCTCTTAATTCAATTTATATCTCATGACACACTATCTGTATGTAATATGGCTTTTAATTTCTTGTGGCTCCAGACAGATTTGTTTTTGTATTTTTGGTCCAATATGGCTCTTTCAACATTTTGGATTGCCGACCCCTGGACTAGACGTATAAGATTTCATGGGATTTAGCGATTAGGAGTGACAGATTGTTTGGTAAACGTATAGCATGTTCTATACGTTATAGTTATTTGAATGACTCTTACCATAATATGTTACGTTAACATACCAGGCACCTTCTCAGTTGGTTATTTATGCCTCATATAACGTACACTTATTCAGCCTGTTGTTCACTATTCTTTATTTTAAATTGCCTTTCAAATGTCTATTCTTGGTGTTGAGTTTTATCAAATATATTTCCCCCATAAATGCGACTTATACTCCAGTGCAACTTATATATGTTTTTTTCCTTCTTTATTATGCATTTTCGGCCGGTGAGACTTATACTCCGGAGCGACTTATACTCCGAAAAATACCGTACATTAATAGTATTCTATCTTTATTTGTCGTTATTTATACTTTCTGAATAAATTACGTGATAGTGTTCATCAGTCAACTCATTGGTGTTCATTTTCAATCCATCAAGATAAAAAAAATATTATCAAAATCAAACTACAGGATGTTATTTATGTAGTTTGCTCATTTTGCGCTACAGGGTCATCAGGTCTAAGACAAACCGACTCAAGAACAGTTTTTTCCCCTAAAGCCATAACCACGGTGAACTCTCATAGGCACTGATTTTATAGTTTAGTGTGTGCAATTTTTACTTTCCACCCACAATCTGAATGCTTCTGTATATATGTATATAGTATAATATTTATTTCCTGTAAACAACACATTGAACATAAATCGTTCTCAGGACTGGACTGTGCACCTTACCTCCTTTTGCACTATTTTTCTTCTTTTTTTTTCTTCCTATGTTTTACATATTTTGTAGACTGTCGCACTGATACTGGAGTTGTTTTTAATCTCATTGTACCTGTGTATAGTGACAATAAAATACATTCTATTCTATTCCTCGAACTGCACTTTTAAAAAAAATTCTGCCTATCGTTCACAATCATTATGAGAGACAAGAAAACATGTCTTTTTTTTTAGGATTTTAATGATTAAAAAACGCTTGGAAGATGCGGCTAATGAGTCACCTTCAAAGCCCTCTAAAACAACTTCAAAACCTTCCAGGAACGTTTTATATACACTTTGCAAGTCTATGTATAATGTACTACCGCATTATCCGGACTATAAGTCGCAGTTTTTTTCATAGTTTGGCCGGGGGTGCGACTTATACTCAGGAGCGACTTATGTGTGAAATGATTAACACATTATCGTAAAATATCAAATAATATTATTTAGCTCATTCACGTAAGAGACTAGACGTATAAGATTTCATGGGATTTAGCGATTAGGAGTGACAGATTGTTTGGTAAACGTATAGCATGTTCTATATGTTATAGTTATTTGAATGACTCTTACCATAATATGTTACGTTAACATACCAGGCACGTTCTCAGTTGGTTATTTATGCCTCATATAACGTACACTTATTCAGCCTGTTGTTCACTATTCTTTATTTATTTTAAATTGCCTTTCAAATGTCTATTCTTGGTGTTGGCTTTTATCAATTTCCCCAAAAAATGCGACTTATATATGTTTTTTTCCTTTTTTATTATGCCTTTTCGGCCGGTGCGACTTATACTCCGGAGCGACTTATACTCCGAAAAATACGGTAACCCAAATTTCCCTGTTGTGGGATCAATAAAGGATGATCTTATCTTCCCTCAAACCACAGAAATAAAATACAAACTCATTACTCATCACTTAGGCCTCTTCAGAATGGATCTGACTATCATTTAAAAAGGTTTCCCTTTAAAGGACCTGTTTTTTTGTCCCCATACCGTCAGAGGTCCACTAAAGGTGACTGTGTACACATGGCACACTGACAAAGCTTAACCTATTGTTACTATAACAATCTACAAGGTTAATGTAGGTTGCTTCTCTTTCTCCGCCTCCATTTTTCTGCATTCTTTCGTATGTCAAGTTATCATTACGTATATGTATTGTTGCACTTGAACAACTGTATTGTTGATAATAAAGGTAAAGTATTGGTAGTGTTCTTTATCAATAGCGCTATTTCTATTGGTATTTGTATTGATCCATTTGTAGTGTAATAATGCTCATTGTCATTTCTGTATTATTTTTTATTTTTCGCTAACTGCATATTTGCTATTACTTTTACCATCATATTTGTACATGTCGTATTTGCTCATGTTGCTCTATTGTTGTTGTTGTTGTTTGCTGTTGTTGTTTTTGTCTCTCTGTCTAATCCCACTCTTGTACCCACAATTTCCCCCTCTGTCTTCTTTTTTTTTCTCTTTCTATCCCCTCCTGCTCCGGCCCGCCTGCACTAAATGATAATATAAATACATTTCTTCTTCTGCTCCGCTTTACTGTGGTGTCCCCCAGGGATCTATTCTAGGCCCCATCCTGTTCGCTCTATATCTCCTCCCTCTTGGAGAGATTTTTAAGAGGCATGGAGTGTCTTATCACGTTTATGCAGACGACTGCCAAATTTATATGCCTATTTCAAAAGGCCACGGCCCCCTGACACCCCTTCTCAACTGTCTATGCGACGTCAAGGCTTGGTTAGCCCAGAATTTTTTAATAAGGAATGAGGGAAAAACGGAAATTTTAGTGTTTGGTCCGGCCCTCACTGACTTGGGACCATTGCAAAATTATGTGCGTCCCAAAGTCACCAGCCTTGGCGTCACTATAGACAGTGATTTTAAACTTGACAAACAAGTCAATGGCGTTTTAAAATCGTGTTTTTATCATCTTTGTCTTTTAGCAAAGGTAAAACCGTTTTTATCTTTTAACCTTTTTGAACAAGTCGTGCATGCTTTTATTTCAAGTCGCCTGGACTACTGCAATGCACTTTATGCTGGCATTAGCCAAAAAGCTCTCTCCCGGTTGCAGTTAGTCCAGAATGCGGCAGCACGACTTTTAACAGGGGCCAGGAGACGCCAGCATATAACCCCAATCCTTGAGAGTTTGCACTGGCTCCCTGTTCATTTTAGAATTTATTTTAAAACCTTGCTGTTTGTTTTTAAAGCTTTACATGGACTGGCACCTCAGTATATCTCGGACCTCATCCAAACTTACAATCCTGCGCGCGCTCTGAGGTCCGAGAGCCAGCTCCAGCTTGTGGTGTCCAAGACGAGACTTAAAACCAGGGGAGACAGGGCCTTCTCTGTGGTCGGCCCTAAGCTCTGGAACACTCTGCCCCTCCATGTTCCAACTGCTCCCACGGTGGACTGTTTTAAGTCTCGTCTTAAGACCCACTTTTATTCTCTGGCTTTTAACACTACGTGAGTTGTGTGGTCCTCTGTTTTTTTAACATTGTGATTTCTATTTACTGTTTTAATTGGTTTTACCCTTTTAAAATTGTTTTTAATCATATTTATTTTATATTGTTTTTAATTGTGTTTAATATTGTTGTGCAGCACTTTGGAAACATTTTGTTGTTTAAATGTGCTATATAAATAAAGTGGATTGGATTGGATTGGATTTAATAAAGTCAAATACAAATAAGGCAACAAGAGAAGTATCCTACACTTCTCTTTTGTAAAGTAAATCTGAACAGCCGACATGGGCATCTACATCAACTATATGATTTGCCTGAGAAGCTGGACAGGACACAAAAAAAAAAGAAAAAAAAAAGGTGACTGTGTAAACAGAGCCATGTCCCCATTAAGTAAGCATTGCCAGAACACACACACACACACGCACACGCACACGCACACGCACACGCACACGCACACGCACACGCACACGCACACATTGAGGGATGAGGAACGACGTGTTTTCTCCAAAATAAAACATTTTCATTCCCTTTGAGATGAGATGAACACTATCAACATTCTTTCTTCTTGTCTGACTTCCATCTCGCCCGCTGTAACCGTGTTCCCTTCGCCGGTCCCCGGAGTTCAAAATGCATAGCTTTTCCCCGTATCTTCCCGTTCTGTCAAGATCCTCGGCGGCCGTCTCCCGCCGCTCCTCATCTTCTCACCTGCTGTCACGCGTTGGTTCCGACCCAGCGGTTCCATGGCGCTGACACGTCTGACGCTCACTCGCACATCCACCCACCACCCCCCCTTCCAACAGGCCGATACTCGCATCGCTTCCCCCCCTCCCCCCGCGCTGACCTCCTCTGCGTTCTCGGCCTCCATCTCACGCTCGCTTCCAGACACACTATTTGTGTCGAGGAATAAAAATAACAAAGGGCCGAAGATAGCCAAGCTGCTACTGTTACAATCCTGGTCTTCCATCACCCACCGAGTGAGACACACTTTTATGTGTCATAAATCTTTACAAGGTGCACACCAGAGCAGTAACGAGATGTAGTCCAAATTAAAATCGAGCTGCCAGGATTCCTTGAACTGAGGGATGTCCAAACCTTTCCACCGAGGACCGCATTCACCAACATTTTGTGCTTTAAAGATGCTAAAAGCAATCCAATACAGGTCAATATATGTTATCTAAGCAAAACACATTTAAAGGGGAACTACATTTTCATTTTTTTATTTTGCCTATTATTCACAATCCCTACGTAAGACAAGAACACATACAGTACAGGCCAAAAGTTTGGACACACCTTCTCATTCAATGCGTTTTCTTTATTTTCATGACTATTTACATTGTAGATTGTCACTGAAGGCATCAAAATTATGAATGAACACATGTGGAGTTGAAATAAGTTAAAGTAGCAATGATTGCCACACACACTAGGTGTGGCAAAATTATTCTCTGCATTTGACCCATCACCCTTGATCACCCCCTGGGAGGTGAGGGGAGCAGTGAGCAGCAGCAGTGGCTGGGCCCGGGAATAATTTTTGGTGATTTAACCCCCAATTCCAACCCTTTATGCTGAGTGCCAAGCATGGAGGTAATGGGTCCCATTTTTATAGTCTTTGGTATGACTCAGCTGGGGTTTGAACTCACAACCTACCGATCTCAGGGCGGACACTCTAACCACTAGGCCACTGAGTAGGCCAACAAGGCCACTGACTAGCTATGTACTTAACAAAAAAAGGTGAAATAACTAAAAACATGTTTTATATTCTCGTTTCTTCAAAATAGCCACCCTTTGCTCTGATTACTGCTTTGCACACTCTTGGCATTCTCTCGATGAGCTAACGCCTTCAAGACTGTTGGAAAACCCTTTCAGGTGACTATCTCTTTGTCATGATCCGTGGTCCGGATCATGTTTTGTGTTTTCGGTTAGTTTTGGACTCCTTTTGGTTACCATGGCTACTAGAGATGCGCGGATAGGCAATTATTTCATCTGCAACCGCATCACAAAAGTCGTCAACCATCCGCCATCACCCGAACCAACATTTTATCAAAACCACACCCGCCCACACCCGCCCGTTGTTATATATCTAATATAGACGATGCAAGGCATTAGTGAGGTTAGAAAGCTTTTGCCTGTTAAAGAAAGGAGACTGATCCAATGCAGCAGAGACATTCAATGCGTGATAATATTATTTATCATTATTATAATATTATTGTCATTTCCATTAAGAAAGTGTTGACTATTGTTGCCAATGCCCTCAGATAGTGCGTTCCTCACACTTTGTGTGCGCTGTTGCAGCAAGCAGAACGAGGCTTTTAAGAAGTTAAAAAAATGTTTTAGAAAGACTAGGCCTATATTTTCGTTAGGTAAAAAAAATGTTCTGAATTTATTTCAATGAATATTAACTTGTTAACGTTATAATGCTCAAATAGGGACAAGGGCGGGGTGCACAGTGAAACAGTGAACAATTTCGCGACAAAGATGAACCTTTATTGATTGATCTGCAGCCATGACAAAATATCAGACAATCTCCATTGTCAACAACAGGCAGGAAAATAAAGATAAACACATAGCCTATGTTGTAGGCATAGGCTCATACGTTTTTAAGTTGAAATAAAAAAATAAATAAAATAGTGCCTCATAAGCCTTAGGCTGTCAATCACGCGCACAAACTTAAATTATACAATAAAATATGTATGTCATCTCTATTTAAACAAAAATAAATTAAATAAATAATAATAATAAATTGGCCAAGGCAAATAGCTGAAGGGGGGAAATCAAACCCATCAGGCTGCACTTTATCATCAAACTTGAATTATAATGAAAATAGACGGTCGCGACAAACAAAGCAGGCTAAATAGCCTTACATTGTAGCCAATCGGAGATGCGCTTCACTTGAAAGCGAGGCCAAATAATTATTCACACATAGTAGTATATCCCGAATAGAAAAAAAACACAATAAACAACGCAATTGCCTTAATTCCTTTGCATTGTAGTGCGCCCAAGCAACACGTAACCATCAAAATTATTTAGCTGACCGAACTCAATATAGGTTAGACATGGGCTTATTTGGTATAGCCTATAGGTAACGTAGACTAATTCGTTTAACATATCCAACCGTATGTCTACTTACTTTTTTTTTTGTTAGCACTATGCAGGAATAAAATGGCATCTACAGTGCCAGGATTCATGCGAGAGCGTCTGGCCTCTAAAATGCGCCCTGCTGCGCTGAAGGAGCGCTCACTTGCGCCACTTGTTGCTGGGAGGCGGTGCCTGATGAACAATTGACTGTTTCAAAGAGTGCTGCTCGTTTTTCGTATGTGGGTAACAACATTTAACTATGTATATATATTTCCGAATTGGTTCAACCGCCAACCGCCCGCATCTATTTAAAATCTATTTTTACCCGCCCGACCCGCGGTTTATCCGCGGACTCCGCGGTTGTGTCCGCAAACCGCGCATCTCTAATGGCTACTTATTATTTTCACCTGCCTCTTGTGTTCGGGACGCTCACCTGCTGCTAATCAGAGACATTATTTAAGCCTGCCTTTGCCAGTCAGTCGGTCTGGCTTCTTTGTTTGCTTCACGCTACTGTCACGTAAGATTTGTTTGTTCATGCCACAGCTACTAAGTTTTCTACTTCATGATTCCAGTGCTAAGTTTTGCTTGCCTCCTAGCCCATGCTAAGTACTTAGCGTCAAGTGCGATCGACACCTTGTCCCGTCAGGTTGTTTTATGTTTTGTACCTCTTTGAGTCTTGTTTCAAGATTAAAT
The DNA here is from genome assembly GCF_033978685.3 of Nerophis lumbriciformis. NCBI lineage: Eukaryota > Metazoa > Chordata > Actinopteri > Syngnathiformes > Syngnathidae > Nerophis > Nerophis lumbriciformis. The sequence goes on along the minus strand of NC_084586.2, from coordinate 12,525,317 downwards.
CATGTTCCTACCTGCAAGTCCTGTCCGTAGTCGTCCGAACCGCACAGTAAGCCGCAACCAAACCGTGACACTCTTGAAGCTCATCGAGAGAATATATATATTAGAATATAAGACATGTTTTCAGTTACTTCTCCTTTTTTTGTTAAGTACATAACGCCACATGTGTTCATTCATAGTTTTGATGCCTTCAGTGACAATCTACAATGTAAATAGTCATGAAAATAAAGAAAACACATTGAATGAGAAGGTGTGTCCAAACTTTTGGCCTGTACTGTATTTTTTTCTTTTTTATGCATTCTAACTTGTAAAATACGGCAAGTATGAGGTGGCTAACAATGCAGCTAATTTGAGTTATCTATCCTGCGCATTAAGCCCTCTAAAAAACACACACAAAAAGCGCCAAAAATACTCCATTTCCGTCTCGTAACCTGAATATCAACCAAGTATAAACGATATTGTCATCATAAGCGCTAACGCAGAGGAACTACTTTTAGCGGCGCCACGATCACAGAGAGCTAACTAGCTTATGCTGCTGTATTGACATATTGAGCTGCTACATCGCTTCTGAGTTGGTAAAAGTTCATTCTAGGGATGTCCCGATCCGATATTTGGATCGGATCGGCCGCCGATATTTGCCAAAAAATGCGTATCGGCAAGGCATGGGAAAATGCCGATCCAGATCCAGTTTTAAAAAAAACTCCGGTCCGTGTTTTCCAACGCACCGATTTAAATAATACATTCCACTTTTCTGCTGCTCCCTAATTTCCGTTCCGCATTTTCCAGCACACCTTCAACACATCCACAGGTCTTCTCACTCTTTCCTGTGTCTCCCTCTCACAGAGAGCAAGCGCACCTTCTTACACACGTCACATACTGTCACGTTATACGTCACATACGTATACGCCCTCTCCCAGCAGAGACTTAGCAGCATGGCTAACGTTAGCTGTGATGCTAGCGCAGCCGTGTGACCAACGTTCCCTCTAAGGTGCGCGCCTGTGCGCATAGCAATTATATGCCACGCACAAAAACAAATAAAAAAATAAGTGCATAACAATTTTCGACACACGGACACGACAGAGAAAACAGTTTTCGTCATCATTGTTCAAATATTGTGACGTCTGTTGAGACGCTTATCTCTATTCGGTGCCACACGTCCACACCATCAAAATGCAGAGGCAAAAATTTCCACATCAACACCGTATGAAAAAATTAGTGATTTTTTAGTTGTGATTTCCTTCTCTGCATGAAAGTTTAAAAGTAGCATATATTAATGCAGTATGAAGAAGAATGTTTTAATGTAGACATGCAAGCCTTGAAAGAAAATTTTGAAAATCAAGACTACATTTCCTGCAAATGGGTGCATTTCTACCCTGTATTTTAACTTTAGATTTATTCTCATATCAAACTCTTTCGGCTGTCTTTTTGACACTTACATCCGGCGCCCCCCTCCACACCCTGGATTATAAATAATGTAAATAATTCAATGTGATTATCTTGTGTGATGACTGTATTATGATGATAGTATATATCTGATAGTATATATCTGTATCATGAATCAATTTAAGTGGACCCCGACTTAAACAAGTTGAAAAACTTATTCGGGTGTTACCATTTAGTGGTCAATTGTACGGAATATGTACTTCACTGTGCAACCTACTAATAAAAGTCTCAATCAATCAATCAAAACACATAGAATCATCATACTGCTGTGATTATATGCATCAAGTGTTCATTCAAGGCTAAGGCAAAATATCGAGATATATATCGTGTATCGCAATATGGCCTTAAAATATTGCAATATTAAAAAAAGGCCATATCGCCCAGCCCTAGTTCAATGATGCCATTTCTGTTTGTCATGTATAATTTTGTCTATTTTGTGTTTATCCTTGAATAAACAGGTCAGTTTCTTGTTACCAACCATTGTGTATTATTCAAACTCCCCTAATTCAGCTGGCTAGTTGTTATCAAGAGTACTAAAACCCTTTTCAACATGATTCTGACAACTAAGTAGGCTAAATAACTTTAAACTTTAATACATGCTCGGATAGGCCAGTATCGGTATCGGTCAGTATCGGTATCGGATCGGAAGTGCAAAAACAATATCGGTATCGGATCGGAAGTGCAAAAACCTGGATCGGGACATCCCTAGTTCATTCTAAATCAGGGGTGTCAAACTAATTTTAGCTCAGGGGCCGCATGGAGGAAAATCTATTTCTACGTGGGCCGGACGGGTAAATTCAGGGCATAACAACTTAAAAATACAACTACGACAACTTAGATTGTTTTCTTTGTTTCACTTCAGCCCAAAATAGAACGAGCACATTCTGAAAATGTACATATCACTAATAATCCTCTTGACAAAACACTTCAAGTTAGTTGAAAAGTCTCTAGAAAAAAATGGTGCCGTTTGAAAAACACCATGAAGAACACAATGAACTTAAGACTTAGGCCATGTCCACACAAACACAGATACTTAATAAACAACGCATACTTATCTCTGCATTTAGGCCTCTTGTCCACACGCAGACACACACTTTTGTCTTTAAAAACGCAGACTTTTACAAACGTAGAGGGAAAAAAAGTGTAGAGTTCCAAAACTCTCCACTTAGCGTATGCATGTACACAACACAAACGGAGACTTGTGATGACGTCACGGTTGTGCGCTGTCATTTCCAAGCAAAATATGCTAACTCTTCAAACTAAACCATCATTTAGCATTGCAATATTCACACTACATTTCAGTACAGCTTCTGCTGTTCACCTTTCACACCTTTTTTTAACCTTTCAACTATTTCAACCTTCAAACCATTTTCAGAGATTCCACTGGCATTTCAGTTCAGCGTCAGCTCTTCAACATTTATTTTTAGAATACGCCAATAAAAACAAGGGCCGAAGCTTGAACACCCCTGCCTTAAAGTGTAAGGCAGGTGGATCCACCCATCACACTGCTGGGGCATCATCTAAACCAGGGGTGCTCATTACGTCGATCGCGATCTACCGGTCGATCGTGGAGGGTGTGTCAGTCGATCACCAGCCAGCCATTAAAAAAATAGTCCTAAAAATGAGCGATCATAAATCTTCACTATGACGTCACTTTCGTCACTTGATTGACATTCACGGCACCCGAGGGTCTTCTGAGATGACGCTGGCTGCTGCCAGTTCATTAAAATTACCGACAGGAAGGCGAGAAACACTTTATTTCAACAGACTCTGGCGCCGTACCTGTCGTCAAAACTCCAAAGACCGACTGCACAGTTGCACAATAAAAGCTCTGCTTCATCCTGCCTGCGCTAACAAAATAAGAGTCTCAGAAAGCTGGCGTGCACAAGCTAGCAAGCTACGGAGTTTGCCGACAATGTATTTCTTGTAAAGTGTATACAGAGTACGGAAGCTGGATAAATAAGATGCCAAAAACCAACCACTTTCATGTGGTATTGGACAGAAAAAATGACATTTTTTCTCCTCTATTCGAAAATGCGGACGTTATCATCACTACTGTCTGATTCCAATCAATGCAAGTCATCAGAATCAGGTAATACACCAAATTATATTCTTGTCTTCATGAAAGAAAGGAATCTATATGTGTTAAACATGCTTGTATTATCTTTAAACACTTTTAACTTATTAACAATATTAACTATATGTGTTAAACATGCTTGTATTATCTTTAAACACCTTTAACTTATTAACAATATTAACTATATGTGTTAAACATGCTTGTATTATCATTAAACACCTTTAACTTGTTAACAATATTAACTATATGTGTTAAACATGCTTGTATTATCTTTAAACACCTTTAACTATATGTGTTAAACATGCTTGCATTATCTTTAAACACCTTTAACTTGTTAACAATATTAACTATATGTGTTAAACATGCTTGTATTATCTTTAAACACCTTTAACTTGTTAACAATATTAACTATATGTGTTAAACATGCTTGTATTATCTTTAACCACCTTTAACTTGTTAACAATATTAACTATATGTGTTAAACATGCTTGTATTATCTTTAAACACCTTTAATTTATTAACAATATTAACTATATGTGTTAAACATGCTTGTATTATCTTTAAACACCTTTAACTTATTACCAATATTAACTATAAGTGTTAAACATGCTTGTAATATCTTCAAACACCTTTAATTTATTAACAATATTAGCTATATGTGTTAAACAATGCTTGTATTATCTTTAAACACCTTTAACTATATGTGTTAAACATGCTTGTATTATCTTTAAACACCTTTAACTTGTTAATAATATTAACTATATGTGTTAAACATGCTTGTATTATCATTAAACACCTTTAATTTATTAACAATATTAACTATATGTGTTAAACATGTTTGTATTATCTTTAAACACCTTTAAGTTGTTAACAATATTAACTATATGTGTTAAACATGCTTGTATTATCTTTAAACATCTTTAACTTGTTAACAATATTAACTATATGTGTTAAACATGCTTGTTTTATCATTAAACACCTTTAATTTATTAACAATATTAGCTATATGTGTTAAACATGCTTGCATTATCTTTAAACACCTTTAACTTGTTAACAATATTAACTATATGTATTAAACATACTTGTATTTTCATTAAACACCTTTAATTTATTAACAATATTAACTATATGTGTTAAACATGCTTGTATTATCATTAAACACCTTTAACTTGTTAAAAAAAACATATATTTCATAAATAAGTAAATATAAATAATATATATGAATGAGGTGGATCCCCACGACTTGATCAATTGAAAAGTAGCTCGCCTGCAGAAAAAGTGTGAGCACCCCTGATCTAAACAACAAGCCTGAGTTGTCAGTTGGTTCTCCAGCACAACTCTTAAGGCATCAGTCAGTGAGGTCTAGTAACGTACTGTCGCAAAGCTGCACCAACCGGCATCCATCACACATGATGGTGTTATTTCATGCATTGTCACTATAATTAGCCAGAAACAGGTGGTCCTGTTCTCACCTCTCTCGCAGGAGCGTCCCAGGTATCCTGTTCCCGAGCAGTCGCAGACGTAGCGGTTCCAGCCCTCCCTGCAGAGGCCGTTGTGCTGGCAGGGGTTGGACAGGCACTGCTTGGGGGGCTCCCTGGAGCACGACGGCTTCACCCCCACCGCCCTTTGGGCCTCTGCGAGCCGCCTGATGTCTTTGCTCTGGCCGTCCACGAACAGGTCCCGGATGCAGCCCACGTAGCCGTAGTTCAGCAGGGCCGTCCACACCTGAGGAGGGGAAAAGGTCACCAGTGCTGAGCGCTTAGAACACTCTGACATTTGGCAGTTGTTAAAAATCTTATGGTCTGCAGTTATAAACGGCTGCATTGGCTTTAATTAGCTACTACTTGCACATGAAGAATGAACACTATTGCAGCTGCATCAGGATGCCAACTCCCTTTAATGTCCTTTGTGTGCTTTAATGTTTCCCTCTTACACACATGTTTATGTGTGCTATGGCTATGAGTTTTTTTGTCCCTTGGCCTCAGTCTGGACCCTCTCTCCAGGGGCTCAGGCTTAGACTGATTTTTTTTTCCCTCACCCCCCACCCTCCCCAGCGTTTACCTGTTTCTCACCTTTTTTGTAAGGGGCAGACCCGTCAGCGATCCTGTTCTGTCTCCCTGTAATGTTTGTCTGATCTTGAATGGGATTGTGCTGAAAATATTAATTTCCCTTCGGGGATTATGAAAGTATTTCTGATTCTGATTCTGATGTTTTGTTTAATTTTTACTTCCTGCATGTCCGGGAGGGTCCAATCCAATCCACTTTAATTATATAGCACATTTAAACAACAAGAATGTTACCAAAGTGCTGCACAGCCATGTTAAAAACAATATTAAAAACAATATTAAAACAATATTATGCTCCACCAATGACTGAATAAAAACAATAAATAAATAAATGTAAAACCAAATAACTGCTTATTTGCTATTACTTTTACCATCATATTTGTACATGTCGTATTTGCTGATGTTGCTCTATTGTTGTTGTTGTTGTTGTTTTTGTCTCTCTGTCTAATCCCCCTCTTGTCCCCACAATTTCCCCCTCTGTCTTCTTTTTTTTCTCTTTCTATCCCCTCCTGCACTAAATGATAATATAAATACATTTAATAAAGTCAAATACAAATAAGGCAACAAGAGAAGTATCCTACACTTCTCTTTTGTAAAGTAAATCTGAACATCTACATCATGGGCATCTACATCAACTATATGATTTGCCTGAGAAGCTGGACAGGACACAAAAAAATAAAAAATAAATAAAAATTAAAAAAATACCTTCATTTTCTCAAAAATGGGCAGTGCGCCTTATAACCCGGTGCGCCTAATGTACGGAATAATTCTGGTTGTGCTTACCGACCTCGAAGCAATTTTATTTGGTACATGGTGTCATGATAAGTGTGACCAGTAGATGGTAGTCACACATAAGAGATACGTGTAGACTGCAATATGACGCCAGTAAACAACACCAAAACTTTAAATGTTCCATTGAAAATAAAGAACATTACACACGGCGCTCAAAAATCTATCAGAATGTTTTAGTACGACTTTGAAGCCGCACAGCTTGATGGATTGTCGGCCCATTACGGCTACCGTAGTCAGAGATACAGGTATTACTATGGTGTGTGTATAAGGACCGCAAAATGGCACCCATTAGCAGACATTTTATTTATATTTGTTTCGCAATATAATGCTAAACCAACTTTTTTAACCTTCTGGTACCTGCTGATGTGTATTTGAGATCTGCATAAGTCCTGAAAATTTGCGCGCATCCGCCACTGTTGTTTGTGGCGATACCGTAGTCGATAAGCTTCTTCTTTTTCACTATCTTCTTGTTATGGGACATTCACCCTCTGCTGTTGCCATTTCTAATATAAAGTTCTAACTTATATCTGCCATGGAAGCGCTAAAACATACCGGTGTAGTGAGTTTACATAATTCACCCAAGAAACTTTAGTTATTAGAGAGTTCCGGTCAGACTCAAGTGGTGAAGCTGTATTTTCATTTGCACTTTAATTTTATTGACAATTTAGTTAAGAAACATATATATTATTATTTATTTTGTTAGAATTAATTTATTTTAGCATTGCATAATTGTATGGAAATGTATTTTTCATCAGTTTTCATCAGCCCCTTCTTTTGCAGTATTTTCCATTAGTATTTCTTTTTGTAATCAGCCTGACCTAAACCTTGATAATAATCTTTGTGGTTAGCACATATCATTTGACAAGAATGTAAACGAATGCAGCTGAGATAGGCCCCAGCACCCCCGCGACCCTGACCGGGACAAGCGGTAGAAAATGGATGGATGGATGGATGGATGGATAAACTGTAAGTAGGTTAGATATAATAATTGAATACAATTAAAATCAAGAGTAAGATTACTAATTATAATACTATTAGAGTGGGCCCCTGGTCCCTCTATAGTGGAAAAGTTGAGCTCCAGGGTCAAAAAGGTGAAGAACCCCAGCTGAGACTACGTTGTCTACTCTTGTACAGTAAATGGCTAAGTGGTAAGAGGAATATCTGACTATACATTGACAATTGTGAAGTAACAGCATAAAGTTGTAATTGCACTGTAATTACCTTAACAATTAAAATTGTGAAGTGACAGCATTAAGTTGTCATTGTATTATAATTAACTAAACATTATTATAGTGAAGTTACAGCATAAAGTTGTCATTGTATTATAATTAACTAAACATTATTATAGTGAAGTTACAGCATAAAGTTGTCATTGTATTATAATTAAATAAACATTATTATAGTGAAGTTACAGCATAAAGTTGTCGTTGTATTATAATTAACTAAACATTATTATAGTGAAGTTACAGCATAACGTTGTCGTTGTATTATAATTAACTAAACATTATTATAGTGAAGTTACAGTATAAAGTTGTCATTGTATTATAATTAACTAAACATTATTATAGTGAAGTTACAGCATAAAGTTGTAATTGCACTGTGATTGACTAAAACAAACTGTTGTGAAGTTACAGCATAAAGTTCAAATTGTATTGTAATTAACTAAAAATAGTATTGTGAAGTAACAGCATAAAGTTCTAATTGTATTGTAATGAACTAAAAATACTATTGTGAAGTAACAGCATGAAGTTCTAATTGTATTGCAGTTATAGTTAATTGCTGTAAATATGTTTTACAGTACATGACTGTAAATTTACAGTGAAAGTAATGCAGTTTTTAGCCAGCAATTTACAATGTCAATCTTTACAGTGTGGCTTTTAGCTCATTGGCTAGCCAGTGTTGGGTTGGTTACTGAAAACCAGTAACTAGCTACAGTTACTAGTTACTTTATTTCAAAAGTAACTCAGTTACTAACTCAGTTCCTTACACCAAAAAGTAATGCGTTACTGTGAAAAGTAACTAGTTACTTCTTTTTTTCCCTATTTTTTTTTTAAGGCTCCCATTAATGCCCTTTTAGCCTTCATTTCAGTACTGTTATTGCACTGGAGAATAATACAATGTGTTGATCAACTTGACATGCTTTTGCATCACTGAACTCTGCAAAGCAATGTGGTCTACATACAACACACAAAGACAAAGATATGTTTCAAAGGGCCAATTTATTTCAGGCCAGAACAAATTGACAAAACTATTTTAAATAGCTGCAATATAATGGCACTTTAACTTTAAGTAGATATTTGATCCTAGACACAACTTACATGTAACTAAAATGTTCTTCTCTTTGTGCTCGACAAAAGAGAAGTAGTGAGAATGTTAAGGCACTTGACTTCTGGCTTCACCATGATGTCATGTTAGTTGTTATGAGAGTAGCGTATGTGTGTGTGTGTGTGGCCCTTTAAGATATGACAGCATGTGAGGTGAGTGACGTCAGTGAGTGAGTGGGCGAGAGAAGTGAGGGACCGGCGACAGTGAGTGCGTGCAGTTGCTCGAGCTTGGTGGATGGTGAATAAAGTCACAAAGTTGCAACAAACCGCTGGGCTCATCATTCACCCTCAGCTGTAAAGACCCACTTCCGGGTAAAGTGAAGGTTGTTAGCCCCGAAGTACATCGGCCCTGGAGGAACGTCTCCCTGCACCCCTCAACTACGGTCTGGGAGCCCCCCCCCCCGCCCACACAAAGCACGCCTCTTCTTTTCCACCGCAGCGCTGCAATAAAACACACTCAGATCTTCTGTTTCTAGCCGATACTACATTAAAAAATAACGTAAAAATAACGCAGTAACGCATCATGTAGGTAACTGAGTTACTGAATATAAAAAATAACGCGTTAGATTACTAGTTACCGCCGAAACTAACGGCGTTACAGTAACGCGTTAGTCCCAACACTGTGGCTAGCACAGTCAGTGAGGATTTGGGGGTCACCGGTTCAAGGCCTTGACTGCACAGCATGACTGCTCTTAATGTATCTGCTATGTGCTGCTAAGCATGGGCACACTACAGATGTCTGTACATCAAGTAGTTACTATTGGGGTACAGTCTACTTGCATCAGTGCCAAGTGGGTCACTTACCTACCAGATTCAATAGAGGTAATGTGGGGGCCATTTTCATAGGTTTAATGCTGTAAAGAGGCTAATCCAGCATAGATATGCTAAGAAGATATGCGACATGTTCCCGGGCTGCACTTTAAACCAGTCTTACTTTTGACAGCAGTTTTAAATGTAGTTTTAGCCAGTGCCACCCACACTGTAGCTTAAATGTAAATAATAGATTTCTCAATGTTGTCATGACCTGAACTATGGCGTGGTTTGTTCTCCCGACGTGCAAATGATTTGGACCGGACATGGCTTGGAGGTGGGTACATGATTTAATATTAACGCTCAAAAAAAAAAGGAACAAACAAAAGGCGATCACAGTGGAGGTACAAAACTTGGCTATAAACACAAAACTTGCACAAAGGCAGAAACTATTAACAATGAAACCAAACCAGAAACTGACGCAGTAATAAACACAAACTTACTTGGCATGGACTAAAAGGAGCAGCATGAACGATGGACATGAAACAAAGTGTCAGGAATGTGCAGAGCATAAATGTGGATGTCGCCAGGCTGACCAACAGAAAAAGAAAAGCTTAAATAACACAGACATGATTAACGAAAACAGGTGCGTGACTCAAAACGTGAAACAGGTGCGTGACGTGACAGGTGAAAACTAATGGGTTGCTATGGAAACAAAACAAGGGAGTGAACATGTCACGTTCGGGGCGCATGATGATGCGGGGTTTTGTTCTCCCAAGATGCAAGGGACGAATCCGGACAGGACTTGCAGGTAACACTTGATTTAATAATAAAACAACACAAAACAGGTACAAAACAGAAAAACAAACCGACTGAGAAAGGTGCCGAGCGCACCGGAAGCTAAGGCTACAACTTAGCAAAGACTATGACACTTAGCAGGGGCTAGGAGACAAGCAAAAACTTACGTAGCAGTCGCGTGACACAAATAAAGAAACCAGGCTGACTGACTGGAAAAGGCAGGCTTAAATAATGTCAGTGATTACAACAGGTGCGCGTCAGAAACACAAGCGGCAGGTGGAATTAATATGTAACTATGGCAACCAACTCAAAGGTGCACAGACAGGAACAAAATGAGTCCAAGACTAACAGAAAACACACGTGAACCGAAAACCCAAACAGAAATATGATCCGGGCAGCGGATCATAACAGAACAACCAGAAACTAAAGAGTCCAATAACTAAACAAAACAAAACATGACTAAAACAAAACATGATTACACAGACATGAAAAATGCAGAGAGAAAAAGCGCTATATAAATATAATTCACTTCACTTCATAGTCTTTTGACAAAAATGTATTTTAGTTTTAGTCATATTTCAGTCATCTAAGTTGATTTAGTTTTAGTCGACTAAATTCCTCAATATTTTAGTCAACTAAAATTACAGTAAATTTGGCCACTGAATAAAATACGAAGTATAAAGGATAAATAATCTTTGAAATTGTCTTGAAACTACTAACCTTACTGTGTGTTATTATTTTAGCTGAAATTAAGCCTTTTTTTTTTCAAATGTTGAATAATACTGTCTATGACTCATTGGTCATATGAAGAAACTAAGTAGTCGTATTCTATATTGTGTATAACTACACTGGAGGTACACAATTGGCGTCTTGACCACCGTCCTCATTAAACGGTAATAGGTTGACCTTCTACCGCTCGTCCATCGAGAGCCTGCTGACCTACTGTATTACGGTAAGGTACGGCAGCTGCACCGCAGCAGACAGGGAGAGGCTGCAAAGAGTGGTCAAGACGGCTCAGAAGATCATCGGCCGCCCTCTCCCCTCTCTGACGGACATCTACACCTCCCGCTGCCTCAACAGAGCCAGTGCCATCATTAAGGACAGCACCCACCCTGGCTCTGACCTGTTCCACCTGCTGCCCTCTGGGAAGCGCTACAGGTGCATTAAAACCAAAACAAACAGGCTAAAGAACAGCTTCTTCCCCAGGGCCATAACCATCCTGAACGGACTGCCCCATTGTCCCTCATAACTGCCTTCTCTTCGGTGCAATAACCCATTCCACCAACCACCCTGTTTTTGTTTTGTTTTTTCATGTATATATTCATTTCACACCATATTCATTGCACTTCTACATTTTTTAAATTTTTATATATTTGCACATTGTTTTTCTAGCATGCACACATCGCACTGTATGGAATGGCCTCAATCTCGTTACCTTGCGTAATGACAATAAAGCTGATTCTGATTCTGATTAACAATAACCAAGACGGAAATTTTAAGTAAACAAAATGAACATTGCTTTGAATTCCAATACTCCCGGCATAAGATTTTGTATCTTTTCTGTTTTTGGTTAACACACGCACCTCTGTTGGGAAGATGAGTCCGGCGCGGTCCTCAGGAAGTCCACCGAGGTACAGCGTCTCGTCCAGGTCCAAGATCTCGCTATCGCCCGGCGCCGTGTACGCCGTCCGCACGCTGTTCACCGAGATAGTCCCTGAACACATCACCAATGACCTTCAGCGTCACTGTCGTCATCACTGAGATGCTCATTGTATTGCCGCCCCCCTTTGTACCTCCTCCACATCACAAGTGATGCAAATCTGAATCTGGAGCGGCCTCGTCAGTGAGTCAATAGCGAGGCAGTTCGCGCTGCCGTGAGTGTCCAGCGTTTCGTCATCAATAAATCATCGGTTTATTTTCAGCCATGAGTGCAGTTAGTTAACAAACACCGAGAAGTCAGTAATGAGGCATGATGACTCAACAGAAATGTGCTTGCTTACTACGTGATTGTAGTTGCCCTTAAACATCAACAATGTAATAAACAATGGCAGGCTTTATTGATTTCTCTAATCACCACCACACTGAAAGTTGGATTCAATAACCACTGTTTGTTTTTCTTACTACAGGCAGCAGGCAGACAAACAGAATTACTGACTTTCCACAGGGAGCAGCAAAGCAGGCAAATTTAGCTCCGGACCGCCGTGCCAACAACGCTGTCCAAAAAGTGACGTAGAGCAGAAATGTGGGCGCTTGTGCAACCTTCTGCATATTGGACCTTGTTTTCTTATTCATATCAGGCAGAATCAGAATTATGATGCCAGGGGGGGTCAATCACATGAATTCATTTGGTTTTCACGCCCTGCTGAAACAACCCCCTATTTACTCATCTTCAATGGCTGGCTGGGAACCAAACCTAAACCATCCAAACCATACTTGCCAACATTGAGACCTCCGATTTCGGGAGGTGGGGGGTGGAGGCGTGGTCGGGGGTGGGGCAGGGCGTGGTTGGGGGCGTGGTTAAGAGGGGAGGAGTATATTGACAACTAGAATTTACCAAGTCAAGTATTTCATATATATATATATATATATATATCCTGAAAATATGCAAACAAAACTGTGTTTCGATAATTGATACTTCAAACTTGCATAAATAAATATTAAGGAATATAACATAACTTGGCTTCTGAGAGCTTCAAAATGTAATGAATAAAATGCTAAAGTTGTTGATAAACAAGCAATTCTTTTAATAATTAAATATGGTCATTTTAAATGAATTATTATGATCATTTATAATTAATTATTTCAAATATATTTATTTTAATGTATAATTCTATGGCTGGATGTAATAAGGAGTCAGAAAAATACAAATAAAAATACAATTATTTTGATGTTTTTAGCAAAATATAGTAAAAATGTATTTAGTTTTTTTTAAAAAATTAACAATTATATTTATTTTTAGGTAAGATAAACATAATAATACAATTTATCTCTAGTCTGGATGATTTAGTTCTTGTCACCCTGTCAAGGCTGTCCTCACTCAGGTCCGCATGGAGCTGGAGGGGGCGTGGTCTCCAGCTCCGGCTGAAAATCGGGAGATTTTCCGGAGAATATTTGTCCCGGGAGGTTTTCGGGAGAGGCGCTGAATTTCGGGAGTCTCCCGGAAAATTCGGTAGGGTTGGCAAGTATGATCCAAACCAAAGGCAGCAGCGTGGACCATTAAGACGATTTGAATAAAAACTAACCGACGCAGTATTCATTTACCAGGACCTCGACGTTATTCTGGCACATACCCATACCTGCCAACTTTTGAAATCAGAAAAACCTAGTAGCCAGGGTCCAGGGGCCACAGGCCCCGGTAGGTCCAGGAAAAAGTCCTGGTGGGGGGTTCAGGGGGGAGAAGCCACCCGACGCAAAATGATTATTAGCATTCAGACAGGTTAAAATGTTGCTAAAACCATCACTTTTCTATCAGTCACAGTGACTTTTCAAAACAAAAATATTACAGCAAAAATCATATGGGTTGATTGACATGTTTATTCTGTAAGCTAACTTCAATAGTTTGAAATTATTTTGACAGTTAATGCCAGTTATCCTGTCAACCTTTCACAAGACTTCAATTTGTTAATTGAAAGTATAAACAGTATAAACACTTTTTACAGTAAACAAATGGTAAAACAGTACTAAACAATTCCATTAAAAAAAAATTGGTGTCATTATTAACTTTCTGTCCAAGCTTGTATAATCTACTGCCTTGTTCAATTGTAAAAAATATTCTGTGCCTAAAATTCACATTTCTATCACAATTATCATACTGTAAACATGGTAAGCTAACTTCATTAAAATTAATAGTCCTGTCAATAGCATGGAATTACAATTCAAATGTAGTTTTTTCGTAAGCCTTTCAAAAGAATTCAAAATATGAAAAATTAATGAAAATTAATTTAAGCCATCAGACACTTGAAAAGTGGCACATCACATCTCTAATGTAATCATTAAGCATTTATCACATCCAAAGAATCTGTTTGGGCGACGAAAAACGTTGAAAGTTTTCCACTTGTATCGCTAGCAACGGCATTAGACTTGTGTTTTTTTGTCCCAGCGTGGTCTTTTACATCGCTAATTCCTCCGTGTCCGATCGAAAAATCTTGTCTGCACAAGGTGCAATTCGCGTAGTTTTCACCCTTTTTGGAACGGATAATTATTCCCGGATAGGCTTTTGAATATTCTTCACGGAATGACTGCAGTTTTCTTTTCGGTTTAAGACTCGTTTGCGATTTTTCTCCGGCTGACTCCATGATCGTTCGCTCGTTTGGAAACAATGGCAACTGGTGCCTCGTGCTTGGCAGTGGTGCTATAAATAGCCTCGCGCATGGCATTCGAAATGGCTCGATAGGAAGTTACGGGAAGCAGTGTCGATTGTCATTGTTGTTACGCGATTTCGTGAATAAAACTTTAATTTTTTAAATTTTTTTTAATTAATGAAAAACCGTATTTTTTATCACTGCAACCGTAACCCGGAATAGGTTGATGAAAACCGTACTAATTACGGGAAAACCGGAGTAGTTGGCAGGTATGCATACCTGAGCGTCCGTCCCTCTGAAAGTCCACGTGGTACCACTCTCCGTCATTGACCTTCTTGTCGATGGCCCTGGTCTTTGTGGTCCCTGAGCCCATGTCCAGCAGCAGGTACAGGTGACCGTCCAGCATCTCAATGGCAAAGAAGTCCACCTGGAAAAGAGGGGGGAAAAAAACCTACAATAGATTGTTGTCGGCAATATTTAACATATGGAATGTTGCTCCGAGGTGGTTTAAAAATATGTTGTTTTTTTACAGGAAGCCTGATGTTTGGGGATATTTTGATGATTCAATCAAAAATAACGTTCTGGTGGCCATCTTGGATTAGTAATATTGGGGTGTATCAATACAACTTTTCCACTTCTGAGACGATATTGATATTGGAACCTTCAGTATTGGCATACTTGCCAACCCTTTCGAATTTTCCGAGAGACTCCCGAATTTCAGTGCCTCTCCCGAAAATCTCCCGGGACAACCATTCTCCCGAATTTCTCCCGATTTCCAGCCGGACTGAAGGCACGCCCCCTCCAGGTCCGTGTGGACCTGAGTGAGGACAGCCTGTCGTCACGTCCGCTTGGCCAACCAAAGGGTAACCACAGAACACTATATATGGCGTCACATTAGTGCCAAAAATCCGAGCGCATAAAAACTGTTATCGCGCGCTGATTCTCCACTTTGTGCGCGCGCGCGACACCCTTTTTCGCGCGCGTGGTGCCTTTTTGCGCACGCGCGGTGCCTGTCTGTGCGTGCGCGGTGCCTTTTTGCGCACGCGCGGTGCCTTTCTGCGCGCGCGCGAAGCCTTTCTGCGCGCTCTCTGTGTACTCCTGGCATCTCTCCTCGCGCTGTCATGTTTCTTTTTGGCACTTTGGGGGCGGGTATGCTTAGACGGCCCCTCCTTTCTGATTGGTCAGGCGAAAAATGCTGAAAAATGCTCAGAGCCAATCAGAAGTATAGCAGGGCGGGTCATCGTCAATATGTATCAAGATTTACGGAGGAAGAAGTGGATAAAAAAATGTCGCGCGCTGATGAAGGTTATTTCATACCACATAAACACAATACAGGGTAATACAAAATGTGACCCAAATAAATAATAAGACAACAAACACCATAATCACATCTTTCAACCAGAACTGGTCAACCAGCAATAACATCCAACCATAACATTATTTTATATTTTCACTTCTTCTTGAACATTTGCTTTCTAATTTATGGAATTTCTTTTGATTCAGCCATAAAATTTATGAAATAATCTTTGAATTTTGTTTTTAAAATGTTAAAAATAGCTTTTAATAATGTATTCTGAAACAGTTTAAAATAATCAGAGAACTGACTAACACTGATCCTACACAACTATGTTGCACAATTAATTCTTTTTTTTTTTAAAGCGAAAGAGGTAATTTCAACAGGTACAGCATCCTATGTCATATCTACAAGTAATACGATTTGTAACAAGGCAAACCGTTTGTAAATTGGTCGAAAATCGAGCAAGTTATGGTAATTTAATTAGTACATGTACCATTGACATCAATGTAATAATTGAGGCTAGATGTCCGAGGTAAGATGGCTACAACGTTGCTACACTGGAGAATGATTGGTCATATGAAAAATGCTCAGAGCCAATCAGAAAGGAGGGGCCGTCTAAGCATACCCGCCCCCAAAGTGCCAAAAAGAAACATGACAGCGCGAGGAGAGATGCCAGGAGTACACAGAGAGCGCGCAGAAAGGCGCCGCGCGCGCGCAAAAAGGCACCACGCGCGCGCAAAAGAGTGTCGCGCGTGCGCACGAAGTGGAGAATCAGCGCGCGATAACAGTTTTTATGCGCTCGGATTTTTGGCACTAATGTGACGCCATAACTATACCGTATAGCAGGGGTCACCAACGCGGTGCCCGCGGGCGCCAGGTAGCCCGTAAGGACCAGATGAGTAGCCCGCTGGCCTGTTCTAAAAATAGCTCAAATAGCAGCACTTACCAGTGAGCTGCCTCTATTTTTCAAATGTTATTTATTTACTAGCAAGCTGGTCTCGCTTTGCTCGACATTTTTAATTCTAAGAGAGACAAAACTCAAATAGAATTTGAAAATCCAAGAAAGAATTTTAAAGACTTGGTCTTCACTAACTGACAAAGAAACAGATAACAGATTTGGTGTCCAGTTCAAAGTGTGACATGATTTATTTAAGAATTTGAGAGTTGACTTTTGTATTTTACATGAGTTATTATTTGTACAAACATGGTGCAAAGTAATTCATGATTTGTAAAAAATGTTAGTGGCTAGCTAGTTAAAATGGGATATTGTGATTAGGGATGTCCCGATCCGATATTTGGATCGGATCGGCTGCCGATATTTGCCAAAAATTGCGTATCGGCAAGGCATGGGAAAATGCCGATCCAGATCCAGTTTTAAAAAAAACTCCGGTCCGTGTTTTCCAACGCACCGATTTAAATAATTCCACTTTTCTGCTGCTCCCTAATTTCCGTTCCACATTTTCCAGCACACCTTCAACACATCCACAGGTCTGTGGATTCTCACGCAGTTGCTTTTAGCTGCTGGCATTACACGACAGGCTCTTCTCACTCTTTCCTGTGTCTCCCTCTCACAGACAGCAAGTGCACCTTCTTACACACGTCACATACTGTCACGTCATACGTCACATACTGTCACGACATACGTCACATACGTATACGTCCTCCCCGGGCAGAGAGGTAGCAGCATGGCTAACGTTAGCTGTGATGCTAGCGCAGCCGTGCGAGCAACGCTCCCTCTAAGGTGCTCGCCTGTGCAATTGTGCACTGTTTAAGCGTCCTCTGCGCATAGCAAATCTATGCCACGCACAAAATCAAATAAAAAAATAAGCGCATAACAATTTTTGACACACGGACACGACAGAGAAAACAGTTTTCGTCATTATTGTTCAAATATTGTGACGTCTGTCGAGACGCTTATCTCCATTCGGTGCCACACGTCCACACCATCAAAATGCCGAGGCAAACATTTCCACGTCAACACCGTATGAAAAAATTAGTGGTTTTTTTAGTTGTGATTTTCTTCTCTGCATGAAAGTTTAAAAGTAGCATATATTAATGCAGTATTTTAACTGTAGATTTATTCTCATATCAAACTCTTTTGGCTGTCTTTTTGACACTTAACCTCCACACCCTGGATTATAAATAATGTAAATAATTCAATGTGATTATCTTGTGTGATGACTGTATTATGATGATAGTATATATCTGATAGTATATATCTGTATCATGAATCAATTTAAGTGGACCCCGACTTAAACAAGTTGAAAAACTTATTGGGGTGTTACCATTTAGTGGTCAATTGTACGGATTATGTACTTCACTGTGCAACCTACTAATAAAAGTCTCAATCAATCAATCAATCAAAACACATAGAATCATCATACTGCTGTGATTATATGCATCAAGTGTTCATTCAAGGCTAAGGCAAAATATCGAGATATATATTGTGTATCGCAATATGGCCTTAAAATATCGCATTAAAAAAAGGCCATATCGCCCAGCCCTAGTTCAATGATGCCATTTCTGTTTGTCATGTATAATTTTGTCTATTTTGTGTTTATCCTTGAATAAACAGGTCAGTTTCTTGTTATCAACCATTGTGTATTATTCAAACTCCCCTAATTCAGCTGGCTAGTTGTTATCAAGAGTACTAAAACCCTTTTCAACATGATTCTGACAACTAAGTAGGCTAAATAACTTTAAGCTTTAATACATGCTCGGATAGGCCAGTATCGGTCAGTATCGGTATCAGTCAGTATCGGTATCGGATCGGAAATGCAAAAACAATATCGGTATCGGATCGGAAGTGCAAAAACCTGGATCGGGACATCCCTAATTGTGATTTCACAAGACTGTCTTAGCAGTGATCATTTGAAAATGTTCAATTTGAAAAATGTGCACTTAGAGAAAATATAAAAATAAAGTGTTGCATATTGATATTTATCTGTTTCTATATATATTTATTGTGAGAAATCATTAAGATGATCAGTGTTTCCACAAAGATAAATATCATTAATTATTAATAATAACATAGAGTCAAAGGTAAATTGAGCAAATTGGCTATTTCTGGCAATTTATTTAAGTGTGTATCAAACTGGTAGCCCCTGCGATGAGGTGGCGACTTGTCCAGGGTGTACCCCGCCTTCCGCCCGATTGTAGCTGAGATAGGCTCCCCAAAGGGAATAAGCGGTAGAAAATGGATGGATGGAAACTGGTAGCCCTTCGCATTAATCAGTACCCAAGAAGTAGCTCTTGGTTTCAAAAAGGTTGGTGACCCCTGCCGTATAGTGTTCTGTGGTTACTTTTTGGTTGGCCAACGGTTTACGTTGTATTGCGCACCCTTGACGGCAAGTGTGGGAGTCGGTTCTGAAGTATGAAGTAAAGAGACGTAACTTCGTCACCTCGCCTGGTTATTGACTCCAACCCAGAATATTACACTGCCCATACCTACGCTCCTTCAAAGGCTGTGCTACTGGCTGCAAAGCATTGCACTTTCAAATACAACAATGAGTAGAGAGGAGTGTTGTATGTGTAAATAAATGAACACTGAAATTCAAGTATTTATTTTATTTATATGTATATATATATATATATATTAGAGATGTCGATAAATGCGTTAAAATGTAATATCGGAAATTATCGGTATCGTTTTTTTTTATTATCAGTATCAGTTTTTTTTTGTTTTTTTTTTAAATTAAATCAACATAAAAAAAACACAAGATACACTTACAATTAGTGCACCAACCCAAAAAACCTTCCTCCCCCATTTACACTCATTCACACAAAAGGTTGTTTTTTTCTGTTATTAATATTCTGGTTCCTACATTATATATGAATATATATATCAATACAGTCTGCAAGGGATACAGTCCGTAAGCACACATGATTGTGCGTGCTGCTGGTCCACTAATAGTACTAACCTTTAACAGTTAATTTTACTCATTTTCATTAATTACTAGTTTCAATGTAACTGTTTTTATATTGTTTTACTTTCTTTTTTATTCAAGAAAATGTTTTTAATTTGAGTTGATTTATTTTGGAAAACCTTGTTACATTGTTTAATGCATCAAGCAGGGCATCACAACAAAATTAGGCATAATAATGTGTTAATTCCACGACTGTATATATCGGTATCGATTGATATCGGAAACGGTAATTAAGAGTTGGACAATATCGGAATATCGGATATGGGCAAAAAAAGCCATTATCGGACATCCCTACCTCTATTACATAGCGACGAGCTCCTAGTATATAGCCTACCATGTATACCTGACCTAAATACTTTACTTAAAGGGGAACATTATCACAATTTCAGAATGGTTAAAAACCATTAAAAATCAGTTCCCAGTGGCTTATTATATTTTTCGAAGTTTTTTTCAAAATTTTACCCATCACGCAATATCCCTAAAAAAAGCTTCAAAGTGCCTGATTTTAACCATCGTTATAAACACCCGTACATTTTCCTGTGACGTCACATAGTGATGCCAACACAAACAAACATGGCGGAAAGAACAGCAAGCTATAGCGACATTAGCTCGGATTCAGACTCGGATTTCAGCGGCTTAAGCGATTCAACAGATTACGCATGTATTGAAACGGATGTTTGTAGTGTGGAGGCAGGTAGCGAAAACGAAATTGAAGAAGAAACTGAAGCTATTGAGCCATATCGGTTTGAACCGTATGCAAGCGAAACCGACGAAAACGACACGACAGCCAGTGACACGGGAGAAAGCGAGGACGAATTCGGCGATCGCCTTCTAACCAACGATTGGTATGTGTTTGTTTGGCATTAAAGGAAACTAACAACTATGAACTAGGTTTACAGCATATGAAATACATTTGGCAACAACATGCACTTTGAGAGTGCAGACAGCCCAATTTTCATCAATTAATATATTCTGTAGACATACCCTCATCTGCGCTCTTTTCCTGAAAGCTGATCTGTCCAGTTTTGGAGTTGATGTCAGCAGGCCAGGGAAGCTAGGGTCGATAGGGGGTTTAGCTCGCTCGTCTGCGGGAACAAACTGCCGCCATTGCTTGCCGTGCTACCGAGGTACTTTGTCCCTAAATTGTTCACACACTCCGGCAGATTCAATGGGGGTCTGGCGGCAGATTTATTTGACTTTATCGTTGGAAATGCATCTGCTTTGAGTGTCGCAGGATATCCACACATTCTTGCCATCTCTGTCGTAGCATAGCTTACGTCGGTAAAGTGTGCGGAACAAACGTCCAATTTCTTGCCACTTTGGCATCTTTGGGCCACTGGTGCAACTTGAATCCGTCCCTGTTCGTGTTGTTACACCCTCCGACAACACACCGACGAGGCATGATGTCTCCAAGGTACGGAAAACAGTCGAAAAAAACGGAAAATAACAGAGCTGATTTGACTCGATGTTTGAGAAAATGGCGGATTGCTTCCCGATGTGACGCCACGTTGTGACGTCATCGCTCCGAGAGCGAATATTAGAAAGGCGTTTAATTCGCCAAAATTCACCCATTTAGAGTTCGGAAATCGGTTAAAAAAATATATGGTCTTTTTTCTGCAACATCAAGGTATATATTGACGCTTACATAGGTCTGGTGATAATGTTCCCCTTTAAATTAGAAGAAAGACCAGCCTTGTGAGCGTATTTAAATGTTAACTGGCAGTCAAGCGTTGCACAAGTAGGACTTATTGTAACGGAGCCTTAAATCGCAAAGTTGAGATATAAGCCGATATAATCAAATACTTTTTTTTGTTGTCGATATCGGATAGGGACACCCCTGATTACAATGTTTGTTTTTCTGGTTTATGTCAGTCAACAGTTTCTACCTTGACAGTGGGCGGTGTGCGGGGGTCCTTGCGCTGAACCTGTCTGGACTTCCCGTGGCTGAAGAGCATCAAGCCGTTGGGCTCGGTGGTCCTGAAGTCGAAGGAAATGGACCCGGCTTTCTTCGCCGTCCACTTGCTGAGCGCCACGAAGGACTCCGGTGTGTCAAAGGTCACGGGATCCAGCGTGGCCACGCTCTCGCACTTAAAAGATACCACGCCGCTAACCTGAAGAGGGGAGTGTTTTTGTTTAGTTAGATTGGACTCATCAGTCATCAAACTGCTTCTGCATCCCAATCACAGAGCCGACGCCTTCTTTAAAGCGCAATTCTCACAAAAGGATGTCTGCATTTATCGCATGAGAGGATGAAGACAATACGTGAGCCTACCTTCATCTTGGGGTCTCCCTGTTTAGCGAGTCTCGACAGCTCCAGCCGCACATCATTATTTTTGTACACCACCTTCAGGCGGAGAGATTTAGGGAGGAGGGGAGAAAGGATGAAACATGAAGTCACCTTTGAATAACAAAAAGAGAAAAGCTGCCATTTTGAAGAAATTCTTGGGAGTCTTTTCAAAACACTCACGCTGTGCCACATAATTGGACATCGGGGAGTTTTCTTTAATTATCTCGCTGTGTCACTAGAGTGCGCGGGAAAGGAGCAAAGGAGATACGACATCCATTGAATAACGGTTTTAAGCGTCCCAAATGAAGGAGGGAACGAGGCAACCATTAGAATTTTAACTTAGAAAAGGCCTCCTCTTAAAGGGAACTGCACTTCCTTGGGGAATTTTGTCTATCGTTCACAATCATTACAGGAGACAAGAAGACAAAAGGTTTAGTTTTTTTTTTAACATTCTAACTTGTAAAAATCGGCTCGTTCTTGGTGGCTAGCAATGCAGCTAATGCAGGCCTGGGCAATTATTTTGACTCGGGGGACCAAATTTAGAGAAAGAAATGTATCTGGGGGCCGGTATATCTCATTTTTAGGAACACTAATACAAAACCTCACAATAATGTCTGATTGAATGCTAAAGACGTTATGACAGACCGCCTTAAAAAACAGAATGGAATTTTGCATTTTTTTTACCGAATGAGACACCCAGAATGTACATGAAAATAAAGAATGTGGGATTTACAATATTAACTATGAACATACTTGCCAACCCTCCCGGATTTTCCGGGAGACTCCCGAAATTCAGCGCCTCTCCCGAAAACCTCCCGGGACAAATTATCTCCCGAAAATCTCCCGAAATTCAGGCGGACTCAGGTCCGCATTTCCCACAATATAAACGGTGTGCCTGCCCAATGACGTTATAACTGTAGAATGATGGAGGGCGAGTTCTTGGTTCCTTATGTGGGTTTATTGTTAGGCAGTTTCATGAACGTCCTCCCAGCGCGGTAACAACACACAACAACAGCACTCACGTTTTGGTCTGCCGTAAACAGCAATGTTGTGACACTCTTAAACAGGACGATACTGCCATCTGGTGCATTTGATGAAAGCACTTTTGTGCGTGCCACACAGCAATGCATCATCAGAGAGGGTGTTCAGCATGGTTAGAAAAATAGTGACAGAGAATAGAACAAGGATGGACAATTCAACCCTTAACTCAACAAGTATATGTGTAAATAAATGAACACTGAAATTGAAGTATTTATTTTATATATATATATATATATATATATATATATATATAACGTGTCTGTTATAGTATTGTTCGGAGTATAAGTCGCTCCGGAGTATAAGCCGCACCGGCCGAAAATGCATAATAAAAAAGGGAAAAAACATATATAAGTCGCACTGGAGTATAAGTCGCATTTTTTGGGGAAATTTATTTGATAAAAGCCAACACCAAGAATAGACATTTGAAAGGCAATTTAAAATAAAAAAATAAAAAATAATGAACAACAGGCTGAATAAGTGTACGTTATATGAGGCATAAATGGATATGTATATATTATATATATTTATTAATATTTCTTTTATTGTATATATATATATATATATATATATATATATATATATATATATATATATATATATATATATATATATATATATATATATATACATACAATAAAATAAATATATATTTATAGCTAGAATTCACTGAAAGTCAAGTATTTCTTATATATATATATATATGAAATACTTGACTTGGTGAATTCTAGCTGTAAATATACTCCTCCCCTCTTAGCCACGCCCCCAACCACGCCCCTCCCCCACCTCCCGAAATCGGAGGTCTCAAGGTTGGCAAGTATGACTATGAACGATAAAACACTGAATATTGACAACATATGAACGTCACACCCCCTCTCAATCGACATATTTTACAATCAAGCGAAACGCAACAAAAATACAACAAACACAGCGAAATATGAACGTGAAGGGTAAAAAAAAACACAGCTATAATCTGATATATCACTAAGTTTTAGAACTTTTATGTAGAAATGTCCTTCCGCGTCTGTCCCTGACACCCACATTTTAGGCTGGCCGCTCTGGAAACACTCTGTGGAAACGCTCCCCACCCACACTGCTTGGTGCCTCGTCTGAGCTGCTGTGACTTAGATGACCATAGTAACTAATTAGATGACCATAGTAACTAATTAGATGACCATTGTAACTAATTAGATGACCATAGTAACTAGTCTGAGCTAATGGGAGCAATTAATTCTACCTCTAAATTACTTAAAAAATACATTAAAAAAACCACCAACAATATTTCATCTACGACGTAACCTGTATAATAACCAAGCTGTAGTGACATTGTTATTGTAAGAGAGAACACTGAGGAACGGTTTATCTAACGTAGTAACACATCGTCTTGCTTCGGTATTAGCCGTAAAAGCTAACTACGGAAAGAGATACGCTAGCGTCTACGTCAGCACGAAACGCGTTTGCGTTTGTAATGCACAGCACAATGCGATAGAACACCAATCTGTACTGAATGAAAAATGTGAACAACCATATTACAGTAACTGTAAAGTATTAGCCCACATTTCATGTTTTGTTTGTACATAGCTCGCCAGACAGCGTATGTACTAGGGCTGCAACAACTAATCGATTAAAATCGATTATAAAAATAGTTGACGATTAATTTAGTCATCGATTCGTTGGATCTATGCTATGCGCATGCGCAGAGGCAATTATTTATTTATTTATATTAATTTTTTTATAAACCTTTATTTATAAACTGCGACATGTACAAACAGCTGAGAAACAATAATCAAAATAAGTATGGTGCCAGTATGCTGTTTTTTTTCCAATAAAATACTGGAAAGGATAGAAATGTAGTTTGTCTCTTTTATCCGAGTAGTAATCGATTAATCGAAGCAATAATCGACAGATTAATCGATTATCAAATTAATCGTTAGTTGCAGCCCTAGTATGTACTGTAGTTGTAATAACACGTATGACGTGCTGCGTGTATCATGCACAATATTAATGTGTGACTCACTCGATGGACAGCTGGACGGATATGCTTTTTTCCAGTTTATTTGGGTGAGCACTCCATTTACGTCCAAGTTCCACATTTACAGCTTTGAGTCACGCCGACCTCACTCTCTTGGCTTCCGTCTGCTTCAACGTCTCACCCTCCATTCGTGCTGGCTTCTATGACCAGTTGTTCATCCTCCGTATATTCAGCTTCAAAAAGATAAGGTTGTGAGTCTTGTTTGTCCAAAAATATTTGTCTTTGTTGTCTATCACCGAGTCAGCCATGTTTAGAACACACTCGCGTTTGTTTCCGGAAGTAGAAACACACATCTGTTGCCAGAAGTCAGACGTGCGCTGCTATGGAAACGGAAATCAATGCGCAGAAGAATGATCACGTACGGTAAATATTGTACATATTACACATTGTTATGAACGTGTCTGTTATAGTATTTTTCGGAGTCGCACCGGCCGAAAATGCATAATAAAGAAGGAAAGAAAACATGTATAAGTCGCACTGGAGTATAAGTCGCATTTTTGGGGGAAATTTATTTGATACCAAGAATAGACATTTGAAAGGCAATTTAAAATAAATAAAGAATAGTGAACAACAGGCTGAATAAGTGTACGTTATATGAGGCATAAATAACCAACTGAGAACGTGCCTGGTATGTTAACGTAACATATTATGGTAAGAGTCATTCAAATAACTATAACATATAGAACAGGGGTGCTCATTACGTCGATCGCGAACTACCGGTCGATCTCGGAGGGTGTGTCAGTCGATCACCAGCCAGCCATTAAAAAAATAGTCCTAAAAATGAGCGATCATAAATCTTAACTATGACGTCACTTTTGTCACTTGATTGACATTCACGGCACCCGAGGGTCTTCTGAGATGACGCTGGCTGCTGCCAGCTCATTAAAATTACCGACTGGAAGGCGAGAAACACTTTATTTCAACAGACTCCGGCGCCGTACCTGTCGTCAAAACTCCAAAGACCGACTGCACAGTTGCACAATAAAAGCGCTGCTTCATCCTGCCTGCGCTACCAAAATAAGAGTCTCAGAAAGCTCGCGTGCACAAGCTAGCAAGCTACGGAGTTTGCCGACAATGCATTTCTTGTAAAGTGTATACAAAGGAGTACGGAAGCTGGACAAATAAGATGCCAAAAACCAACCACTTTCATGTGGTATTGGACAGAAAGGAGGACTTTTTTTCTCCTCCATTCAAAAATGCGGACCTTATCAGCACCACTGTCTGATTCCAATCAATGCAAGTCATCAGAATCAGGTAATACACCAACTTATATTCTTGTCTTCATGAAAGAAAGGAATCTATATGTATTAAACATGCTTGTATTATCTCTAAACACTTTTAACTTATTAATAGTATTAACTATATGTGTTAAACATGCTTGTATTATCTTTAAACACCTTTAACTTGTTAACAATATTAACTATGTGTTAAACATTCTTGTATTATCATTAAACACCTTTTATTTATTAACAATATTAACTATATGTGTTAAACATGCTTGCATTATCACTAAACATCTTTAACTTGTTAACAATATTAACTATATGTGTTAAACATGTTTGCATTATCTTTAAACACCTTTAAGTTGTTAACAATATTAACTATATGTGTTAAACATGCTTGTATTATCATTAAACACCTTTAACTTGTTAACAATATTAACTATATGTATTAAACATACTTGTATTTTCATTAAACACCTTTAATTTATTAACAATATTAACTATATGTGTTAAACATGCTTGTATTATCATTAAACACCTTTAACTTGTTAACAAAAACATATGTTTCATAAATAAGTAAATATAAATTATATATATGAATGAGGTAGATCCCCACGACTTGATCAATTGAAAAGTAGCTCGCCTGCAGAAAAAGTGTGAGCACCCCTGATATAGAACATGCTATACGTTTACCAAACAATCTGTCACTCCTAATCGCTAAATCCCATGAAATCTTATACGTCTAGTCTCTTACGTGAATGAGATAAATAATATTATTTGATATTTTACGGTACATGTGTTAATAATTTCACACATAAGTCGCTCCTGAGTATAAGTCGCACCCCCGGCCAAACTATGAAAAAAACTGCGACTTATAGTCCGAAAAATACGGTAGACTTGCAAAGTGTTTATAAAACGCTCCTGGAAGGTTTTGAAGTTGTTTTAGAGGTCTTTGAAGGTGACTCATTAGCCGCATCTTCCAAGCGTTTTTTAATCATTAAAATCCTTAAAAAAAAAAAGACATGTTTTCTTGTCTCTCATAATGATTGTGAACGATAGGCAGAATTAAAAAAAAAAAGTGCAGTTCCCCTTTAAGTTCAAGCAGTCTGGGATTTTTCTTTTTTTTTTATATGAAAGTGAGTATTTTGAGCTGAGTGAGCCACCCCGGCCTCATCACGGGATAACTCCCATTTGTCCCACATGCCTTTTTATTCTTCCTCCTCTTCTCCTCCGACACAGAACGCTCTCTGACTGAGCGGCAGAGACGAGGAGCTTGTGCCGAGCATTCTGATGTGGAGAGCGCGGAGCAAGCACAGGCTCGGCTTTATTAACCCGCGGCTCCTTCTCTGACCCGCCGCCGCCGCTAAAATGGCGCTTCTGCACTGGCCTTTGCCCTTTCTTTTTGCGTTTATGTCTCCCCACGTTTTGGTAATTAAAGTATTTTCTGTAAAACGCGTGCAGAGGGGTGTGCGTGCGCTCGACTCAGGCGAGCGTATGGCTTCGTTTGCTCACACGGATGATCATATCATCATCGTATTAAATATGCAAATTTGCCAGGGGAGGCTGTGCTTTGACAGCGGAAGCCTCGTTTAAACGCCATCAGTCTTAATGAAGCAACACAGAGCGCATTCATCGCCGCAGATGCAGATAGCGCGCTCTTTGTCATCTGCCGTTCTGCGAGTTTGTTTATGACGCCCTGCGTGAATGGAGGCGGCTCACACTGTGTCAATATGTCACGGAAGGTTTTCAATGTATGTTTATGCGTGTATTTATGTAGGTCAGCTGTGTATCGGCGTTTATAAGGGCGAGCGTCGCATGAGTTTTACCACAGTGGTGGAGCTAATTAGCATGTTGTGCTTAGCGCCGTAGCTAGTCCCTCAACGCCACTCATCAGTGATTCTGTCTGATGCTGGCGAGGGCACATGTGTCTGGGACTTCTGCTGAGAGTCTGCCAATTGGAAGCATCGCTGTTTGTGTGTATGCTTTTTAAAAAAAAAATAAAAATAAGGCAATGTTTGTAAAATTTTTGGGATGATTTAGAAAAAGGGTGCCCAAACTTTTTCCACAGAGGGCCACAAACTGACAAATCAAAGGATGCGGGGACCCTTTTGGTAGGGCCAAAGCCGGACTAAAATGCTAAGAGTTAGCACGCTGGCCAGATAGCGTGAAGTAACAAAAAAACATGAGCAAAATTAGCTTAAAAAGATAGCACAATGACAGTAGTAGGCCAGGGGTCGGCAACCCGCGGCTCCGGAGCCACATGCGGCTCTTTGATCACTCTGATGCGGCTCAGCTGCATACTTGCCGACCTCCCCCCCGATTTTCCCGGGAGACTTCCGGATTTCAGTGCCTCTCGCAGAAAACTCCCGGGATTAATATTCTCCGATTTTCACCCTTACAATAATAATGAGGGCGTGCCATGATGTTACAGCATTTAGCGCCCTCTACAATCTGTATAAACAGCTTGCCAGCCCAGCAACTTTAACACTCTTACTAATAATGCACCACACTTTGAACCAAAACCAAACAAGAATGACAAACACATTTCGGGAGAACATCTGCACCTTAACACAACAGAACAAATACCCAGAATCCCATGCAGCCCTGACTCTTCCGGGCTACATTATACACCCCTGCTACCACCAAACCCCGCCCCCACCCCAACCCTGCTCCCTCACACATCAACCTCCCCCTCTGTGCGTCGGTTGAGGTGGGCGGGGTTTGGTAGCGGGGGGGGTGTGTAATGTAGCCCGGAAGCGATAGGGCTGCATGGGATTCTGGGTATTTGTTCTGTTGTGTTTATGTTGTGTTACGGTGCAGATGTTCTCCCGAAATGTGTTTGTCATTCTTGTTTGGTGTGGGTTCACAGTGTGGCGCATTATTAGTAAGAGTGTTAAAGTTTTTTATACCGCCACCGTCAGTGTAACCTGTGTGGTTGTTGACCAAGTATGCATTGCTGTCACTTACGTGAGCAAGCAGAAGCAGCCATACAACGTGTGGCTAGTCCGGCACGCTGGTTGTAGTAGGCGCTAAATGCTGTACCATCACGGCACGTTCCAGAGAATATTTGCCTTGAAATTCGTAGTCTGCCAGTAAAATCGGGAGGTTTGACAAGTATGATGCTGTCAAGCGCCATTCATATGAAACCCGCGGCCCGCACTAACATTCAATTTTCATATTAAGGTGTGGGCCGTGTGTCTGAGACCCTTGGTTAATACATAGCACAAAACGTATGCAGTGTTATTTCATTTTAAATTTCAAAATATTTTGTGGCTCCCATTGTTTTCTTTAATTTGTGAAACTGGTCAAAATGGCTCTTTGACTGGTAAAGGTTGCCGACCCCTGCCCTAGTTGCTCTCTGGAACTTTTTCAAAAATGTATAAGGGGAAAAAATATATTTTTTGTTTTAATATGGTTTCTGTAGGAGGACAAACATGACACAAACCTCCCTAATTGTTATAAAGCACACTGTTTGTATTAAACATGCTTCACTGATTCAAGTATTTGGCGAGGGCCGTTTTGTCCTACTAATTTTGGCGGTCCTTGAACTCACCGTAGTTTGTTTACATGTATAACTTTCTCCGACTTTCTAGGACGTGTTTTATGCCACTTCTTTTTCTGTCTCATTTTGTCCACCAAACTTTTAACGTTGTGCATGAATGCACAAAGGTGAGTTTTGTTGATGTTAGTGACTTGTGTGGAGTGCTAATCAGACATATTTGGTCACTGCATGACTGCAAGCTAATCGATGCTAACATGCTATTTAGGCTAGCTATATGTACATATTGCATCCTTATGCCTCATTTGTAGCTATATTTGAGCTCATTTAGTTTCCTTTGAGTCCTCTTTATTCAATTTATATCTCATGACACACTATCTGTATGTAATATGGCTTTTAATTTTTTGCAGCTCCAGACAGATTTGTTTTTGTATTTTTGGTCCAATATGGCTCTTTCAACATTTTGGGTTGCTGACCCCTGGCCTAGGCTAACATGCTAACAATAACAAATATACACAGAGGTGTGTAACTGTTGAATTAGCTACAAAATCCAGCATGCTAATGTTAGCATGCTAAAATGTGTAAAGTACTGAAATATACTACTGTTACACCAAGCTGTGCCCTATTTTGAGTATGTTCGTGTTTTTCCTGTGTTTACTGTTTTAGTTCCTGTCCTGTGCTCTTGTTTTGTAGTTTTTACTTCCTGTTTTCTCGTTTCCTGCAGCAGCTTCAGGCCTGTCTTTAAGCGCTAGTCCCCACACCTGTTTTCTGTTTGTAACCAAAGACTATTCTTTTCTTGGTCGGGACTTTTGATTGTGATGTACGGATGTACTCCTTGTGGACGCGTCTCCTGCCACACAAGTCTTGCGTGTAAGTTTTTGCTGTTTTCCAGCATTCCGTTTGTTATTTTTCTATCCTGTTTTAGTTTTGCATAGTCTCCCTAAACATCGGAGCACTTCCCAGCTGCTCTCGTCGTTCCTTTATTTTTGAATCTCTACACTTAAAAACTTTAACCTGCACACTGCCTCCTCGGCTTTCTGCATTCTCCGAGCGTTACAGAAAGTCTGGACCAAGAAAGAAAGAGCACAGGACAGGAACTAAAACACTAAACGCAGGAAAACACTAATATACTCAAAATAGTACCTGAAAAATGTGTTTAAAATGCTAGCTGAGCTGACTGAGGTGTATACCTACAAAGTTAGCAAAAAAAAAAAAAGAGCATGCAAATATTAGAATGCTACCCGGGCCACACTTTGGACACTGCTGCTTAAGAAAATATGATATGTCCTCATGTAGTTGTGAATGACATGGGAGGCAATACTGTGTTGAATTACTCCGAACGTAAGAACAAGAATAAAAATGGGCGCACTCAAAGTTATTCGAGCACATGGCACACTGACAAAGCTTAACCTATTGTTACTATAACAATCTACAAGGTTAATATAGGTTGCTTCTCTTTCTTCCCCTTCATTTTTCTGCATTCTTTCGTATCTCTAGTTATCATTACGTATTTGTATTGTTGCATTTGAACAACTGTATTGTTGATAATAGAGGTAAATTATTGGTATTGTTCATTATCAATAGCGCTATTTCTATTGGTATCTGTATTGCTCCATTTGTAGTGTAATAATGCTCATTGCTATTTCTGTATTATTATTTATTTCGCTAACTGCTTATTTGCTATCACTTTTACCATCATATTTGTACACGTCGTATTTGCTGATGTTGCTCTATTGTTGTTGTTGTTGTTGTTGTGTTTGCTGTCTCTCTGTCTAATCCCCCTCTTGTCCCCACAATTTCCCCCTCTGTCTTCCTTTTTTTCTCTTTCTATCCCCTCCTGCTCCGGCCCGGCTGCACCAAATGATAATATAAATACATTTAATAAAGTCGAATACAAATAAGGCAACAAGAGAAGTATCCTACACTTCTCTTTTGTAAAGTAAATCTGAACAGCCGATATGGGCATCTACATCAACTATATGATTTGCCTGAGAAGCTAGACAGGACAAAATTAAATAAATAAAATAAATAAATAAATAAAAGTTATTCGAGCACAGAGGCAACTGTAAGGTTAATCAGCGTAAGAGCATCGTTACAACAGCGCGAGGATTGCCTAGGTGCGTGCTGCTGTTTTGGTCAGCAATAAAGTTATTCGTAAAGTACTTGTGAGACGCGGTTTTAAAGTTAAAAAAGCATATTTTTGGTCTGCTCATATCTTTGCGACAGTTTACCATTGTAAGCCCCGCCCACCTCTTTTAAACAGCCCATGAAGTTGTTGCTGACTGGGGACCCGGGCAGGTCGGCCGTGCTGGGGCTCCCTCCCACGTAGAAGAAGTCGTCAGAGCCCAGCATGGTGTAGTCCTCCTGGGTGTAGCCCGTTGTGGTCAGGATGCCGTCCACGGATATGGTCACCTACACAACAAAGCACAGGGAAAGGACACGCTATATACTCACACCAAAGGCGGCGCTAGGCGCTAGCTAGGTGCAGACCAGCCAAATTAGCCCCCGTTACTCTGGCAACCAATGTGTGGGATGCAGTCTGGTGGTGAGAAGGCCTGATTGGTTTAGGGAAGTGAAAGTGTGTGTATTGGCATATGTGATGTAATCGTTGGTAAGTGTAGTGGTATCTGTAAATACACCTGTGTTGGAGTGCGTCGTCACTATGTCTGTGTTCGCAATCTTGCTACCATTGTGCTCAGTGCATAGGGTTCTCCACCCAAAAGACCAGAGTTCAAATCTGACGTTATGGATACTGCTGTGACGATTGGATATGGTCCCACATGGTGTCAGAAATGGGATTGTTGGCAGGGATGTCCCAAATGGTGTCAGAAGGGGGATTGTTGGCACGGATGTACCAAATGGTGTCAGAAGGGGGATTGTTGGCAGTGATGTTCCAAATTGTGTCAGAAGGGGGATTGTTGGCAGTGATGTTCCAAATTGTGTCAAACATGGGATTGTTGGTAGGGATGTTTCAAAAGGTGTCAGACATGGGATTTTAAGCAGGGATGTCCTAAATGATGTCAGAAGGGGGAGTTGGCAGGGATGTCCTAAATTGAGTCAGAAGGGGGATTGTTGGCACAGATATAAAAATGGTGTCAGAAATTGGATTGTTAGCAGGGATGTCCTAAATGGTGTCAGAAGGGGGATTGTTGGCAGAGATGTTCCAAATCGTGTAAAAAATTAGATTGTTGGTACGGATGTTTCAAAAGGTGTCAGACATGGGATTTTTAGCAGCGATGTCCTAAATGATGTCAGAAGAGGGAGTTGGCAGGTATGTTCCAAATGGTGTCAGAAATGGGATCGTTGGCAGGGATGTAGCAAATTGTGTTAGAAGTGGGACTGTTGGCATTGATCTACCAGATAGTGTCAGAAGTGGGATTGTTAGCAGGGATGTACCAGATGGTGTCAGAAGTGGATTGTTAGCAGGGATGTACCAAATTGTGTCAGAAGTGGGATTGTTAACAGGGATGTACTAAATTGTGTCAGAAGTGGGATTATTGGCAGGGATGTACAGATGGTGTAAGAAGTGGGATTGTTAGCACGGATGTACCAAATTGTGTCAGAAGAGGGATTGTTAGCAAATATGTACCAAATTGTGTCAGAAGTGAGATTGTTAGCAGGAAAGTGCCAAATGGTGTCAGAAGTGGGATTGTTATTGGGGATCTACCAAATGGTGTCAGAAATGGGGTCTTTAGCAGGGTTGTACCAGATGGTGTCAGATGTGGGATTGTTAGCAGGGATGTACCAAATGGTGTCAGAAATTGGATTGTTAGCAGGGATGTACCAAATTGTGTCAGAAGTGGGATTGTTAACAGGGATGTACTAAATTGTGTCAGAAGTGGGATTATTGGCAGGGATGTACAGATGGTGTAAGAAGTGGGATTGTTAGCACGGATGTACCGAATTGTGTCAGAAGAGGGATTGTTAGCAAAGATGTACCAAATTGTGTCAGAAGTGAGATTGTTAGCAGGAAAGTGCCAAATGGTGTCAGAAGTGGGATTGTTATTGGGGATCTACCAAATGGTGTCAGAAGTGGGGTCTTTAGCAGGGTTGTACCGGATGGTGTCAGACGTGGGATTGTTAGCAGGGATGTACCAAATGGTGTCAGAAGCGAGATTGTTAGCAGGGGAGTACTAAATGGTGTCAGAATGGGAATTGTTGGCAGGGATGCAGCAAATTGTGTTAGAAGTGGGACTGTTAGCATTGATCTACCAGATAGTGTCAGAAGTGGGATTGCTAGCAGGGATGTACCAAACGGTGTCAGAAATTGGATTGTTAGCAGGGATGTACCGGATGGTGTCAGAAATGGGATTGTTAGCAGGTATGTACCAAATTGTGTCAGAAGTGGGATTGTTAGCGGGGATGTACCAAATGGTGTCAAAGTGGGATTATTGGCAGGGATGTACCAAATGGTGTTGGAAGTGGGGTGTTAGCAGGGTTGTACCAAATTGTGTCTGAAGTGGGATTGATAGCGGGGATGTACTAAATTGTGTTGTGTCAGAAGTGTGATTATTGGCAGGGATGTACAGATGGTGTCAGAAGTGGGATTGTTAGCACGGATGTACCAAATTGTGTCAGAAGTAGGATTGTTAGCAAAGATGTACCAAATTGTGTCAGAAGTGAGATTGTTAGCAGGTAAGTACCAAATGGTGTCAGAAGTGGGATTGTTGGCAGGTAAGTACCAAATGGTGTCAGAAGTTGGATTGCTATTGGGGGTGTACCAAATGGTGTCAGAAGTGGGGTTGTTAGCAGGGTTGTACCAGATGGTGTCAGACATGGGATTGTTAGCAGGGATGTACCAAATTATGTCAGAAGGGAGATTGTTAGCAGGGATGTACCAAATTGTGTCAGAAGTGGGATTGTTAGCAAAGATGTACCAAATTGTGTGAGAAGTGAGATTGTTAGCAGGGAAGTACCAAATGGTGTCAGAAGTGGGATTGTTATTGGGGGTGTACCAAATGGTGTCAGAAGTGGGGTTGTACCAGATGGTGTCAGACGTGGGATTGTTAGCAGGGATGTACCAAATGGTGTCAGAAGGGAGATTGTTAGCAGGGGAGTACTAAATGGTGTCAGAAGTGGGATTGTTAGCAGGGATGTACCAAATTGTGTCAGAAGTGAGATTGTTAGCAGGGATGTACCAAATGGTGTCAGAAGTGGGATTGTTATTGGGGGGGTGTACCAAATGGTGTCAGAAGTGGGATTGTTATTGGGGGTGTACCAAATGGTGTCAAAAGTGGGGTGATTAATTGGGAGTCTCAATGAGACCGGTTGGCCCTGTGCATTTCACCACAGAGATGGGTTAAGCACCTTGAGGAATGGACTGGAGTACCTGGCTGGGACGTGGACCAACCTCTGGAAGGAGGAGGAAGTGTGACGCAGCAATCTGGCTACCATGCCGTGGTCAGCGTCTGGGTTTTAAAACCCAACAGCCTCTCAGAGTTCCATGACGTCACTAAACATCTAAAAGTAATACCCTTCAGCACTCAAGAAAATATCCTGTAGGACTACAGTCTCCACCTGCTTCAGCATGCATGTGGACTGTGTGGTTATTAATCCCAGCGCACCTTGAGCTCCCAATATTCACGTCCATGCCAAAGTTTGGGTGTGTCATTGGGGCACTGTGCAGTTCAATGCCTGCTAAACAGACACAGTAAATAAACGCCGTTACGTGCAAGGGTGCACTTCAGTGAAGGGCTAGCCTCATCTGCTGCACAAAGCGCTGACTCGACCTTTGCATTAAAGCTGTTTGTCCTCAGCGACAGAACGTGATTTACTGCCTAATACAACTTTTGCTTTAACGGTCTGCCTAAACCAACACTAAAGCAGCCCATTCAGCTGTCTCAGAGCCTCTTGGCTGGAACCGGCAGCAGATCCCGACTGGAGTTGTTAGTATTCTGATAGCATGTCAGGCTTAAGGTGTTAGTAAAGTCTCCACAGGCGTCTTCGTGCCATTTTCTTGTTAGTGGTGTTGGGTTAGCGAGGTTAAGGTGGATGATGTTAGTAACTGCAATGATGGTGTTAGTGTGTTGTTAGGAGCTGTGATGTTGTTAGTGGCTTTGCCATCTGAGTGGGGGTGGGGGGAGTTTGTTAGCTCAGCAGGTCCGAATGAGATGACATACCCTGACAAATACACACAGTAATTAGTGTGCGCGCGCACACACACACACACACACACACACACACGTACAAGTGTTAAATGGCTCATTGTACATACACACACACACAAATATACATAAACATACAAGCAGGCAACGTGTTTCATTCAGCATGCAGAAAAGAAGAGTAGCAATGTGAGTCACTGGCATGATGGGAAACATGCAGCTTCAGCTTAGAGCACGTGTGTCAAACTCAATCTCAAGGCCCGCCACATTATTTTATGTGGCCCGACACGTCATTATATGTGGCCTGCTACGTCATTCAAAGTGGTCCACCACGTTTATCAAAATGGCCCGCCACATTATTATACGTGGCCCACCACCTTATTTATTGTGGCCTTCCATGTCATTCATGTGGTCCGCCACACCATTTAAAGTGGCCCAAAACATCATTCATCTTTTTATGTGTCCTGCCACATTAATCAATGTGGCCTGCTACGTCATTCAATGTGGTCCGCCACGTTTTTCAATATGGCCCACCACATTATTATTTGTCGCCCG
Source organism: Nerophis lumbriciformis (assembly GCF_033978685.3). Lineage (NCBI taxonomy): Eukaryota > Metazoa > Chordata > Actinopteri > Syngnathiformes > Syngnathidae > Nerophis > Nerophis lumbriciformis. The sequence goes on along the minus strand of NC_084586.2, from coordinate 12,488,811 downwards.
CCACGTCATTCAATGTGGTCCGCCACGCCATTTAAAGTGGCCTGCAACATCATTCATTGTAGTTCACCACGTCTTTTTATGTGTCCACCAAATCATTTTATGTGGCCTGCCACATTATTCAATGCGACCTGCTACGTCATTCAATGTGGTCCGCCACATTTTTCAACATTGCCCGTCACGTTATTATATGTGGCCCGCCACGCCATTTCAAGTGGCCCACAATATCATTTTTTGTTGTCCACCACATCTTTTTATGTGGCCTGCCACATTATTTAATGGAGCCTGCTACGTCATTCAATGTAGCCTGCTACATCATTCCATGTGGCCTGTTACGTCATTCAATGTGGTCCACCACGTTATTCCATGTGGCTTGCCAAGTCATTCAATGTGGCCACATTATTCAATGTGGCCTGCTACGTCATTCAATGTGGTCCGCCACATTTTTCATCGTGGCCCGCTATTTTATATATGGCCCACCACATTATTCCATGTGGCATGCCAAGTCATTCAATGTGGTCCGCCACACCAGATAAGGTGGCCTGCTCCATTATTCAATGTGGCCTGCTACATCATTCAATGTAGTCCGCCACGTGATTCAACGTGGTATGTCACGTTTTTCAATGTGGCCCGCCACCTTAAATGTGGCCCACCACGTTATTCCATGTGGCATGCAAAGTCATCCAATGTGGTCCGCCACACCAATTAACGTGGTCCGCCACACCAATTAACGTGGTCCGCCATATTATTCAATGTGGCCTGCCACATTATTCAATGTGGCCTGCTACATTATTCAATGTGGCCTGCTACATTATTCAATGTGGCCTGCTACATCATTCAATTTGGCCCGCTACATTATTCAATTTGGCTTGCTACGTCATTCAATGTGGTCCGCCACGTTTTTCAAAGTGGCCCATCACATTATTCCACGTAGCAAGCCAAGTCATTCAATGTGGTCCGCCACAACAGATAATGTGGCCTGCTCCATTATTCAATGTGGCCTGCTCCATTATTCAAAGTGGCCTGCTCCATTATTCAATGTGGCCTGCTATATCATTCAATGTGGTCCCCCACGTTTTTCAATGTGGTCCCCCACGTTTTTCAATGTGGCCCACCACGTTATTCCACGTGGCATGCCAAGTCATTCAATGTGGTCCGCCACTACAATTAACGTGGTCCACCACATTATTCAATGTGGCCTGCTACATAATTCAATATAGTGCGTCACGTTTTTCAATGTGGGTCGCCACCTTATACGTGGCCCATCACGTTATTCCACGTGGCATGCCAAGTCATTCAATGTGGTCCGCCACTACAATTAACGTGGTCCGCCACATTATTCAATGTGGCCTGCTACATAATTCAATGTGGTGCGTCACATTTTTCAATGTGGGCCGCCACCTTATACGTGGCCCATCACGTTATTCCACGTGGCATGCCAAGTCATTCAATATGGTCCGCCACACCAATAAATGTGGTGCGCCACATTATTCAATGTGGCCTGCTACATTATTCAATGTGGCCTGCTACATTATTCAATATGGCCTGCCACGTCATTCAATGTGTTCCGCCATGTTTTTCACGTAGCCCGCCACGTTTTTCATGTGGCCCGCCACCTTAAATGTGGCCCACCACATTATTCCATGTGGCCTGCTACATCATTCAATGTGGTCCGCCACACCGTTTAATGTGGTCCGCCACATTATTCCATGTGGCCTGCCACATTATTCAAAGTGGCCTGCTACATTATTCAATGTGGCCTGCTACATTATTCAATGTGGCCTGCTACATTATTCAATGTGGCCTGCTACATTATTCAATGTGGTACGTCATGTTTTTTTAATGTGGCCCGCCACGTTATTCCATGTGGCCTGTCACATCATTCAATGTGGTCCGCCACACCATTTAACGTGGTCCGCCACATTATTCAATGTGGCCTGCCACATTATTCAAGGTGGCCTGCTACATTATTCAATATGGCCTGCTACATTATTCAAAGTGGCCTGCTACATTATTCAATGTGGCCTGCTACATTATTCAATGTGGTACGTCACGTTTTTTAATGTGGCCCGCCACGTTATTCCATGTGGCCTGTCACATCATTCAATGTGGTCCGCCACACCATTTAACGTGGTCCGCCACATTATTCCATGTGGCCTGCCACATTATTCAAGGTGGCCTGCTACATTATTCAATATGGCCTGCTACATTATTCAAAGTGGCCTGCTACATTATTCAATGTGGCCTGCTACATTATTCAATGTGGTACGTCACGTTTTTTAATGTGGCCCGCCACGTTATTCCATGTGGCCTGTCACATCATTCAATGTGGTCCGCCACACCATTTAACGTGGCTCACAACATCATTCATTGTGGTCCACCACATCTTTTTATGCATGTGTCCCACCACGTCATTTTATGTGGCCTGCCACGTCATTTAACGTGGTCCACCATATCATTCAATGTGGTCTCCCAAATTATTCTAAGTGGTCCACCACAATATTTAATGAGGTCCACAATATTTAATGAGGTCCGTCACGTCACTCAATGTGGTCTTCCACATCATTTATGTGGCCTGCCATGTCATTCAAGGTAGCCCGTCACATCATTTAACGTGGCTCGCTGCGTCATTCAATGTGGGCCATGATAGCGATGTGGCCCTCAATAAAAAGGAGTTTGACACCCATGGCTTAGGCGATCACAAAACAGACAAGAAAAAAACTCTCAATCCAAACAAGAAAAGTCGTGCAAAGAGGGAGGCGGGTCTCTCGCGTGCAGGTGAGGGATGAGCCAATCCGAAGGCAGTCACAGAGTAATGAGTGAGAAAAGAACGAGGGAAGAGAGAAAGGGTAAAGGTTTTGAAGTAAAAAGTGGCTGGCAAGAAAGGAAGGGACTGGATCTTCTTTTTTTTTTTTTTTTTTTGCATAAAAAAAAATTACCAACCGCACTTATCCTGTTATTGGATTACTTTTTGAAGTCTATGGTTGAAAAAGAAATAGACACGGGGGCAAAAGCCAAACTAAGAAACAATTAGAATGATAGCTACCGAACAATGGAGTTTGTTTACCATAGCGTGTCCAATGCCTGAGTGCTTTGTAGGAGAGGGGGGGAGAAAGGAAAGCAAACAAAAACTGTGAACTTTAATAACAAAAGGAAAACTAGGAGGCCTCTGGTTAGGTTGGTTGGAGTGGTTTTCGCTAGGAGAAGGGCACAGGTTAGGTTAGTAGTATGAATCATTCCATGGATGGTGGTTAGTTTCACTGGCGGGTTAGTAAAAAGTTAGTAGTCACGTTAGTAGGTACACACAGGCAAGATAGACGGCATAGAGCATCCGCGGGCGTCTCACATGGTCCCGCCCCACTCATTCACACAATTAGAGGACGCACTCACCTAGAGCTGAAAGCAGCGCTGGACGGCTGCTTAAAGCCACTGTAAACTAAGACACACACAGCCACGCTGCAGACTGGCCAAGCATTCTTCTACATCACATTATTCATGCCTTGTTGTTGTGGCCTTTTGGTGTGTGCCACCTGCAGCAGTCACTGTGGTGCTCCAGTCAAATGATACACACTCAAGCTAAACTTAGTTAGTCGTTTTGGATTCAACTCGCTGCTCGGATTAAAAGATGACAAAACATACTGAGTGTTAGCCAACACAATTAATGCTTCCAAAGAAGTTTAGGGTTTGTTAGTTGATTGGTCTGTTAGGTACATCATGTATTTGAACAAATAAATATTAAACCTGATTTTTTTTTTTTTTCTATAATGGCTTGCTGTTCCCATTAAATTAAAGTACACACATAAAGAGTGCATACTGTTCAATTCTGTATTTTCTGATTCATTCTAAAATACTAAATACAATGTTTTAAGTTTTTATTTAAATTACAGTGGAACCTCGATTTACAAACCTCTTTATTTGCGAACTTTCCGATCTTTTAAAACAGGGGTCGGCAACCCGCGGCTCTTTAGCGCCGCCCTAGTGGCTCTCTGGAGCTTTTCAAAAAATGTATGAAAAATGGAAAAAGATGTCCGCAAGGCTAACCAATTGCCATTTATTGAACATAATGCTGCTATTAAACTACCTACTGTACTTATTGTGTACCTGTACGCTTAAAATCGCTGTGTTTTCCCCATAGCCCACTGTCGCATGTTCAACGTTTGGGCACCCTTGGTACAGCACGTTATGTTGTGTTCAAAGTGTACAAACCTTCACTAAAATATGGACTTTTGTCGAGCCTGGAACCCAATATTCATATTTACATTGTTTCTTATGGAGGAATTTGCTTCACTGTACAAACGTATTGTCGGAGGCAGATAATTACATATATCCGAATTTTAGTGTTACTTATTTTCTTTCATAGTCATATTTGAAAACAGCTCGTGTTTTCCATTTATTCTCTTTCTGTTTCTCTGCAAGTAAACTGTGTGTGTTAACCTTGAATTCTTTGGAATGTGTTTTGACTAGCATGTGTTTTGACTAGAGAGAGGAGAGAGGAGAGAGGAGAGAGGGTTTTGGGGTCGGGAAGACAGACCATTTTGGCGGCGCGATAGAATGTTCTATGCTGGACTGGTCTCAAATGTATATCTGCAAAGCTTTGCCAATATATTACAAAATACCTATTCTGTCTCTGGTGGTTTTTCAACTCAGCTTTAAGTGTCGTAAAGAGCTTGGGAGCGACTTGTGACTTGAATTCCCTGGGAGGAACAACTGGTCTGAAAACGCAACAGTATCCATTTACGAACCCTGTTCAAGAACCAATTACCGGATTTTTTGGATTATAAATCGCTCCAGAGTATAAGTCGCACCGACCGTAAATGCATAATAAAGAAGGAAAAAAACATATATAAGTCACACTGGAGTATAAGTCGCATTTTTGGGCCCTAGTGGCTCTCTGGAGCTTTTTAAAAAATGTATGAAAAATGGAAAAAGATGAGGGGAAAAAAAAATTATTTTTTGTTTTAATATGGTTTCTGTAGGAGGACAAACATGACACAAGCCTCCCTAATTGTTACAAAGCACACTGTTTATATTAAACAGGCTTCACTGATTCGAGTATTTGGCGAGCGCCGTTTTGTCCTACTAATTTTGGCGGTCTTTGAACTCACCTTAGTTTGTTTACATGTATAACTTTCTCCGACTTTCTAGGACGTGTTTTATGCCACTTCTTTTTCTGTCTCATTTTGTCCACAAAACTTTTAACGTTGTGCATGAAAGGTGAGTTTTGTTGATGTTATTGACTTGTGTGGAGTGCTAATCAGACATATTTGGTCACTGCATGACTGCAAGCTTATCGATGCTAACATGCTATTTAGGCTAGCTATATGTACATATTGCATCATTATGCCTCATTTGTAGCTATATTTGAGCTCATTTAGTTTCCTTTAAGTCCTCTTAATTCAATTTATATCTCATGACACACTATCTGTATGTAATATGGCTTTTAATTTTTTGCGGCTCCAGACAGATTTGTTTTTGTATTTTTGGTCCAATATGGCTCTTTCAACATTTTGGGTTGCCGACCCCTGTTTTAAAAGGAGCCAAATATGCCTCTGTGTGCGAACCATGTCTCTGTGTACTAACATTTCAGTCAGTCATTCAGCGTGTGTGCCTTTTTTGTGTTTTTTCACCTTTTGACAAGTTTTCTACATTTTGCTAAGTCAATAGCTGTGTCCCAATTCAGGGTCTGCATCCTTCAAAGGGCGTATTTGAAGGCCGCTTACGTCACAACTAGAGATGTCCGATAATGGCTTTTTTGCCGATATCCGATAGTGTCCAACTCTTAATTACCGATACCGATATCAACCGATACCGACATATTCAGTCATGGAATTAACACATTATTATGCCTAATTTTGTTGTGATGCCCCGCTGGATGCATTAAACAATGTAACAAGGTTTTCCAAAATAAATCAACTCAAGTTATGGAAAAAAATGCCAACATGGCACTGCCATATTTATTATTGAAGTCACAAAGTGCTTTTTTTTTTTTTTAACATGCCTCAAAACAGCAGCTTGGAATTTGGGACATGCTCTCCCTGAGAGAGCATGAGGAGGTTAAGGTGGGCGGGGTTTGGGGGGGGTAGCGGGGGGTGTATACTGTAGCGTCCCGGAAGAGTTAGTGCTGCAAGGGATTCTGGGTATTTGTTCTGTTGTGTTTATGTTGTGTTACGGTGCGGATGTGTTTGTCATTCTTGTTTGGTGTGGGTTCACAGTGTGGCGCATATTTGTAACAGTGTTCAAGTTGTTTATATGGCCACCCTCAGTGTGACCTGTATGGCTGTTGACCAAGTATGCATGGCATTCACTTGTGTGTGTGAAAAGCCGTAGAAAATTATATGATAGGGCCGGCACGCAAAGGCAGTGCCTTTAAGGTTTATTGGCGTTCTGTACTTCTCCCTACGTCCGTGTACACAGCGGCGTTTTAAAAAGTCATACATTTTACTTTTTGAAACCGATACCGATAATTTTTAAACCGATACCGATAATTTCCGATATTGCATTTTAAAGCATTTATCGGCCGACATCTCTCGTCACAACGCTGCACGAAAGCTGTCCCAATTCATTGAAATTCGAAGGCTCCTCCAAATGCAACAGACGAATGCGCCCTCCTTTTCCCTGTATTCGGAGGATGCACCGCGACTATCCTTCGTGGCCTCCCATATCCCAAGATGCTTTGCGCGCCTTTGTTCAACCCGGATCTTTTTGACGATGGCATCAAATACACTTTCAAATGCAAGTATCCTCCGCAGGCTAGACTGTCCCATTTAACAACGGGTGACGCATCCTTCGGAGGTGCCTCGGAAGGTCCAGCCTTCTGAGGCTGCGTAGGTTAGGTCCTCCGAAGGATGCAGACCCTGAATTGGGACACAGCTAATATGAGTCCCAAAAATCCAACAGACCATTGGAAAAAAGGAGGGAATCGCTGTGGATTTTTTTAAAAATAAATAAAATTGCTGCTACTTTTTCCTACACTTTGAACCCTACGGCTGATAAAAACAAAAAACAAACAAATACACTGAGAATGTGTTTTATTGTTTGTGCTATGACGCCATCTATTGGACCAGTTTTCTCACTGCAGTGACATTCCATTTTCCGGTAGTGCTTTCCGACGGGAATTAGAGTGTCGCTCAGTTTTCTGGCCGTCCATAGCGTTTCTACTCGTATGGATTCTTCATTCATCACTCCAAGCAACGTTTGAAAGTTTTACAATATAACTAAAACTGTTTATACTTACTAAACTGTCCCATGTGGAAGTGTTGTCATGCATTTTTGTATGTGCTATCGTAATGTAATGACGCTAGTGTCGTTAGCATTAGCTAATATGCTAACACGTTTACGAGTGTCTTTTTGTATTGTTTTAGTTTCACAAATTCCTCAGTAAATTTACCAAGACGTCACCGTGGTGTTATTGAGTCCGTTTAGCTGATTGGAGAGCTAGCTTCTGCAGGAAGTGGGTTCATGACGATGACTTCTGTTTTGTTTGATCGGACAGTTTTACTGCCATGTTACAGACACCGTTTGGAAACAATTAAGGTAGGTAAATAAACATTTACAGAATCTCCCTGTGTAAATAACTAATTTTGCAATGTATATACTATATTCAGCTTATAGTCTGTATATTCCTCCCCTAAAATTTAGTGGGTGCGGCTAACATACATGATTTTATAGTCGGTAAAATACAGTACATTATTGGCACTTGCAAGTATGGAAGAATTGTTGAAGAAGGTTTCGTACCACAGCAAGTTTTATTTGTGATAAAACCCTTCGTCCCTTTGAGTCAGCTCCTCCTTTGTCAATGTTATGATACAGTAAACGGATTTTACTTTTTTAAATGTTTATTTTTGTAGCAATATGGCTGTTGAAGTTAAGGCTTTTGGGGATTTCTGATTGTTTGTGAGGACACCGAAGGGACTTCCGTGTGTGTGTGTGTGTGTGTGTGTGTGCACATGTTGGCAGAGCAACGCATTGAGCACAGTTCAGCATGTTTTGGCTTGTTATTACAGTAAAGAGTAAGTTGAACCATCACCACCTTGTTATGTTTGTTTGATATACAGTACCGTATAGCATAGGGGTACCCAAAGTCGGGTCCGGGGGCCAAAATCGGCTCGTCGAGTCCTTCTGGTCTCTCCAAAATGTTATACATATTCAGACTCTTATATGCTCACACAATTATTGATGGCATGTCCGCAAGGCTAACCAATTGCCATTTATTGAACATAATGCTGCTATTAAACTACCTACTGTACTTATTGTGTACCTGTACGCTTAAAATCGCTGTGTTTTCCCCATAGCCCACTGTCGCATGTTCAACGTTTGGGCACCCTTGGTACAGCACGTTATGTTGTGTTCAAAGTGTACAAACCTTCACTAAAATATGGACTTTTGTCGAGCCTGGAACCCAATATTCATATTTACATTGTTTCTTATGGAGGAATTTGCTTCACTGTACAAACGTATTGTCGGAGGCAGATAATTACATATATCCGAATTTTAGTGTTACTTATTTTCTTTCATAGTCATATTTGAAAACAGCTCGTGTTTTCCATTTATTCTCTTTCTGTTTCTCTGCAAGTAAACTGTGTGTGTTAACCTTGAATTCTTTGGAATGTGTTTTGACTAGCATGTGTTTTGACTAGAGAGAGGAGAGAGGAGAGAGGGTTTTGGGGTCGGGAAGACAGACCATTTTGGCGGCGCGATAGAATGTTCTATGCTGGACTGGTCTCAAATGTATATCTGCAAAGCTTTGCCAATATATTACAAAATACCTATTCTGTCTCTGGTGGTTTTTCAACTCAGCTTTAAGTGTCGTAAAGAGCTTGGGAGCGACTTGTGACTTGAATTCCCTGGGAGGAACAACTGGTCCAAAAACGCAACAGTATCCATTTACGAACCCTGTTCAAGAACCAATTACCGGATTTTTTGGATTATAAATCGCTCCAGAGTATAAGTCGCACCGACCATAATAAAGAAGGAAAAAAACATATATAAGTCGCACTGGAGTATAAGTCGCATTTTTGGGGGAAATTTATTTGATAAAATCCAACACCAAGAATAGACATTTGAAAGGCAATTTAAAATAAATAAAGAATAGTGATTGCCGTTTTCTGCTGCCTATTTCACTACTTCCAGCTTGTAACCTGCAGTATATGATTTCCTTTTCGGTGCCATTTTTGTTCAGCCCTTCTCAGTTTTTATAAGTTACCGCCAATGTTGAAATGATCAATTTTCATAGGTACGGAAGTAGTAGCAGGTAGCATCGGTTTTTTCACAATGCACTTCTGCCATGACCCGCCCCCCCGCCGAATTTTTATTGGTTGACGTGTGTGTGTGTGACGATTGCTGATATACGCCTAGTCCAGAGGTCAGCAACCCGCGGCTCTAGAGCCACATGCGGCTCTTTAGCGGCGCTCTGGTGGCTCCATGGAGCTTTTTCAAATATGTATGAAAAGGGAAAAAAGATGGTTTCTGTAGGACAACATGACACAAACCTTCCTAATTGTTAGAAAGGCCACTGTTTAATATGTTTGTGTTTATCCTTCACTGATGAGTGTATTTGGCGAGCGCCGTTTTGTCCTACGAAATTCAGTGGCTCTTGAACTAACCGTTGTGTGGACTCTGACTCAACAGTTTGTTTACATGTATAACTTTCTCCAACGCTGCCACAGAAAGACATGTTTTATGCCACTCCTTCTTTGTCTCATTTTGTCCACCAAACGTTGTATACTGTGCGTGAATGCACAAAGGTGAGCTTTGTTGATGTTATTGACTTGTTGTAGTGCTAATCAGGCATTTTGGTCAGTGCATGACTGCAAGCTAATCATGCTATTTAGGCTAGCTGTATGTACATATTGCATTATTATGCTTCATGTGTAGGTGTATTTGAGTTAATTTAATTTCCCTTACTTAAAGGGGAACATTATCACCAGACCTATGTAAGCGTCAATATATACCTTGATGTTGCAGAAAAAAAACCATATATTTTTTTAACCGATTTCCGAACCCTAAATGGGTGAATTTTGGCGAATTAAACGCTTTTCTAATATTCGCTCTCGGAGCGATGACGTCACGTTGTGACGTCACATCGGGAAGCAATCCGCCATTTTCTCAAACACCGGGTCAAATCAGTTCTGTTATTTTCCGTTTTTTCGACTGTTTTCCGTACCTTGGAGACATCATGCCTCGTCGGTGTGTTGTCGGAGGGTGTAACAACACGAACAGGGACGGATTCAAGTTGCACCAGTGGCCCAAAGATGCAAAAGTGGCAAGAAATTGGACGTTTGTTCCGCACACTTTACCGACGAAAGCTATGCTACGACAGAGATGGCAAGAATGTGTGGATATCCTGCGACACTCAAAGCAGATGCATTTCCAACGATAAAGTCAAAGAAATCTGCCGCCAGACCCCCATTGAATCTGCCGGAGTGTGTGAGCAATTCAGGGACAAAGGACCTCGGTAGTACGGCAAGCAATGGTGGCAGTTTGTTCCCGCAGACGAGCGAGCTAAACCCCCTGGATGTCTTGGCTCACACCGTCAAGAGAAGAATATCGACCCTAGCTTCCCTGGCCTGCTGACATGAGGGTATGTCTACAGAATATATTAATTGATGAAAATTGGGCTGTCTGCACTCTCAAAGTGCATGTTGTTGCCAAATCTATTTCATATGCTGTAAACCTAGTTCATAGTTGTTAGTTTCCTTTAATGCCAAACAAACACATACCAATCGTTAGTTAGAAGGCGATCGCCGAATTCGTCCTCGCTTTCTCCCGTGTCGCTGGCTGTCGTGTCGTTTTCATCGGTTTCGCTTGCATACGGTTCAAACCGATATGGCTCAATAGCTTCAGTTTCTTCTTCAATTTTGTTTTCGCTACCTGCCTCCACACTACAACCATCCGTTTCAATACATTCGTAATCTGTTGAATCGCTTAAGCCGCTGAAATCCAAGTCTGAATCCGAGCTAATGTCGCTATAGCTTGCTGTTCTTTCCGCCATGTTTGTTTGTATTGGCTTCACTATGTGACGTCACAGGAAAATGGACGGGTGTTTATAACGATGGTTAAAATCAGGCACTTTGAAGCTTTTTTTAGGGATATTGCGTGATGGGTAAAATTTTTTAAAAAAACTTCGAAAAATATAATAAGCCACTGGGAACTGATTTTTAATGGTTTTAACCATTCTGAAATTGTGATAATGTTCCCCTTTAAGTCCTCTGTGTATTTGATTTATATTTACATTATCTGTATGTAATATTGGCTGCCATGTTGTTCCAGACCACAGCAAACGTTACCCAGCTTGCAAAGATTGTAATAAATCCATTAGAAGAAGACAGCCTGCCGTTCCCTTTAACTTGGACACACACATCTATTCTAAGACAGTCATTTCCAGGAGTTATCTCACCCTCTGAGAAGTTTTACTAATGTTTTCCAATGAATTCAAAAAAATATTACATTTCAACATTTCGGTCAACAAAGATTTGCGTCAGCCTGCGACACAGTCATTTTGATAATAGGCTAATATAGCTAATTAGCCACTTACATTATGTGTTGCCATCATTATAACATTTATAGAAGTCTTTTAATTTTTTGTGGCTCCAGACCGATTATTTTTTTGTATTTGTGGTCCAATATGGCTCTTTCAACATTTTGGGTTGCCGACCCCTGGCCTAGTCTCTTACGTGAATGAGCTAAATAATATTATTTGATATTTTACGGAAATGTGTTAATAATTTCACACATAAGTCGCTCCAGAGTATAAATCGCACCCAACCATAGTGGCTAATTAGCTATATTAGCCTATTATCAAAATGACTGTGTCGCAGGCTGACGCAAATCTTTGTTGACCGAAATGTTGAAATGTAATATTTTTTGGAATTCATTGGAAAACATTAGTAAAACTTCTCAGAGGGTGAGATAACTCCTGGAAATGACTGTCTTAGAATAGATGTGTGTGTCCAAGTTAAAGGGAACGGCAGGCTGTCTTCTTCTAATGGATTTATTACAATCTTTGCAAGCTGGGTAGCGTTTGCTGTGGTCTGGAACAACATGGCAGCCAATATTACATACAGATAATGTAAATATAAATCAAATACACAGAGGACTTAAGTAAGGGAAATTAAATTAACTCAAATACACCTACACGTGAAGCATAATAATGCAATATGTACATACAGCTAGCCTAAATAGCATGATTAGCTTGCAGTCGTGCACTGACCAAATATGCCTGATTAACACTACAACAAGTCAATAACATCAACAAGGCTCACCTTTGTGCATTCAAATCAAATCAAATCAAATCAACTTTAAGCACATTTAAAATTTACCACAGGGGTAGCCAAAGTGCTGTACAATGGACAGGTTAAAAGATAAAACGAGTACCAAGCAAACAACACAACACAAACAGAACACGATAAAAAAAATAAAAAAATAAAAATAGAATAAATAAAAACATAAAAACATAAAAACAGGTTCACAGCAGGTGTATTATGGGGCGCCATTGCAGGATGGATATCACTCAGTGTTAAAAGCCATGGAATAAAAGTATGTTTTTAAGAGAGATTTAAAAACAGGAAGAGAGGAGGCTTGTCTAATACTCAGAGGTAGGTCGTTCCAGAGCTTGGGAGCAGCAATGGCGAAAGCTCTGTCACCTCTAAGCTTCAGCCTTGTGTCAGGGACCGTCAACAGCAGCTGATCGGCTGATCTTAAGGATCGGGTGGGGCAGTAAGGCTGAAGGAGGTCGGAGAGATAGGTTGGCGCGAGGTTGTTTAGACATTTAAAAACAAATAAAAGGAGTTTAAAATTGATTCGATAACGCACAGGGAGCCAGTGAAGGGACGCTAAAATGGGGGTGATGTGCTCACGTCTGCGGGTCTGTGTTAGCAGACGAGCAGCAGAGTTCTGCACGAGCTGCAGGCGGGCGAGGGAGGCCTGGCTAATGCCTACATACAGGGCATTACAGTAGTCAAGACGAGTCGAGATAAAGGCGTGGATTAATTTCTCAAGATCATGTCCTGATAGAAGCGGTTTCACTTTCGCTATTTGGCGTAATTGATAAAAGCTTTTTTGTACGACGCTGTTGATTTGTTTTTCGAATTTAAAATCTGAGTCGAACTTTACCCCCAGGTTTGTGACACAGTCGCTGAGATACGGGGTCAGAGTGCCGAGGTCAACGTTGGGGGAGGGAGAGCGACTTGGACGCACAGTATACAACGTTTGGTGGACAAAATGAGACAAACAAGGAGTGGCATAAAACATGTCTTTCTGTGGCAGCGTTGGAGAAAGTTATACATGTAAACAAACTGTTGAGTCACAGTCCACACAACGGTTGGTTCAAGAGCCGCTGAATTTCGTAGGACAAAACGGCGCTTGCCAAATACACTCATCAGTGAAGGATAAACACAAACATATTAAACAGTGGCCTTTCTAACAATTAGGAAGGTTTGTGTCATGTTGTCCTACAGAAACCATCTTTTTTCCAAACTATGAAAAAAACTGCGACTTATAATCCGAAAAATACGATCAGTTTGTACATCGAGGTTCCACTGTACTTCAAAATAAAATTTGTGATTACAGAAAAAACTAACAATTTAGCCTCACATGCTTTAATTCAAATTGAAGCTCTTGAGTAATCCCTAACTAGGACGATGTGACAAATGTTAAAGCCTTGGCGGAGGTCTGCGCTATAGTGTACAAAAGGTTAAGACATTACATGCATGGGGTAGTACTTCTTTAAATGTTAGAGGAATGTTATACAGTCTGGAAAAACAGCGCTTTTGGTTACCTGTCTCAGGTTGCGGGTGACCTTGACGTCATGCCAGGCGTTGTCGTTGAACTTGCCGTTGACGGGCTCCACCAGGGCCTCGAAGGCCCCGCTGCCCAGGTTGATGACGAGCGACACGGCGCCGTTCTTCAGCGCCAGGTTGACGTAGTCGGCCGACTTGCCCGTGTGCAGCATCAGGCCGTTGCGCTGCAGCGTCTTGAAGGACAGCGTGATCTCGTCGCTGCTGGACTGGATGGGGTTGGGCGACAGGTCGTAGCAGAAGTACTCGGAGCCCTTGAAGGTGGCGACGTACTCCTCGCGGGCTGACAGTCGAGGCGGAAGAAGAGGAGGGGGAAGAGGAAGCACAAGTAAGTGTGGGGGCCTTTCACTCATGTCGAGCATAATCATAGTGATTAGTACAATTTCTGGGCTGCGTCTGGGTCCTCCCACGCCGCTCCTTACAATATGCTCGGAGATGACAAAATGGTGGGTGTTGATCAGAACCAGCCGGGGGAAAACAAAGCCCAGCTGGGCCCGGCTGAGCGTGACGCGGATGCGCGGTTCAGGATCTTGTTTAAGATGCGCACAGTTGTGGTTATTGTCAAGCAAATCCTCACTGACGCCAGCACTCGGGAGTGAGGAATGAAACAATGGCCGCTGTAGCGCTAATTGTACCATGGAGTGGCGTGTAAACAAGCTTTGATCACTCATGTGGGTTGCGGATTAAACCGAAAGGAGACAGTCGCGAGTATGCGGCGTTCCAAACTTGTTACGAGAGCTGCCAGTCTCCTTCTTTGGAGAGAACAGCTGTGCTGGTGCCGCGTCTGATGTGATGTGCTCTTGTTTGACAACACGCCTCATTACGGGACGGTCATCAAACGCTCGGACGTGCCGCGGCGAAGACGGAGGAGGTGAAGCGGCGGCGGCCAATTAGGATTCAGGCCGGGAGGCCGGCAGCCAATAGCGGCTTACCTTGCACGAACATTAGTGACCCCCAAGGACATTAGACCAAGGTTTTGCAATCCATCATCCTTAAGCTCGCCGTCTCTTATCTACCCGCGCACACATGCAAGCAGAGGAACAAATAAGCACTTCTACACACACAAACACACACAACTGCGTGAAAAGTGATTGCAATATCGAGCCCGCATACACAAGCGAGGGCGACATTTTCCTTCCCCGCGCAACTCGTTGGCCTCTTTTCCTCAGCTCAGGAGCCTCTGGCACAGCCACCATCTTGTAGCTTCCAATAATGAGAAGAACGGAGGGGGATCGAGCGCACACAAACACACACAAGAACGGCGGCGGAAAGAGGATTGACAGGAAATGAATAGAGGATCTACTGCTAACGATGGATTCTGATGCGTCATCTATGTTGCTGCTTCTTGATCTTAGCGCTGCTTTCGATACCGTCGATCATAATATTTTATTAGAGCGTATCAAAACACGTATTGGTATGTCAGACTTAGCTTTGTCGTGGTTTAACTCTTATCTTACTGACAGGATGCAATGCGTCTCCCATAATAATGTGACCTCGGACTATGTTAAGGTAACGTGCGGAGTTCCTCAGGGTTCGGTTCTTGGCCCTGCACTCTTTTGTATTTACATGCTGCCGCTAGGCGACATCATACGCAAATACGGTGTTAGCTTTCATTGTTATGCTGATGACACCCAACTCTACATGCCCCTAAAGCTGACCAACACGCCGGATTGTAGTCAGCTGGAGGCGTGTCTTAATGAAATTAAACAATGGATGTCCGCTAACTTCTTGCAACTCAACGCCAAGAAAACGGAAATGCTGATTATCGGTCCTGCTAAACACCGACATTTATTTAATAATACCACCTTAACATTTGACAACCAAACAATTACACAAGGCGAATCAGTAAAGAATCTGGGTATTATTTTCGACCCAACTCTCCTTTGAGTCACACATTAAGAGTGTTACTAAAACGGCCTTCTTTCATCTCCGCAATATCGCTAAAATTCGTTCTATTTTATCCTCTAGCGACGCTGAGATCATTATTCATGCGTTCGTTACGTCTCGTCTCGACTATTGTAACGTATTATTTTCGGGTCTCCCTATGTCTAGCATTAAAAGACTACAATTGGTACAAAATGCGGCTGCTAGACTTTTGACAAGAACAAGAAAGTTTGATCATATTACGCCTATACTGGCTCACCTGCACTGGCTTCCTGTGCACTTAAGATGTGACTTTAAAGTTTTACTACTTACGTATAAAATACTACACGGTCTAGCTCCGTCCTATCTTGTCGATTGCATTGTACCATATGTCCCGGCAAGAAATTTGCGTTCAAAGAACTCCGGCTTATTAGTGATTCCCAGAGCCCAAAAAAAGTCTGCGGGCTATAGAGCGTTTTCTATTGGGGCTCCAGTACTATGGAATGCCCTCCCGGTAACAATTAGAGATGCTACCTCAGTAGAAGCATTTAAGTCCCATCTTAAAACTCATTTGTATACTCTAGCCTTTAAATAGCCCCCCTGTTAGACCAGTTGATCTGCCGTTTCTTTTCTTTTCTCCTCTGCTCCCCTATTCCTTGTGGAGGGGGTGGGGGGCACAGGTCCGGTGGCCATGGATGAAGTGCTGGCTGTCCAGAGTCGGGACCCGGGGTGGACCGCTCGCCTGTGCATCGGCTGGGAACATCTCTGCGCTGCTGACCCGTCTCCGCTCGGGATGGTGTCCTGCTGGCCCCACTATGGACTGGACTCTTACTATTATGTTGGATCCACTATGGACTGGACTCTCACAATATTATGTCAGACCCACTCGACATCCATTGCTTTCGGTCTCCCCTAGAGGGGGGGGGGGGGTTTACCCACATATGCGGTCCTCTCCAAGGTTTCTCATAGTCTTTCACATCGACGTCCCACTGGGGTGAGTTTTTCCTTGCCCTTATGTGGGCTTTGTACCGAGGATGTCGTTGTGGCTTGTGCAGCCCTTTGAGACACTTGTGATTTAGGGCTATATAAATAAATATTGATTGATTGATTGATTGAAGTGTAATAGGTTATTACGGTAGCGGGGTCGAGTAAGAGAAGAGCACCGAAAATGGCATCGGCCGCACTTGAGTGAATGTAACAGACAGAATAATGAAGAGGAGGGACTCGGAATATGTCACAATTCAAAAGAGCAATTATGGCAAATTGTCTTCCGCGAGAAGTGTGAATGCAGATAGATGAAGAAGGAACATGTGTGCCCTTCGTTCCTTCCAGTCTGTTAATTAAGAAATGTGTGTGACTCACGCACGAGACCAAACTGCATGAGGACAAGCGGCGTGCTATTTTATGAGCACGTGAACCGCGAGGAGGGTGGCGGTCTCTCCAAATATTGGTGTACGGCTGTCAGAAAAGCTATTACCAAGTCGGGGCCTCGGGCTAGTCTTCAGTATGAGCGACGCGCAACAACAGAAAGAGCAGCCACAAGCACGAGGCGTCAACACACATGCAGGCGAATGCTCGCGCACAGCCGCAGCACGGCTGTAATTTACGCAGGTTAGGGGTTTGCGTGTAGCGTGCCTCCGTTCTCCCGCTAATTTACACACATGTCATTACAGCATCAAACCGGGCAAAGCTGAGCTGATGTGCTGTAGAATCACAAACAGTCGACAACCCGTTTATGTAGCCAACTCATCACCTCCCGGCTCATATTGTTCTTCATACTAGGGCTGGGCGATATATCGATATACTTGATATATCGCGGGTTTGTCTCTGTGCGATATAGAAAATGACTATATTGTGATATTCGAGTATACGCATACCTGCCAACCCTCCCGGATTTTCCGGGAGACTCCCAAAATTCAGTGCTTCTCCTGAAAACCTCCCGGGACAAATCTTCTCCCGAAAATCTCCCGAAATTCAGGCGGACCTGAGTGACGTGTCACGTCCGCTTTTCCACAATATAAACAGCCTGCCTGCCCAATCACGTTATAACTATAGAATGATGGAGGGCGAGTTCTTGGTTTCTTATGTGGGTTTATTGTTAGGCAGTTTCATTAACGTCCTCCCAGCGCCGCAACAACACACAACAACAGCAGTCACGTTTTCGTCTACCGTAAAGCAGTTCGTCTGCCGTAAACAGCAATGTCGTGACACTCTTCAACAGGGCAATACTGCCATCTACTGTACATGCATATGTGACATTAACATCTAGGGCTTTTAGAGAGTGCAGTGCACAACTGCGCACACAACAAGGAGACGAAGCAGAATGCATCATCAGAGAGGGTGTTCAGCATGGTTAGAAAAATAGTGACAGAGAATAGAACAAGGATGGACAGTTCAACCCTTAACTCAACAATGAGTAGATGAGTGTTATGTGTGTGTATATGTGTAAATAAATGAACACTGAAATTCAAGTATTTCTCTTATATATATATATATATATATATATATATATATATATATATATATATATATATATATATATATATATAAAGCTAGAATTCACTGAAAGTCAAGTATTTCTTATATATATATATATATATATATGTGTGTATATATATATATATATATATATATAAAGCTAGAATTCACTGAAAGTCAAGTATTTCTTATATATATATATATATATATATATATATATATATATGTGTGTGTATATATATATATATATATATATATATATATATATATATATATATATATATATATATATATGTGTGTGTGTATATATATATATATATATATATATATATATATATATAGAAGACAGCCTGCCGTTCCCTTTAACTTGGACAGACACATCTATTCTAAGACAGTCATTTCCAGGAGTTATCTCACCCTCTGAGAAGTTTTACTAATGTTTTCCAATGAATTCCAAAAAATATTACATTTCAACATTTTGGTCAACAAAGATTTGCGTCATCCTGCGACACAGTCATTTTGATAATAGGCTAATATAGCTAATTAGCCACTTACATTATGTGTTGCCATCATTATAACATTTATAGAAGTCTTTTAATTTTTTGTGGCTCCAGATAGATTATTTTTTGTATTTGTGGTCCAATATGGCTCTTTCAACATTTTGGGTTGCCGACCCCTGGCCTAGTCTCTTACGGGAATGAGCTAAATAATATTATTTGATATTTTACGGTAATGTGTTAATCATTTCACACATAAGTCGCACCCAAACTATGAAAAAAACTGCGACTTATAATCCGAAAAATACGATCAGTTTGTGCATCGAGGTTCCACTGTACTTCAAAATAAAATTTGTGATTACAGAAAAAACTAACAATTTAGCCTCACATGCTTTAATTCAAATTGAAGCGCTTGAGTAATCCCTAACTAGGACGATGTGACATATATTTCTTATATATATATATATATATATATATGAAATACTTGACTTGGTGAATTCTAGCTGTAAATATACTCCTCCCCTCTTAATCGGAGGTCTCAAAGTTGGCAAGTATGAGTATACGTTCTCACACAGTTGCTTTTAGCTGCAGGCATTACACTACAGGCGTTTCTCACTCTTTCTTGTCTCTCCTTCTCACAGAGACTTAAACAAGCGCACCTTCTTACATACGTCACATACATATACGCCCTCGCGGAGCAGAGAGGTAGCGGCATGGCTAAAGTTAGCTGTGGTGCGAGTGGTAATACGAGAGAAAGAAGGTGCAAATCTGGTAACAAATGAAGGAAGTGTTAATTCCTAAGAAAAACAGCACGGGGTCCATCGTCTGGCGGTGGTTTGGCTTCAAGTGGGAATATGTCGAACAGACAACCGTAATTTGTCAAGTGTGGGGCAAAAGCGTTGCTGCAAAAAGTAGCATTACTGCTAATATGTAGCATCATTTGAAAAGTCACCCGATAGAGAAGGAAGAGTGTTTGAAACTTCGCATATCAACATCTCCGTTCGGTGCCACACCAACAAAATGCCGAGGCAACCATTTCCATATCAACACCGTATGAAAAAAATAGTCAACAACAGAAGGAGATAACTTACCACAGAGCGAAGGACATACACTATTTGATTTCCTATTATGCAGCTCATTTTTATTGGACACTTATTGAAATATCTTGTGTTTACATCATGCACAAAAGTGCACTTTATTTGTTTTAAACTATTTTAGTGGCGTTCTGTACAAAAAGTGCACTTTAATATAGTGTTGTTTTGATATGTCATCTTAGTGACATCATGCACAAAAGTGCACTAATAGCTTGTTTTAAAATGTTTCTGACAATCTTGCACTTTCTGTTTTGGAAATGACATGAATGTTTGTGCCACTGCTTAATAACTGTTTAATAAATACACTTTTGCTAAATTGACTTAGTTGTGATTTCCCTCTCTGCATGAAAGTTTAAAATGAGCATATATTAATGCAGTATGAAGAAGAATGTTTTAATGTAGACACATAGAATCATCATACGGGTGTGATTATATGCATCAAGTGTTCATTCAAGGCTAAGGCAAAATATCGAGATATATATTGTGTATCGCGATATGGCCTAAAAATATCGAGATATTAAAAAAAGGCCATATCGCCCAGCCCTACTTCATACTACTAAAATGTGACTGCTTAAACAAACATAGTTCAGACCCAGGATGTTAATTTGTATGAAAAACGGGTCTGTTTATGTCGACACGTGACAACTTACTTGTTATCGTAAAGCAGCATGAAACGACAACAACAGACCTATTGTCTAGTTATATAGCATTTAATGACATTCATAAATCCTAACCAGCATTAGCAGCTTTTTAGCCATAGGAAGAAAGATTTGCGCAGTTACAAATGCTTTGTCACTGCAAATGCGCATCTCTTCTGTCTGCACTACAACAAGTCAGTGTTCAAAAACAAGAAAAAAAAAATACAAAAATTAGGGGTATTTTATTTGAAAAAGCAAAATGATCTGCCAATAGAACAAGAAAATTCGGCTTGTCAAGACTTTCCAAAACAAGTAAAAATAGCTAACCTCAATGAACCCAGAAATACCTTAAAATAAGTATAAGTGCACTTTTCTTGGTAGAAAAAAAATATGTTAAAAAAAATTCTTAAATGAAGTAAATGCTAGTGGCATTATCTTGACATAATGATATGCACTTTTTTTCATGCTTGAAGTAAGAAATTATTACTTTAAAAAAGTAGTTTTATACTTGTGAGTGTTGATGACACAGCTTTGCAACAGTTGATATTCTAGTTTCAAGCATGTTTTACTCAATATAGGTCATCAAATCTCAGCAACAAGCTGTAATATCTTACTGAGATCATTTAGGACCAAAACCCTTAAAACAAGTAAAACACTAACATAAAATCTGCTTAGTGAGAAGAATTATCTTATCAGACAGAAAAAAAGCAAATATCACCCTTATTTGAGATATTTAATCTTACTTAGATTTCAGTTTTTGCAGTGTGGCTGTCAACAAAGGCAAACGCTTCCCTTCCCTCTCACGTATCTCTCCTGCTTTTGCTTCTTGTCTTAACTTTCTTAGAGCCTCTTTTTCGCACTGCTCTTCAAAATCTCAGCAATGTAATTGAACAACTGGCCTCTCAACAAAATTTACAAGATCTTCTCGATGAGGAAGCTCGGGTTCAGGGG
>NC_084586.2:12332500-12462500 GCF_033978685.3 Nerophis lumbriciformis | reverse complement strand
TGAAGATTTAATCATGATCCTCACGCAGGTAAAACAAACAAAAAGTACTGCAAATGAGCGTCTTCTCATGTCTTTTTCGCCATCTCCGGGTCTATGTTGAAGGCCAAAGTTGACCAACTTCTCAATTCATGGCCACAACCTTCTACTATACAAGTGAGAGGCATGATTTACAAACTAGAATGAACTTTTACCAGTTTAGAGGATATGCAGCAGCTCTGCGGCCCAGCACACAGTAGACTGTCAATACTGAAAGCTGCAAAAATGACCTTCATGATGCTTCCTGCTAAAAGCTCCAAAGCAAGCTTGTGATGATTCTCAGAAATTCACATGACAGTTGCAGCTCACCCTGCATATACAGTAAACAATTCAAAGTGATGCTAAAATCATATTTACATCAATAAGCCATAGACATAATTAGCAATGATTACAACTGATCCTGCCAGTAGCATATGCTTGTCTTAGAGATTAAGCCATGCAAGTGCAAGTGCAAACGAGGTTTAACAAAAGCTCACTTTTATTTTATAAGAAAAAAATAAAATAAAATAAATAAATAAATATTGACTGTTACCCCCCTAAAAAAAAAAAAAAAAAAAATATTGACTGTTGTTACCCAAAGTATATTAAGTGTGATTTTTCAGAAAAACAAATATATACAGTAACACAAAAACAACCTGTCTCTGTGATCACTATAGGTGTATAAATAATAATATAGTGTTAAATAAAATCAGTCCCTTGGGCACAAAACTGAAAATAATACAGCTCTCCAAAAAGTGCACTTCTGCTGCTATTGGAACATACTAACTACACACACAGGCAGACAGCTAACAAACAATCCAAAGTTCCAAAGCAGATTAATCCATTTAGGCTCTTTATTGTTGTTGATCTTGCTTTGTCTTTTCCTATCTTTACTTTTGTCTTGCACTGGACTGTTTTTTTTGTTTTTTTTTAAACTGAAATACACACAATGACAAATGTATAAGCTATGTGATTCAATTAACATACTGAAATGTAATACAATATGTAAATATTAGCTTCACACAAATATACAGTACTATCATCAAAAAAATACTTCTGAGTGTTGAAACTATTTCGATGGTGGAAATATACGACTGGCAGCCATTTTAAGTCCTCAAAACATCCATTGAAACAGTGCACAAAAATCGTTTTTCAATAAATGTAACCACTTTCCACCTTACTATTGAGTTACATAAACAAGTTAAACAGTTTACTCACAGACTTATCTTTTCCAAGGCTTGTAAGAGCTAACACAACTTGTCTACTTCTCAATTGTCTCATGAACTTAACTGTTGTCGTCAACCCGGAAGTTCCCAAACTATTGACGGGTAGTATTTTCATATCGCCACAAGGTGTCAGTAAGAGTCTACAATCAAATGGGCATAACATTGACCATTTGGGATTCGTTCCCACGGATTTGAATAAAGAACCAACTCTATTTCTTTACTATAGTGGCCTCGATAACGGGAACCGGTTCTCAAAAAGGGATTCGAGTCCATGGAATCGGTTCTTTTCTTATCGAACAACCGGGAGAACCGATTTCGAACATCATCCCTATTTCTGTGTTAGCACTTATAATAATAATCTTGCTAAAGTTTTACTGTCTACTTAAAGTGTGTACCAAATTTTGTGGTGATCCATTTAAAGGTCTACTGAAAACCCACTACTACCGACCACGCAGTCTGATAGTTTATATATCAATGATGAAATCTTAACATTGCAACACAAGCAAATACGGCCGGGTTAGCTTACTAAAGTGCAATTTTAAATTCCGTGCGTAATATCCTGCTGAAAACGTCTCGGTATGATGACGCCTGCGCGTGACGTCACGGATTGTAGAGGACATTTTGGAGACAGCATGGTGGCCAGCTATTAAGTCGTCTGTTTTCATCGCAAAATTCCACAGTATTCTGTGACATCTTTTGCAATTTGTTCAATGAACAATGGAAACAGCAAAGAAGAAAGCTGTAGGTGGGAAGCGGTGTATTGCGGCAGGTGTTGTGCCGGATAACGCACCCCTGCCGTAGAATGCACCCCCTGACTGTTGTGCCGAATAACACAGCCGGTGTTTCATTGTTTACATTCCCGAAAGATGACAGTCAAGCTTTACCATTGGCCTGTGGAGACTGGGACAACAGAGACTCTTACCAGGAAGACTTTGAGTTGGATACGCAGACTCGGTACCGTGAGTACGCATGCAGCTGCGGCTTCTAAACATTTGATCGCTTGCCCGTACGTGCGTGCCGCTATGTGCATGTCACGTACGTAACTTTGGGGACTTTGGGGAAATATATGTGCTGTATGAACTTTGGGGAGGTGAACGGTACTTTGGGCTGTGGGATTGAGTGTGTTGTGCAGGTGTTTGAGTTGTATTGGTGGGTTATATGGACGGGAGGGGGGAGGTGTTTGTTATGCGGGATTAATTTGTGGCATATTAAATATAAGCCTGGTTGTGTTGTGGCTAATAGAGTATATATATGTCTTGTGTTTATTTACTGTTTTAGTCATTCCCAGCTGAATATCAGGTCCCACCCGCCTCTCACAGCATCTTCTCTATCTGAATCGCTCCCACTGCCCTCTAGTCCTTCACCATACCTGCCAACTTTTGAAATCAGAAAAACCTAGTAGCCAGGGTCCAGGGGCCGCAGGCCCCGGTAGGTCCAGGACAAAGTCCTGGTGGGGGGTTCAGGCTCGCCCCCCGACGCAAAATGATTATTAGCATTCAGACAGGTTAAAATGTTGCTAAAACCATCACTTTTCTATCAGTCACAGTGACTTTTCAAAACAAAAATATTACAGCAAAAATCATATGGGTTGATTGACATGTTTATTCTGTAAGCTAACTTCAATAGTTTGAAATTATTTTGCTTTGAACATGTTATCGTTATCACAAATAAAAAGATATACTGTACACAGAAATTATTTTTGATTTGATTTATTGTTTATGTAATAAAAGATTTACTTAAAATTTTATGTTTTGTGAGTTTTTTTATGCTACAAACTGTACTTACCGGCGATGTAAACCGAAGGAGACATTTCCGTAATGAAAGCTGCAACACACTTTTTAGATCCCATCACTGCAGCATTATCGGCAGCAAAGCAAACCAAATTCTGCCAAGGAATTTCGTTTGAGTCTATTTCTTCCGCGAGTATTTCATAAATGTTTTCGCCTGTGGAAGCCGTATTGCATTCCCTCAAAGACAGAAGTACTGACAATACTTTTCCAATGTCGTCATCGAAATATCGAACACAAATGGGGTACAGTTTTACATCGTCATAATCGGTGCTGCCGTCAGTCGACATGCTAAATGGTTCCGTCTTCATGACATCGGCGATACTTTTTGAGGATTCTGTTCCAAGACACTGAATAATGTTTGATGTTTTGGTTCGACCACATCCATATTTTTTGGCGATTTTCGAGTCGGGAAACATTTTCCGAAATAACTGTCCCATGTGATCAGCCAGTGCGATTGGAAGTCCATGCTCAATTATTGCCTCCGTAAATAAAACTTCGGCATTTATCACATCCAAAGAATCTGTTTGGGCGACGAAAAACGTTGAAAGTTTTCCACTTGTATCGCTAGCAACGGCATTAGACTTGTGTTTTTTTGTCCCAACGTGGTCTTTCACATCGCTAATTCCTCCGTGTCCGATCGAAAAATCGTGTCTGCACAAGGTGCAATTCGCGTAGTTTTCACCCTTTTTGGAACGGATAATTATTCCCGGATAGGCTTTTGAATATTCTTCACGGAATGACTGCAGTTTTCTTTTCGGTTTAAGACTCGTTTGCGATTTTTCTCCGGCTGATTCCATGATCGTTCGCTCGTTTGGAAACAATGGCAACTGGTGCCTCGTGCTTGGCAGCGGTGCTATAAATAGCCTCGCGCATGGCATTCGGAATGGCTCGATAGGAAGTTACGGGAAGCAGTGTCGATTGTCATTGTTGTTACGCGATTTTGTGAATAAAACTTTAAAAAAAAAATTTTTTTAATTAATGAAAAACCGTATTTTTTATCACTGCAACCGTAACCCGGAATAGGTTGATGAAAACCGTACTAATTATGGGAAAACCGGAGTAGCGGTGGCAGGTATGCTTCACTCTCACTTTCCTCATCCACGAATCTTTCATCCTCGCTCAAATTAATGGGGAAATCGTCGCTTTCTCGGTCCGAATCGCTCTCGCTGCTGGTGGCCATGATTGTAAACAATGTGCAGATGTGAGGAGCTCCCCAACCTGTGACGTCACGCTACTCGTCTGCTACTTCCGGTACAGGCAAGCCTTTTTTATCAGCGACCAAAAGTTGCGAACTTTATCGTCGATGTTCTCTACTAAATCCTTTCAGCAAAAATATGGCAATATCGCGAAATGATCAAGTATGACACATACCTGCCAACTTTTGAAATCAGAAAAACCTAGTAGCCAGGGTCCAGGGGCCGCAGGCCCCGGTAGGTCCAGGACAAAGTCCTGGTGGGGGGTTCAGGTTCGCCCCCCGACGCAAAATGATTATTAGCATTCAGACAGGTTAAAATGTTGCTAAAACCATCACTTTTCTATCAGTCACAGTGACTTTTCAAAACAAAAATATTACAGCAAAAATCATATGGGTTGATTGACATGTTTATTCTGTAAGCGAACTTCAATAGTTTGAAATTATTTTGACAGTTAATGCCAGTTATCCTGTCAACCTTTCACAAGACTTCAATTTGTTAATTGAAAGTATAAACACTTTTTACAGTAAACAAATGGTAAAACAGTACTAAACAATTCCATTAAAAAAAAAATTGGTGTCATTATTAACTTTCTGTCCAAGCTTGTATAATCTACTGCCTTGTTCAATTGTAAAAAATATTCTGTGCCTAAAATTCACATTTCTATCACAATTATCATACTGTAAACATGGTAAGCTAACTTCATTAAAATTAATAGTCCTGTCAATAGCATGGAATTACAATTCAAATGTAGTTTTTTTGTAAGCCTTTCAAAAGAATTCAAAATATGAAAAATTTATGAAAATTAATTTAAGCCATCAGACATTTGAAAAGTGGCACATCACATCTCTAATGTAATCATTTTAACTTTTCAACAGAAATAGCACTGCAAAAATATTAAGGACATACTTCTGTATTTTGGTAGTTATGCTGTCAACATTTAACAAGATTTCTTCAACTTGGACTTGAAAGCATAAATAGTATAAACACTTGTAACAGTATAACAGTACTAAACAATTCCAATAGATAACATTGGTGTCATTACCTTTTTGTGGCTAAAATCCAAAAAACGTTGAAAGTTTTCCACTTGTATCGCTAGCAACGGCATTAGACTTGTGTTTTTTTGTCCCAACGTGGTCTTTCACATCGCTAATTCCTCCGTGTCCGATCGAAAAATCTTGTCTGCACAAGGTGCAATTCGCGTAGTTTTCACCCTTTTTGGAACGGATAATTATTCCCGGATAGGCTTTTGAATATTCTTCACGGAAATGACTGCAGTTTTCTTTTCGGTTTAAGACTCGTTTGCGATTTTTCTCCGGCTGATTCCATGATCGTTCGCTCGTTTGGAAACAATGGCAACTGGTGCCTCGTGCGTGGCAGCGGTGCTATAAATAGCCTCACGCATGGCATTCGGAATGGCTCGATAGGAAGTTACGGGAAGCAGTGTCGATTGTCAGTGTTGTTACGCGATTTCGTGAATAAAACTTTTAAAAAAATATATTTTTTTAATTAATGAAAAACCGTATTTTTTATCACTGCAACCATAACCCGGAATAGGTTGATGAAAACCGTACTTGTTGGAATAATTGTTTGTAAGTTATCACAAAAGAAACGTTGTATTATGAATGCTGTCTTTCGAGGCCTAACAAGAGGAAGAACGCTCGTGAAACGCCACTGTGATTTCAACACGGACAGATGGCAGGATCTGCTCAACTTCCAGAGGAACTCTCTTTGAAGTGTTAAACGAACTCTCTCTGAAGTATTTCACAAACTCTCTTCCAACTGTTTGGTGACTGAGGTCAACGCTGTTTACGACCCGCTGCCCTCTTGAAATCACTGTGGTCAGGAGACGGGAGGGGTTATCCATTGTCCTCCAACACCTGCCCCAGCTGGATCCAGGAAGAGCCCAAGCCCGAGAAATCCTCTTCTTGGACTTCAAAGCGACCGAAAACAATGACTGTTTTAAATACTTCCCATTCCTGCTGGGACATATGTTGGTGCGTGAACATTGAACATCTGAATAAATGAGGAGACGAAAACCTTCTTCGTCAGAGCGTGGTGCAGGACTGTACAGAGAGTGCAGTGGCCATGTCTCTCCTCAATTGAGTCCAAATTGAATTCTGTCTCTGTTTGATTCCTTGCCTTTTGTCTTGTTTAACAGATGTCCTCAGTGTTTGAACGTGACAGTACTAATTACGGGAAAACCGGAGTAGTACTCTCACTTTCCTCATCCACGAATCTTTCATCCTCGCTCAAATTAATGGGGAAATCGTCGCTTTCTCTGTCCGAATCGCTCTTGCTGCTGGTGGCCATGATTGTAAACAATGTGCAGTTGTAGGGAGCTCCACAACCTGTGACGTCACGCTACTCGTCTGCTACTTCCGGTACAGGCAAGGCTTTTTTATCAGCGACCAAAAGTTGCGAACTGTTCTCTACTAAATCCTTTCAGTAAAAATATGGCAATATCGCGAAATGATCAAGTATGACACATAGAATGGACCTGCTATCCCCGTTTAAATAAGAAAATCGCATTTCAGTAGGCCTTTAAACAGGGATAATTTACAGGGGGTGTTTGGTATTGCAATGAGCTGTGTGACAAATTCAAGTGGGATCAAACTCAGGACCCGCTGTGGCGTATTTGTCAGAGAACGAAACGAAAACACCGGCAACACAACGGGGGGTGCGTGTTTGGACAAATTTTGCAATGTCGCCCGCTAATTTCTCATCGCCTTCATTTCCATGGCAACCCGGCGTTGCAGGGTATGCGGAGAATGTGATTGTGCGCGCGCGTGGGTTTGTTTTCGGCTGCTCCTGGGAGAGAGCGGCGACAGGAAGCGGGAGGTGGGTTTGAGGGAGAGAAAAGGGTGATTGAGTGAACCGCGCATTATCACGGACAGCTGTACTGAATCAAAATGGCGGACGTAGGTTGGGCGCCCGTCGGGGGGGAGCGTACATTATGCAGCACCTGATAGAGGGAGGCGTGTGTGTGTGTGTTTAATAAAACGGGAAACAAGTGAGACTTGCCTTGATGAGCAAACAAAATGGAAGAGACGAAGGAAAGGGAGGATGGATGGCTAGAGAGGAGTGGCGTGAGGAGGAGAGGGGGAGGAATGTATGCCTCAAAAAATGCTGCTCCATCTAAATCCGGGAGTTGCAAGCTTCAATCATGGCAGCCCTGTCATTCTGGAGATAGCGCACTGCAATTCCCCCGCACCTCCCTTTTAGCCCACGATGCAGTTTTGCTATCGGCCGCCACCCTGCTTGTCCACACAAACACACACACACACACACACACACACACACACACGAAAAGATGTCCCTTCTTTAATAAACCGGCAGGTGGATTAACTACGCCCTCAACTAGTGCAAACAGATATATGACCAGCGCTGTGGAATGCATGGTAATGTATGCTAACATATGCATAGTCTGGGCATTCAGTTAAACTGCTAAAATCAAGGCTGTCAAAACTCACTAACGGCAAGAAGTGTCTCCGCCGTCTCCCGTGCGCTGACATGGAGCATCTGCTGCCGAGAAGGACTGGACTATCACGTCGCAAACAAGCGGCAGGATATTACTGTCAGGACACCAGTGACAGATTGGCTGTCGCAATGTTCGTCTCTTATTGCTTTCTTCTACTTTGCTTGTTTTCATACTGCCAAAATTCTCACGGCCAATGGGGAAAAAAATAAATAAAACAGTTTGAATGGTCTGATTATTGAAACACTTCCAACTGTGAAGCCTGGAAAAGTCCAACATATTCTTTTTTTCCCCTCCAATTTTAATAAATCATTTTTAGGGCTGTCAAAGTTAACACAATAAATAAGAGCAAAGCAAAAAGTCAGTGTTCAAAAACAAGAAAAAAAAAAATACAAAAATGAGGGGTATTTTATTTGAACTAAGCAAAATTATCTGCCAATAGAACAAGAAAATTCGGCTTGTCAAGACTTTCCAAAACAAGTAAAATTAAAGCTGCAAGCAGCGATGGACGGGACCGACTTTTGCTGGTGTTTCCTGCCTTTAATCATTCAACATATCTTTACCTGCACATTACCTACCTTCCCTGCATCCTCGGGACACACTGGTGCTTCTTTCTTCAACCCATACAACATATCTATGTAATCATGTAATTTAAAGTTAAGTTAAAGTCCCAATGATTGTCACACACACACTAGGTGTGGTGAAATTTGTCCTCTGCATTTGACCCATCCCCTTGTTCACCCCCTGGGAGGTGAGGGGAGCAGTGGGCAGCAGCTGTGCCGCGCCCGGGAATCATTTTTGGTGATTTAACCCCCAATTCCAACCCTTGATGCTGAGTGCCAAGCAGGGAGGTAATGGGTCCCATTTTTATAGTCTTTGGTATGACTCGGCCGGGATTTGAACTCACAACCTACCGATCTCAGGGTGGACACTCTAACCACTAGGCCACTGAGTAGGTAATTTAACCTTCTTTGCATAGTAAGGTCA
Organism: Nerophis lumbriciformis; assembly: GCF_033978685.3. Taxonomy (NCBI): domain Eukaryota; kingdom Metazoa; phylum Chordata; class Actinopteri; order Syngnathiformes; family Syngnathidae; genus Nerophis; species Nerophis lumbriciformis. Next base: position 12,453,811 of record NC_084586.2, on the reverse strand, counting down.
CGCTGGTACTTCCTGCCTGTACCCATTCAACCTATTTTCACCCGCACATTACCTCCCTTCTCTGCATACTGGGGTCACACTTGTGCTTTCAGCCTTTACCCAGTCAACATATCTTAACCCGCACAGTACCTACCTTCTCTGCATTGTGTGGTCACGCTGGTGCTTCCTGCTTTTAAGCGGCCATCTTGAGACGGCAGCAGCGCAGCAGCATCAGTGCAGCGGTTCTTTGAAGGCTCGTAAAATCAAAATCGGAGCAGTTATGAAAACTCTTTCATCAACTTTTAATCAGAAGGGTTCAATCTCTCTTGTGCTAGTTTGAAGCTGACACGACAAATGCGCTCAGAGGAGATAATGTTTAAAAAAAAAGGTGACTGTTTTGACCCCAATTTTGTTTTGAAGGGGGAATTGCAAACTTCCTGTTGATTTTTGCTGGGGGTTGTCAATGAATGAAATGTAGGTCTAAGTTAGACCTACATAGAGGTTTTTGTTTCGTGTCTCTACGACATTCCTACCGGAAGTTACAAGCAGTTTTGTCTGTGTTTTCTTCCTAGGAGCAGTTTTGTCTGCGTTTTATTCCTAGGAGGCGCTAGAGCGCAATTTTGAGTTTTAGTGTTTGGTTTTTTATTAGATCGCAATTTCCGCCGGTCCTGATATGTGTGTCCAGTTTGGTGAGTTTTGAAGCATATTAGGAGGGTCAAATTAAAGCTCAAAGAGGCAAAAATGACTGTTTTTACGAATTTTTTTATTTGAAGGGGGAATTGCCAACTTTCTGTTGATTTTTGCTGAATGATGTTAGTGTATGAAATCTAGGTCTAAGTCAGACCTACATAGAGGTTTTTGTTTCATGTCTCTACGATATTCCTACTGGAAGTTACAGGCCGTTTTGTCTGTGTTTTTTCCTAGGAGGCGCTAGAGCGCAATTTTGAGTTTTGGAGTTTGGTTTTATTATTAGATGGCAATGTTTGTCAGTCCTGATGTGCGTGTCCAGTTTGGTGAGTTTTGAAGCATGTTAAGGGGGTCAAATTACAGCTCAAAGAGGCAAAAATGACTGTTTTTACGAAAATTTTGATTTGAAGGGGGAATTGCCAACTTATTGTTGATTTTTGCTGAAGGATGTCAGTGTATGAAATGTAGGTTTAAGTCAGACCTACATCGATGTTTTTGTTCCATGTCTCTACGATATTCCTACTGGAAGTTACAGGCCGTTTTGTCTGTGTTTTAGCTCAATATGTTGAAAAATATTCTTAAATGAAGTAAATGCTAGTGCCATTACCTTGACATAATGATAATGCGCTCGGCATTACATTTCTTGAAACCACTAAAAACTAATTTATTTTTCATAATGGAAGGCAACAAGGCAACCGCTTGTTACTCTCGGGGTCTCCTAGCCGCTCAGGCAAATCATATTGTCTAAAAATGCATTTTCCCATCGATTACATGACATGGTGTGGCTTCACAGTGTGGCGCATATTTGTAACAGTGTTAAAGCTGTTTATATGGCCACCCTCAGTGTGACCTGTATGGCTGTTGACCAAGTATGCGTGGCATTCACTTGTGTGTGTGAAAAGCAGTAGATATTATGTGGTTGGGCCGGCACGCAAAGGCAGTGCCTTTAAGGTTTATTGGTGCTCTGTACTTCTCCCTACGTCCGTGTACACAGCGGCGTTTTAAAAAGTCATACATTTTACTTTTTGAAACCGATACCGCTAATTTCCGATACTACATTTTAAAGCATTTATCGGCCGATCATATCGGCAGCCCGATATTATCAGACCATGATCGTAACAATCCACATTTTGTGTTATAAATGCACAAAACTGGTATCTCAACGTGAAAGTGTCACTCCTCTCCTCTAAATGCAAGTGCTTCTACGGCAGAATTTGAAATTCTGTCGTGGATACACACCAATGCACTGCAGGTCTTTTTCTTATTGTCATTAAATATGTGTCCATTTATGTCCATTTTTGTGTTGATTTGTTTACATAAACAAAATGCTTAATAAACATGTAGTTAAAGCAAACAAATTCTTGTCACACCGCGGTGAGGGAAGTCTTGTCTTGGTTTTTTCTGTCTTGTGATTTACATGTTTTATTTTGAAAAGCAACTCCTCTTGTTTCAGATCACGGGTCCTTCCTCTTGTGTCACTAGTCTGACGTCATTCCTGACCCTTGATTGTTTCCACCTGTTTCCCATTACCCTCATGTTCTTTATAAGCCCATGCCTCCCCTTGTTCTGGGCCAGATTGTCTCGAGCTTTCGTGCCTGTCTTGCGTTTCATGTTCATGTCCATCTTGCCTTGTCCCACGTCTACGTCCTTGCTTCCAGAATATCCCACGCTGTAATTTTGAATTAACTTTTTTCCTCCCTCAGAGCGACTTTTGTTATTCTACCTTTTTCTACCGCAGTGGTGAGTTATAATTTTTCCTTAAAGATTTTTTCCTCAAAGTTTTTTTTGAGTGATTTTTTGTTTACATTGATTAGAGTAGTTAAGTTTTATAGTCTTTATTTTCTTCCTCCTGTTGGAGCGTTTTTTTGTTAAAGTTTTTTGATAACAGATACGGTGCTAATTATATTGTCCTTATTTTTGTATTTCCTCCTTTTTGGAGTGATTTTCGGTTTTTCCCTTTTGGAACATTTTGTCGATAGCTATTTTTGTATTTCGTAGTATTTGAATTTACTCGGCTCTGGAGGCTTAAAGAGTTTTTCAAAATAAAAGCTTTATTTGGAATCACCTCTCTGCATCTGAGTCCCTTCCTTCGTCCAAGCTTGACAATTCTCCAGTCTTAGTTATAAAAAATGTGAAAATAATCTGTCTATGGTACACGTATTTAGGATGATGAAAATTATATCCATCTGTGATTAATCGCGCTTAATTTCAATGTTAATAATGAACAAAATGAGATTCATCGTGATTAAGTATTATTATTGTTATATAATAATTTTTTTTTTCTTTTTCCAGTCTGTTCCGGACTAAAACTACCAGCACCATCAAACATTTACCGCTCTGTTCAGGCAATATTTCCGACACATTTGAACATGAAAACCCCCATGTTGAGCCGTTACTTTCGCTAATGAATGAAAAAGGTGTAACGTAGCCTTCTCTTTTTTTAGCCAGTGTAAAAAAAAAAGTCATCCACTGTAAAATATGAAACAACACGTATGGTAAAGATAGAGCAGTGTTTCCCGCAGCTTCACACTTTCTTCTCATAGCACCCCTTGTTGGGACAAAAAACACCCGAAAAACCAAAGAACGCTCTTCTGCTCTAGGCAGTAAGTTGGACTTTTTTTTGGTGTCAAATCTGATCTTTTTATTTATATAAACAATAGAGATGTCCGATAATGGCTTTTTTGCCGATATCCGATATTGTCCAACTCATACCTTGAGACCTCCGATTTCGGGAGGTGGGGGGTGGGGGGCGTGGTCGGGGGTGGGGCGGGGGGCGTGGTTGGGGGCGTGGTTAAGATATATATATATAAGAAATACTTGACTTTCAGTGAATTCTAGCTATATATATATATTTTTTTTTTATTACATATATACATACATATATATATATATATATATATATATATATATATATATATGTGTGTGTATACATATATATATATATATATATAAATAAAATAAATACTTGAATTTCAGTGTTCATTTATTTACACATAGGGCTTCACGGTGGAAGAGGGGTTAGTGCATCTGCCTCACAATACGAAGGTCCTGAGTAGTCTTGGGTTCAATCCCGGGCTCGGGATCTTTCTGTGTGGAGTTTGCATGTTCTCCCCGTGACTGCGTGGGTTCCCTCCGGGTACTCCGGCTTCCTCCCACCTCCAAAGACATGCACCTGGGGATAAGTTGATTGGCAACACTAAATTGGCCCTAGTGTGTGGATGTGAGTGTGAATGTTGTCTGTATATTGTGTTGGCCCTGCGATGAGATAGCGACTTGTCCAGGGTGTACCCCGCCTTCCGCCCGATTGTAGCTGAGATAGGCTCCAGCGCCCCCCGCGACCCCAAAGGGAATAAGCGGTAGAAAATGGATTTATTTACACATACACACACATAACACTCATCTACTCATTGTTGAGTTAAGGGTTGAATTGTCCATCCTTGTTCTATTCTCTGTCACTATTTCAGAAAACACACATTATACAAATATACATTATAAAATCAATAAGAAAACGGGAGCTCTAATTTGGGAGTCTGAATTAGGATCAGAAGTTCCTATATAAACATTGCGCACTCACGTCGCCTTTTTGTATTGATTACTGCAGCTGTGCACTGGATTCATTCACAAATACAAATTACAACTCACAAACACTTTAGAGTTAGGCTCCACCATCAGAATGTGTACTTAAACTTATAAAGATCACATGGATATTATTCAGTGAGTTGATTTACCAAAACTAACCTGTTATACAGGAGGAAAAAGCACACAGGACGTTTCAATTGTTCACAGACTGGTCGCACTCATCAGAATGACAAGACACTTCCGGTCTGCAGGTGATAGCATTCAATTGGGAAGAAACGCCCTACTGCCCCCTACTGACCAATGTGAATACTGATAAATCTGTAATGACAGCTCCAAAAACGAATTCAAACCACAAAATAAATTAAATAAATCAACACAAAAATGTGACACATTATGGGTGGGTCACATATGCATGTACAGTAGATGGCAGTATTGTCCTGTTTAAAAGTGTCACAACATTGCTGTTTACGGCAGACCAACTGCTTTACGGGGGACGAAAACTTGACTGCTGTTGTTGTGTGTTGTTACCGCGCTGGGAGGACGTTAATGAAACTGCCTAACAATAAACCCACATAAGAAACCAAGAACTCGCCCTCGATCATTAGCTGTTTATATTGTGGGAAAGCGGACGTGAGAACAGGCTGTCAACACGTCACTCAGGTCCGCATGGAGCTGGAGGGGGCGTGGCCTCCAGCTCCGCCTGAATTTCGGGAGATTTTCGGGAGAAAATTTGTCCCAGGAGGTTTTAGGGAGAGGCGCTGAATTTCGGGAGTCTCCTGGAAAATCCGGGAGGGTTGGCAAGTATGTTCCAACTCTTAATTACCGATTCTGATATCAACCGATACCGATATATACAGTCGTGGAATTAACACATTATTATGCCTAATTTTGTTGTGATGCCCGGCTGGATGCATTAAACAATGTAACAAGGTTTTCCAAAATAAATCAACTCAAGTTATGGAAAAAAATGCCAACATGGCACTGCCATATTTATTATTGAAGTCACAAAGTGCATTATTTTTTTTTAACATGCCTCAGCAGCTTGGAATTTGGGACATGCTCTCCCTGAGACAGCATGAGGAGGTTGAGGTAGGGGGTAGCGGGGGTATATATTGTAGCGTCCCGGAAGAGTTAGTGCTGCAAGGGGTTCTGGGTATTTGTTCTGTTGTGTTTATGTTGTGTTACGGTGCGGATGTTCTCCCGAAATGTGTTTGTCAATTCATGTTTGGTGTGGATTCACAGTGTGGCGCATATTAGTAACAGTGTTAAAGTTGTTTATACGGCCACCCGTATAGCGGTATAGCTCGGTTGGTAGAGTGGCCGTGCCAGCAACTTGAGGGTTGGAGGTTCAATCCCCGCTTCCGCCATCCTAGTCACTGCCGTTGTGTCCTTGGGCAAGACACTTTACCCACCTGCTCCCAGTGCCACCCACACTGGTTTAAATGTAACTTAGATATTGGGTTTCACAATGTAAAGCGCTTTGAGTCACTTGAGAAAAAAGCGCTATATAAATGTAATTCACTTCACTTCACTTCACCCTCAGTGTGACCTGTATGGCTGTTGACCAAGTATGCTTGCATTCACTTGTGTGTGTGAAAAGCCGTAAATATAATGTGATTGGGCCGGCATGCAAATGCAGTGCCTTTAAGGCACGCCCCCAATATTGTTGTCTGGGTGGAAATCGGGAGAAAGTCGGGAGAATGGTTGCCCCGGGAGATTTTCGGGTGGGGCACTGACATTCGGGAGTCTCCCGGGAAAATCGGGAGGGTTGGCAAGTATGACTGGGAGACGCAACTTCTCTGTACTTCATACATTTTACTTTTTGAAACCGATACCGATAATTTACGATATTACATTTTAAAGCATTTATCGGCCGATAATATCGGCAGTGCGATATTATCGGACATCTCTAATAAACAACATTTGTCTATAAAAGCCTGAAAGGTAAAATTGTATTTGACAAGTTTCAGCTACTTTGCCTCTGCAGCCTTCATCAAAGGCGTCCTGTGATGTTATATCGGTTGTGCCATCCCACCTGAGGTAGTTTATCATCAGTGGGACCTCGTCGTCACTATACTGATTTTTTTACGTAATCGCTCACGTTGCAAAGACAATGTGATGTCTAATGTGAACGCAATCCGACCCACATCCAGCCATGATGTCACATGTGCAGCGGTGTTTTCGTAAATAATCAGGGCTTTAATACTAGTACAGGGGTCGGCAACCCGCGGCTCCGGAGCCGCATGCGGCTCTTTGATCACTCTGATGCGGCTCAGCAGCTTACTTGCTGAACCCCCCAATTTTCCCGTGAGACTTCCGGATTTCAGTGCCTCTCGCAGAAAACTCCCGGGATTAATATTCACCGATTTTCACCCTTACGGCTCTAATAAGGGCGTGCCATGATGGTACAACATTTGGCGCCCTCTACAATCTGTATTAACAGCGTGCCAGCCCAACACTATGCATACTTGGTCAACAGCCACACAGGTTACACTGACGGTGGTCATATAAAACAACTTTAACACTCTTACTAATAATGCGCCACACTTTGAACCAAAATCAAACAAGAATGACAAACACATTTCGGGAGAACATCTGCACCTTAACACAACATAAACACAACAGAACAAACACCCAGAATCCCATGCAGCCCTGACTCTTCCAGGATACATTATACACCCCTGCTACCACCAAACCCCGCCCCCACCCCAACCCTGCTCCCTCACACATCAATCAGCCCCCCCCCCCCCCCCCCCCCCCTCTCTCTGTGCGTCGGTTGAGATGGGCGGGGTTTGGTAGCGGGGGTGTATAATGTATCCCGGAAGAGTTAGGGCTGCATGGGATTCTGGGTATTTGTCCTGTTGTGTTTATGTTGTGTTACGGTGCAGATGTTCTCCCGAAATTTGTTTGTCATTCTTGTTTGGTGTGGGTTCACAGTGTGGCGCATTATTAGTAAGAGTGTTAACGGTTTTTTTTTATACCGCCACCGTCAGTGTCGCTGTCAAGCGCCATTCAATTAAAACCCGCGTGCCGCACCAGCTTTCAAATTAAAAAGTTAAAGTTAAAGTACCAATGATTGTCACACACACACTAGGTGTGGCGAGATTATTCTCTGCATTTGACCCATCACCCTTGATCACCCCCTGGGAGGTGAGGGGAGCAGTGGGCAGCAGCGGTGGCCGCGCCCGGGAATCATTTTGGTGATTTAACCCCCAATTCCAACCCTTGATGCTGAGTGCCAAGCAGGGAGGTAATGGGTCCCATTTTTTTATAGTCTTTGGTATGACTCGGCCGGGGTTTGAACTCACAACCTACCGATCTCAGGGCGGACACTCTAACCACTAGGCCACTGAGTAGATTCCACATAAAGGTGTGGGCAGCGTGTCTGAGACCCCTGGTTATACATAGCACAAAGCAAAAAAAAAACTTCGTATGCAGTGTTATTTCATTTAAAATTTCAAAAAAAATTTGCGGCTCCCATTGTTTTCTATAATTTGTGAAACTGGTCAAAATGGCTCTTTGACTGGTAAAGGTTGCCGACCCCTGTACTAGTAGGTCTCAGTCCTGCCACATTTGTGGCAATTTCAAGGGTTTTGTGGAATCCAAGTCAACATTTTCTGAATGGAAGTATTGCGCCTGGAAGATTAGGAAGGAGGAGGGCAAGCATTTTGGCTCTAGCAGTTTGTGGGACATATCCTTCGGCGTCGGCTCCAAAGAGCGTGTGGGCGAGCAATCAGAGTACGTTTCCATGCACTAAATTAGTCTGATTTCTAAAAATAGTTCAGTCTTTTGTATTTTCACACCTACGTGTGAAGTCCCAGTGTTCATGCACTCTTTCTAATGCGACTATTGGTCATACGCCGCGTGCCTTCCGTACACTGGGGGGGGGGGGGGGGCTTATTTCCTTTTAGCGAGGATAAATGTATTGCTTTTCCGTTTGGCCTATGACAGGGGTCGGCAACCTTTACCAGTCAAAGAGCCATTTTGACCAGTTTCACAAATTATAGAAAACAATGGGAGCCGCAAAAACGTTTGAAATTTTAAATGAAATAACACTGCATACAAAGTTTTTATTTTGCTTTGTGCTATGTATAAATCAGGGGTCTCAGACACGCTGTCCACACCTTTATATGGAATTTTTAAACTGGTGCGGCACGCGAGTTATATATGAATAGCGCTTGTCAGCGTCATGCGTGCCGTGATGGTACAGCATCTAGCACCCACTACAACCAACGTGCCTGATCAGCCACATGTTGTATGGAGCTTCCGCTTGCCCACATGGGTGACAGCAAGGCATACTTAGTCAACAACCACACAGGTTACACTGACGGTGGTGGTATAAAAAAAAAACTTTAACACTCTTACTAATAATGCGCCACACTGTGAACCCACACCAAACAAGAATGACAAACACATTTTGGGAGAACATCTGCACCGTAACACAACATAAACACAACAGGACAAATACCCAGAATCCCATGCAGCCCTAACTCTTCCGGGATACATTATACACCCCCGCTACCAAACCCCGCCCACCTCAACCGTCGCACAGAGAGAGAGAGGGGGGGGGGGGGGGGGGGGGGGGGGGGTGTTGATGTGTGAGGGAGCAGGCTTGGGGTAGGGGCGGGGTTTGGTGGTTGCAGGGGTGTATAATGTATCCCGGAAGAGTTAGGGCTGCATGGGATTCTGGGTGTTTGTTCTGTTGTGTTTATGTTGTGTTAAGGTGCAGATGTTCTCCCGAAATGTGTTTGTCATTCTTGTTTGGTTTTGGTTCAAAGTGTGGCGCATTATTAGTAAGAGTGTTAAAGTTGTTTTATATGGTCACCGTCAGTGTAACCTGTGTGGCTGTTGACCAAGTATGCCTTGCTGTCACGTACGTGTGCAAGCAGAAGATGTATATTGTATAACAATTGTTAGACTGGCACGCTGTTAAAACAGGTTGTAGAGGGCGCCGAATGTTGTACCAAAATAGCACGCCCTTATTATATCTGTAAGGGCTAAAATCGGTGAATATTAATCCCGGGAGTTTTCTGCGAGAGGCACTGAAATCCGGAAGTCTCACGGGAAAATTGGGGGGTTCAGCAAGTAAGCTGCTGAGCCGCATCAGAGTGATCAATGAGCCGTATGCGGCTCCGGAGCCGCGGGTTGCCGACCCCTGGCCTATTACGTGACACTACACTACAAAAACTGAAATCTAAGTAAAATTAAGTATCTCAAATAAGGGTGATATTTGCTTATTTTATGTCTGATAAGATAATTCTTCTCACTAAGCAGATTGTATGTTAGAGTGTTTTACTTGTTTTAAGGGTTTTGGTCCTAAATGATCTCAGTAAGATATTACAGCTTGTTGCTGTCAAGACTTGTACTACGGCGTGGTTTGTTCTCTCGAGGTGCAAATGATTTGGCTTGGAGGTGGGTACATGATTTAATATTAACACTCAAAAAAAAAGGAACAAACAAAAGGCGCTCACAGTGGAGGTACAAAACTTGGCTATAAACACAAAACTTGCACAAAGGCAGAAAATATGAACAATGAAACAAAAACACTAACTGTGGCATTAATAAACAAACACTTACTTGGCATGGACTAAAGGAGCAGCATGAACGATGGACATGAAACAAAGTGTCAGGAATGTGCAGAGCATAAATGTGGATGTCGCCAGGCTGACCAACAGAAAATGAAAAGCTTAAATAACACAGACATGATTAACAACAGGTGCGTGACTCAAAACGTGAAACAGCTGCGTGACATGACAGGTGAAAACTAATGGGTTGTTATGGAAACAAAACAAGGGAGTGAACAACCAGGAACTAAGAAAGTGTCCAAAAAAACAAACAGCACATGGCAAAACAAAAACATGATCAACACAGACATGACAGTTGCTGAGATTTTATGACCTATATTGAGTAAAACATGTTTGAAACTAGAATATCAACTGATGCAAAGCTGTGTCATTAACACTCACAAGTATAAAAGTACTTTTTTAAAGTAATAATTTCTTACTTCAAGCATGAAAAAAAAAATCATGATGCCGAGCGCATATCATTATGTCAAGATAATGGCACTAGCATTTACTTCATTTAAGAATATTTTTCAACATATTGAGCAAAAAGGTCTCTTTTTTTTTTTTCTACCAAGAAAAGTGCACTTGTTATTAGTGAGAGTATACTTATTTTAAGGTATTTTTGGGTTCATTGAGGTTAGCTAATTTTACTTGTTTTGGAAAGTCTTGACAAGCCAAATTTTCTTGTTCTATTGGCAGATCATTTTGCTTAGTTCAAATAAAATACCCCTCATTTTTGTATTTTTTTCTTGTTTTTGAACACTGACTTTTTGCAGTGCTCTTAGTTATTGTGTTAACTTTGACAGTCCTAAAAATGATCTATTAAAATTGGAGGGAAAAAAAGAATATGTTGGACTTTTCCAGGCTTCACAGTTGGAAGTGTTTCAATAATCAGACCATTCAAACTGTTTTATTTATTTTTTTCCCCATATTTTGGCCGTGAGAATTTTGGCAGTATGAAAACAAGCAAAGTAGAAGAAAGCAATAAGAGACGAACATTGCGACAGCCAATCTGTCACTGGTGTCAGATTGTTCTATTGGCAGATAATTTTGCTTAGTTCAAATAAAATACCCCTCATTTTTGTATTTTTTTTTTTTCTTGTTTTTGAACACTGACTTTTTGCAGTGTCGCCTATGTGGCTCCTTACAAGTTACCAGCCTAGCTCTGTGGTACGTGATGTCAGCTGTAATATTGGCACGGATTACAAACATAACGTCTCTAATGGCTACGCTGATGTTAAAAAGCAGACAGCATCAAGAAATCACCTTAGATTGCGCTACAAACATGACGCTGCCAAGAATGTATCGCAGCGGATGCAGCTCTGAAGCGCAGAAAGACAGGCGGGAGAGTTTTTTCCAAGAAATTTTCGGAACAAAAATGGTTTTAAAGGGGAACATTATCACCAGACCTATGTAAGCGTCAATGTATACCTTGATGTTGCAGAAAAAAGACCATATATTTTTAACCGATTTCCGAACTCTAAATGGGTGAATTTTGGCGAATTAAACGCCTTTCTATTATTCGCTCTCGGAGCGACGTTGTGACGTCACATCGGGAAGCAATCCGCCATTTTCTCAAACACCGAGTCAAATCAGCTCTGTTATTTTCCGTTTTTTCGACTGTTTTCCGTACCTCGGAGACATCATGCCTCGTCAGTGTGTTGTCGGAGGGTGCAACAACACGAACAGGGACGGATTCAAGTTGCACCAGTGGCCCAAAGATGCGAAAGTGGCAAGAAATTGGACGTTTGTTCCGCACACTTTACCGACGAAAGCTATGCTACGACAGAGATGGCAAGAATGTGTGGATATCCTGCGACACTCAAAACAGATGCATTTCCAACTGGACTGGACAGATCAGCTTTCAGGAAAAGAGAGCGGATGAGGGTATGTCTACAGAATATATTAATTGATGAAAATTGGGCTGTCTGCACTCTCAAAGTGCATGTTGTTGCCAAATGTATTTCATATGCTGTAAACCTAGTTCATAGTTGTTAGTTTCCTTTAATGCCAAACAAACACATACCAATCGTTGGTTAGAAGGCGATCGCCGAATTCGTCCTCGCTTTCTCCCGTGTCGCTGGCTGTCGTGTCGTTTCCGTCGGTTTCGCTTGCATACGGTTCAAACCGATATGGCTCAATAGCTTCAGTTTCTTCTTCAATTTCGTTTTCGCTACCTGCCTCCACACTACAACCATCCGTTTCAATACATGCGTAATCTGTTGAATCGCTTAAGCCGCTGAAATCCGAGTCTGAATCCGAGCTAATGTCGCTATAGCTTGCTGTTCTATGCGCCATGTTTGTTTGTGTCGGCATCACTATGTGACGTCACAGGAAAATGGACGGGTGTATATAACGATGGTTAAAATCGGGCACTTTGAAGCTTTTTTTAGGGATATTGCGTGATGGGTAAAATTTTTAAAAAAAACTTCGAAAAATAAAATAAGCCACTGGGAACTGATTTTTAATGGTTTTAACCATTCTGAAATTGTGATAATGTTCCCCTTTAATGTTTTAAAAGTTAATTCATAATGCTCTGTGGATTGATGGAAGGACTATTAAATTCAAAGGAAAAGACCGTTCGTAATGAAGCGGGTATATAAAGTGTTAATAAAGTTTTTTTTTATTCTGATACTGTTCCAGATGAAGGTTGGTATTGTTCTGGACTATCTTGCCAGTTGTGTGGAATACAGAGTTATTGTTAATTAGCTTGGAGCGCACAGATGCAGCAGAGGAGGTTTGTGTATGCTTCATTATTTGCCTTGTAATATACCCGCTTCATTATCTTCCAGCTTATTCCTATTTCGTTCGGGAGTCCGAATTAAGCCGGCATTCTACATTCCCCTAGCGACCTTCTTCAAAGAATCTCTGTTTCTTTTTTTCTTCCACGGATGCACTTGAAAATGTTGCGTTCTTTTAATTTGTGTAGCAAACGGTCTACTCTTCATTGCGATTGTTGCCTACGTTTTTATTGAATGGTATCTGCTTCGGGGTTGTATCCCTCGCATTGAGTCTGGCGCTTGCACGATACGAAGGGTCTCCTCCGGGGCAAGCACTTCTTTGAAAGAGTTGGTTTCCAATCGCATATTCCAGGTGTGTTAGTCCAATTGTTCAAAACCCGAACATGATTGGATCAAGGTGTTTCCAGGGGTTGTAGGATGCTTATTTAGAGCCAAACTATTTGAGAAATCGGACATGTACTGATTGACGTGAGTTCATAAAATACTATTTTCGCCTGTTTTTTGCTCATTTGGTGAAGAATTATGACGCTTATTGCTATTTGAGGCCCTGCGATGAGGTGGTGACTTGTCCAGGGTGTACCCCGCCTTACGCCGAATTGTAGCTGAGATAGGCTCCAGCGCTCCCCGTGCCTCCGAAAGGGAATAAGTGGTAGAAAATGGATGGATGGATTGCTATTTGATGACGTATTGGTCAGATGGACGAGACCCGATCATTCAGACCGCAGTCGCATTCGATACACATTCGATTTATATCCACATACGAAAGAAACATCTCTGAAAAATTCGGAATTGCATTGTTCACGTTCACATGAAAAAATCCGATACAGGTCACATATGGGCAAAAAAAATCGGAATTGACAGGCAGTGTGAACAAGACTATGGTCTCATGTCCATCTTTTGAAATACATATAGGGAAAAAACTAAAGAAACCGGAAGGGTGACACTAGAGATGTCCGTTAATGGCTTTTTTGCCGATATCCGATATTCCGATACTGTCCAACTCTTAATTACCAATACCGATTAATACAGTCGTGGAATTAACACATTATTATGCCTAATTTTTAATTCGCCAAAATTCACCCATTTAGAGTTCGGAAATCGGTTAAAAAAATATATGGTCTTTTTTCTGCAACCTCAAGGTATATATTGACGCTTACTTAGGTCTGTTGATTCGGGACCCGGGGTGGACCGCTCGCCTGTGCATCGGCTGGGAACATCTCTGCGCTGCTGACCCGTCTCCGCTCGGGATGGTGTCCTGCTGGCCCCACTATGGACTGGACTCTTACTATTATGTTGGATCCACTATGGACTGGACTCTCACAATATTATGTCAGACCCACTCGACATCCATTGCTTTCGGTCTCCCCTAGAGGGGGGGGGGGTTACCCACATATGCGGTCCTCTCCAAGGTTTCTCATAGTCATTCACATCGACGTCCCACTGGGGTGAGTTTTTCCTTGCCCTTATGTGGGCTTTGTACCGAGGATGTCGTTGTGGCTTGTGCAGCCCTTTGAGACACTTGTGATTTAGGGCTATATAAATAAACATTGATTGATTGATTGATTGATGTTGATAATGTTCCCCTTTAAAGCAATTTGCCTGAAATAAAAAAAAAAATTTTTGACCAAGTCATTTCATAATGGAAAAAAAATCTAATAATACATTCAAATTGTTCAGCAGCATTATCTCAGGAGCACAATATATTAAAACTAGAGATGTCCGATAATGGCTTTTTTGCAGATATTCCGATATTGTCCAACTCTTAATTACCGATTCCGATATCAACCGATACCGATATATACAGTCGTGGAATTAACACATTATTATGCCTAATTTTGTTGTGATACCCCGCTGGATGCATTAAACAATGTAAATTTACCATGAATTGATTAACGTGGACCACAAGTTGAACATTTTTTTCGGGTGTTACCATTTAGTGGTCAATTGTACGGAATATATACTGTACTGTGCAATCTACAAGTTTCAATCAATCAATCAAAAACAAGGTTTTCCAAAATAAGAGAACAACTTCAACTCCACTTATGGAAAAAAATGCCAACATAGCACTGCCATTTTTATTATTGAAGTCACAAAGTGCATTATTTTTTTTAACATGCCTCAAAACAGCTTAGAATTTGGGACATGCTTTCCCTGAGATAATCCTGATACCCACTACAACTATGGGAAATATTATACTTTGACTTTCACAAAGTGCATTATTTTAGTTTTTTTTTAAACATGCCTCAAAACAACAGCTACAAAAACAATGAAGGCACACAGCTTCAGTCCAGAGTATACTCGAGCATACTTGCCAACCTTGGGACCTCCGAATGCGGGAGATGGGGGAAGAGTTAGTGCTGCAAGTGTCATGTCTGTGTGATCATGTTTTGTTTTAGTCATGTTCGGTTTTGTTTTTGGACTTTTTGTGCACTTTTGTTATGTTTTGTCACCATAGCAACCATTAGTTTTCACCTGTCACGTCACACACCTGTTTCATGTTTTGATGTCACACCGGTTTATGTCTTGCTCTGACCAAGTACGTTTCCCTGTCCATGCCATAGCTTCTGCTAAAGATTAGCCTCACTTGCGTTTTAGACACGCTTGCCTTTTTGTTGTTGTTGTTGTATTGTTTATGTTTGTGGTAGTGCGTGATTTATGTTAATAAATCCTAGCCTACCTTCACGCTGTCGTCCGGAGCCATTTTTGCGTTGGAAGAACAACCCCGCAGCACGCTGCGACCCCCCCCCCCCCACGTGACAGCAAGGGGTTCTGGTTATTTGTGCTGTTGTGTTTATGTTGTGTTACGGTGCGGCTGTTCTCCCGAAATATGTGTGTCATTCTTGTTTGGTGTGGGTTCACAGTGTGGCGCATGTTTGTAACAGTGGTAAAGTTGTTTATACGGCCACCCTCAGTGTGACCTGTATGGCTGTTGATCAAGCATTCATTTATGTGTGTGTAAAAGCTGTTTGTATGGAGGAGAAGTGGACATGACGACAGGTTGTAGAGGACGCTAAAGGCAGTGCCTTTAAGGCACGCCCCCAATATTGTTGTTCGGTTAGAAATCGGGAGAAATTCGGGAGAATGGTTGCCCCGGGAGATTTTTGGGAGGGGCACTGAAATTCGGGAGTCTCCTGGGAAAATCTATTATGTGGCCCCCAAAGCCAGCAAATAATGCAATACAAAATAATAATAATAGATAATAAAGACCTTCATATTTTCCCACTAAATGTATTCCTTCTTTCTGTTTTGACAGAAAACAAATACATGTACTGCATTCAACTGCATGTATTTTAAAGTTTAATATCATCTAATAATGTATCAAATATCATATTTTATTAAATAATTGAATTAAATATGAATGCATTGAGATTGAAAAGTGCATATGTATGAATCAGTAAAAATAATGTTAATGTTAAAAACTTAATATTAGTTATATTTAGAGATGTCCGATAATGGCTTTTTTGCCGATATCCGATATTGTCCAACTTTTAATTACCGATTCCGATATCAACCGATACCGATATATACAGTTGTGGAATTAACACATTATTATGCCTAATTTTGTTGTGATGCCCCGCTGGATGCATTAAACAATGTAACAAGGTTTTCCAAAATAAATCAACTCAAGTTATGGAAAAAAATGCCAACATGGCACTGCCATATTTATTATTGAAGTCACAAAGTGCATAATTTTTTTTAACATGCCTCAAAACAGCAGCTTGGAATTTGGGACATGCTCTCCCTGAGAGAGGTTGAGGTGTGGAGGGGGGTAGAAGGTAGGGGGGGGGGGGGTGTATATTGTAGCGTCCCGGAAGAGTTAGTGCTGCAAGGGGTTCTGGGTATTTGTTCTGTTGTGTTTATGTTGTGTTACGGTGCGGATGTTCTCCCGAAATGTGTGTGTCATTCTTGTTTGGTGTGGGTTCACAGTGTGGCGCATATTTGTAACAGTGTTAAAGTTGTTTATACGGCCACCCTTAGTGTGACCTGTATGGCTGTTGATCAAGTATGAATGCATTCATTTATGTGTGTGTAAAAGCTGTTTGTATGGAGGAGAAGCGGACATGACGACAGGTTGTAGAGGATGCTAAAGGCAGTGCCTTTAAGGCACGCCCCCAATATTGTTGTTCGGTTAGAAATCGGGAGAAATTCGGGAGAATGGTTGCCCCGGGAGATTTTTGGGAGGGGCACTGAAATTCGGGAGTCTCCTGGGAAAATCTATTATGTGGCCCCCAAAGCCAGCAAATAATGCAATACAAAATAATAATAATAGATAATAAAGACCTTCATATTTTCCCACTAAATGTATTCCTTCTTTCTGTTTTGACAGAAAACAAATACATGTACTGCATTCAACTGCATGTATTTTAAAGTTTAATATCATCTAATAATGTATCAAATATCATATTTTATTAAATAATTGAATTAAATATGAATGCATTGAGATTGAAAAGTGCATATGTATGAATCAGTAAAAATAATGTTAACGTTAAAAACGTAATATTAGTTATATTTAGAGATGTCCGATAATGGCTTTTTTGCCGATATCCGATATTGTCCAACTTTTAATTACCGATTCCGATATCAACCGATACCGATATATACAGTTGTGGAATTAACACATTATTATGCCTAATTTTGTTGTGATGCCCCGCTGGATGCATTAAACAATGTAACAAGGTTTTCCAAAATAAATCAACTCAAGTTATGGAAAAAAATGCCAACATGGCACTGCCATATTTATTATTGAAGTCACAAAGTGCATTATTTTTTTTAACATGACTCAAAACAGCTTGGAATTTGGGACATGCTCTCCCTGAGGGGGGGGGTAGAAGGTAGCGGGGGGTGTATATTGTAGCGTCCCGGAAGAGTTAGTGCTGCAAGGGGTTCTGGGTATTTGTTCTGTTGTGTTTATGTTGTGTTTCGGTGCGGTTGTTCTCCCGAAATGTGTGTGTCATTCTTGTTTGGTGTGGGTTCACAGTGTGGCGCATGTTTGTAACAGTGTTAAAGTTGTTTATACGGCCACCCTCAGTGTGACCTGTATGGCTTTTGATCAAGTATGAATGCATTCACTTATGTGTGTGTAAAAGCTGTTTGTATGGAGGAAAATCGGACATGACGACAGGTTGTAGAGGACGCCCCCGATATTGTTATTCGGGTGGAAATCGGGAGAAATTCGGGAAAATGGTTACCCCGGGAGATTTTTGCGAGGGGCACTGAAATTCGGGAGTCTCCTGGTAAAATCGGGAGGGTTGGCAAGTATGACCTACGTCCGTACAGCGGGGTTTTAAAAAGTCATTAATTTTACTTTTTGAAACAGATACCGATAATTTCCGATATTACATTTTAAAGCATTTATCGACATCTCGAGGTGACACTAATCCTTTGATTGCTGAACAGAGGTTTCGTGCAATGGACGTTTGTGTTTTGCATTTATCTTTAAAAGAAGTAGACCAAAAACAAATGTCCACTGCAAAGAAAGCAGGTTCTCAGTAGAATATGCTCAAGTTTCTGACAAATGGGATCAAATTCCGATTTTCAGGACCACAGAAACATTTGACTTTCGGCGTTCCACCTTAGTTCCAAAACAAAGAACTCTTATTGCAGAGACCGACATTGTTCACTGCGTTACGCCGCCATTCATCACGGGGAAGGCCACAAACCAATGATTACTTGACTAAGTGCTGCTTTTATTCGCCAGTTGTGGTCATACTTTATCCAAGCCCAAGGTGACTTAATTTGTCCGGCAAGAAAAGCGCCGGCGATTAAAGTGAGTAACGCTGATTATCGCTGATTAAAATGGCCCTCGTCAGAGAGTTGCTTTATTGAGTAGCGGGTTAATAGTCACTTCTTGATTGTGGTGATTGTTGCGGCTCGCGGTGACCGAATGAAAAAAGAAAAAGTGGGAATCTGGCCCATAAATCACTCTGTGAAAGAGCAGAGAAATGCACAAAAGTGGTTTTGAGGAGGTAGGAGTTCTCCTCGCCGCATTTCAAGGTTGACTTCTTTGATACAAGAAGCAATGAGAGCAGCACATTTAGCGCTATATTAAATCTTTTATTTCTTGTCCCATTTTGTCTTTTTTTCATATCTATGTTCATCTTCCCTCACCCCCTCCTCGTCTGTCTGTAGCACAAATTTGGCCTCATCTCTGGTACCCAGGGAAACCATGTTTCCATGACAATGTCTGCAGGCAGAACAATGTATTTGTCTTAAGCTGGATAAGATCACAGCCACTTTCATCCTTTTTAGTCACACATGCAGCCGCACAAACACAGTCGCCATATTATAGCGTGGGTTTGTACAACAAAGCATGCACAAATGTGCCTGTAAATAAACGCGGCTACCTAATGGAGCCCTCATACAGCAGGTTGTTCACAAATAATAAGCACATAAAGACCTCATTCTCCGCAGGAAATGAAATGGGTCTTTAATGGACGCCGTGGCTATTTCAGTTGTTGTGTTAATGCCAGACAAGCCACAAAAATAATTGAGTTTTTTGTGCGACTCCCAAGTACGCTTGTTCTCGTTTTTGGCAAACGGCATAGAAATTAACTTCAAATGCCAGATGGGGCACTGGAGTGAATCGCCAATTGCAGGCTTTCCCTGCTTAAGTGCGGCGTCGTTAGGTGGGTATGCGGAGCCACTTTAATGTGAAAAAAAAACGCTTTCAGGTGACTGAGTTTGTGTGAAAACTGTGGGAACCCTGCATAGAGGCTACCCTCAAAAGCAGCGTAGAAAGAAAACCAACTAATGACGGACAATAGGTGTTGGAATAATTGTAAGTTATCACAAAAGAAACGTTGTATTACATTATGTTCCTGATAAGAAGATGAATGCTGTCTTTCGAGGCCTAACAAGAGGAAGAAGGCTCGTGAAACGCCACTGTGATTTCAACACGGACAGATGGCAGGATCTGCTCAACTTCCAGAGGAACTCTCTTTGAAGTGTTAAACGAACTCTCTTTGAAGTATTTCACAAACTTTCTTCCAACTATTTGATAACCGATGTCAACGCTATTTACGACCCGCTGCCCTCTTGAAGTGTGTGTGCTCAGGAGACGGGAGGGGTTATCCATTGTCCTCCAACACCTGCCCCAGCTGGATCCAGGAAGAGCCCAAGCCCGAGAAATCCTCTTCTTGGTCTTCAAAGCGACCGAAAACAATGACTGTTTTACATACTTCCCATTCCGGCTGTGACATGTGTTGGTGCGTGAACATTGAACATCTGAATAAAAGAGGAGACGAAAACCTTCTTCGTGAGAGCGTGGTGCAGGACTGTACAGAGAGTGCAGTGGCCATGTCTCTCCTCAATATTGAGTCCAAATTGAATTCTGTCTCTGTTTGATTCCTTGCCTTTTGTCTTGTTTAATAGATGTCCTCAGTGTTTGAACGTGACAATAGGAGTGTGCGTGTGAGTACATGTGCAGGTTGGGGGGATGAATCCCGACCGCGTCCAGGCGGCGAGCCCAAGGAGAGGATGCGGCGCCCCTGAGAATCTCTGCAGTCTTATCTCACTTCCTGTCTCCCTTTGTGTCTCCGACCTTCTCGTCTCTTTGCCTCTTTGTGAACGCGCTTGTATCTTTGCTCGGCATCACTACTCCACGCTCTTTTTACCTTATCCTAAACGCCACCGTCCCTTTCCGCCACAAAGCCGCCCATCTATCTGCAGCCTTCATGTGCTCTAAATGGGGAGGCAGACTGATGTCTTTATACTTCTAATGACCGGAGGGTGTGTCAGCCTTCTGGTGTCCTAATGCGCATCGACGTGAATGTGTTTAACTGTAAACGTCTACGCTTGCTCATGGACATTAGCGAGCATTGACAGGTGGCATGCCAAACATTCGTAAGGGTTAGAGCAGAGGTGGATAGAGTACCTAAGAACATAATTGCCAACCCTCACGATTTTCCCAGGAGACTCCCGAATTTCAGTGCCCCTCCCGAAAATCTCCCGGGCAACCATTCTCCCGAAATTCTCCCGATTTGGGGGTGTGCCTTAAAGGCACTGCCTTTAGCGTCCTCTCTCACCTGAAAAGGAGACTATTATATATGTCTTTTTATACATAGGTTTATCTATAACCCATAAAATAGGCAGGCACGGAGCTATTTCTCAGTGTGTGTTTATTCCAGCCAGCACGTTAATACACTGACACACAACATCCGGATTCCCATCATGCATTGCTTCAAAACTACGGCAAGTAGTAATTAGGGATGTCCCGATCCAGGTTTTTGCACTTCCGATCCGATACCGATAATGTTTTTGCATTTCCGATCCGATACCGATACTGACCGATACTGGCCTATCCGAGCATGTATTAAAGTTTAAAGTTATTTAGCCTACTTAGTTGTCAGAATCATGTTGAAAAGGGTTTTAGTACTCTTGATAACAACTAGCCAGCTGAATTAGGGGAGTTTGAATAATACACAATGGTTGGTAACAAGAAACTGACCTGTTTATTCAAGGATAAACACAAAATAGAAAAAATTATACATGACAAACAGAAATGGCATCATTGAACTAGGGCTGGGCGATATGGCCTTTTTTTAATATTGCGATATTTTAAGGCCATATTGCGATACACAATACATATCTCGATATTTTGCCTTAGCCTTGAATGAACACTTGATGCATATAATCACAGCAGTATGATGATTCTATGTGTTTTGATTGAGACTTTTATTAGTAGGTTGCACAGTGAAGTACATATTCCGTACAATTGACCACTAAATGGTAACACCCCAATACGTTTTTCAACTTGTTTAAGTCGGGGTCCACTTAAATTGATTCACGATACAGATATATACTATCAGATATATACTATCATCATAATACAGTCATCACACAAGATAATCACATTGAATTATTTACATTATTTATAATCCAGGGTGTGGAGGGGGGCGCCGGATGTAAGTGTCAAAAAGACAGCCAAAAGAGTTTGATATGAGAATAAATCTAAAGTTAAAATATAGGGTAGAAATGCACCCATTTGCAGGAAATGTAGTCTTGATTTTCAAAATTTTCTTTCAAGGCTTGCATGTCTACATTAAAACATTCTTCTTCATACTGCATTAATATATGCTACTTTTAAACTTTCATGCAGAGAAGGAAATCATAACTAAAAAAATCACTAATTTTTTCATACGGTGTTGATGTGGAAATTTTTGCCTCAGCATTTTGATGGTGTGGACGTGTGGCACCGAATGGAGATAAGCGTCTCGACAGACGTCACAATATTTGAACAATGATGACGAAAACTGTTTTCTCTGTCGTGTCCGTGTGTCGAAAATTGTTATGCGCTTATTTTTTTATTTGATTTTGTGCGTGGCATAGATTTGCTATGCGCAGAGGACGCTTAAACAGTGCGCAATTGCACAGGCGAGCACCTTAGAGGGAGCGTTGCTCGCACGGCTGCGCTAGCATCACAGTTAACGTTAGCCATGCTGCTACCTCTCTGCTCGGGGAGGACGTATACGTATGTGACGTGTGTCGTGACAGTATGTGACGTGTGTAAGAAGGTGCGCTTGCTGTCTGTGAGAGGGAGACACAGGAAAGAGTGAGAAGAGCCTGTCGTGTAATGCCAGCAGCTAAAAGCAACTGCGTGAGAATCCACAGACCTGTGGATTTGTTGAAGGTGTGCTGGAAAATGCGGAACGGAAATTACGGAGCAGCAGAAAAGTGGAATGTATTATTTAAATCGGTGCGTTGGAAAACACGGACCGGAATTTTTTTTTAAACTGGATCTGGATCGGCATTTTTCCATGCCTTACCGATACGCAATTTTTGGCAAATATCGGCAGCCGATCCGATCCAAATATCGGATCGGGACATCCCTAGTAGTAATGTCCAAAAACATAACAGAGACGAAGCAGAAGAACGAAGAAGAGACATGGCGACGACGAGTAAGAAGAAGAAGTACGCTTGCAAGTTTCAAAATGATTGGAAAAAATTATTTCAGTTCATCCAGGACAGCTCGAAGGGGAGGGGGTATGCTGCCTGCACATACCCTCCCGCCCCCACATCTCCCGAATTCGGAGGTCTCCAGGTTGGCAAGTATGCCTAAGAATTGCAATCGAGTAAGAGTACCGTTACTTTAGAATAATATGACTTAAGGAAAAGTCAAAAGTAGCCATCAAAATAATTACTTGAGTAAGAGTAAGTATTCCGTAAAAAGAACTACTCAAGTGTTGAGTAACTGGTGAGTAACTTCTGATTTAATGGTTCTTGGTAGAGATGTCCTAATAAATAAATAAATATATTATAAATAAATGCTTTAAAATGTAATTTCGGAAATTATCGGTATCATTTTTATTTTTTTATTTTTTTATTAAATCAACATAAAAAACACAAGATACACTTACAATTAGTGCACCAACCCAAAAAACCTCCCTCCCCTATTCACACTCATTCACACAAAAGGGTTGTTTCTTTCTGTTATTAATATTCTGGTTCCTACATTATATATCAATATATATCAATACAGTCTGCAAGGGATACAGTCCGTAAGCACACATGATTGTGCGTGCTGCTGGTCCACTAATAGTACTAACCTTTAACAGTTCATTTTACTCATTTTCATTAATTACTAGTTTCTATGTAACTGTTTTTATATTGTTTTACTTTCTTTTTTATTCAAGAAAATGTTTTTAATTTATTTATCTTATTTATTTTATAATTTAAAAAAAAAAAGGACCTTATCTTCACCATACCTGGTTGTCCAAATTAGGCATAATAATGTGTTAATTCCATGACTGTACATATCGGTTGATATCGGTATCGGTAATTAAAGAGTTGGACAATATCGGAATATCGGATATCGGCAAAAAGCCATTATCGGACATCCCTAAGTAAGAGTACTGTTACTTTAGAATAATATGACTTAAGGAAAAGTCAAAAGTAGCCATCAAAATAATTACTTGAGTAAGAGTAAGTATTCCGTAAAAAGAACTACTCAAGTGTTGAGTAACTGGTGAGTAACTTCTGATTCAATGGTTCTTGGACTGCAATTGTAGTTGGTGTGTGTGTGCGTGCGTGTGTGTGATTGTGTAAAATATAAAAATCATCTATTATTTGTAGCAACATGTTTTCTCCAGTTGGAAGTAGGGTTGTACGGTATACCGGTACTAGTATAGTACCGCGATACTAATGAATCATATTCGGTACTATACCACCTCTAAAAAGTACCGGTGCTTCACTACACACCGTAGCTCACTGGCGTCACAATGTAAACAAACGCCATGGGTGTATCTACACCTGACATCCACTGTAATGATACCAAGTACAACAGCGTATCTAGTCGATACTACTATGATTACATCTATATTTTTTAGCAACACAAAATCTTTTTTTGTTTTTTTTAAATGTATGTTATGTTCATAAACTCAGGAAATATGTCCCTGGACACACGAGGACTTAAATTATAAAAATTGTATGATCCGGTAACTACTTGGTATTGGATCGATACCCAATTTTGTGGTATCATCCAAAACTAATGTAAAGCATCCAAACAACAGAAGAATACGTGATTAATACATTTTAACACAAGTGTAGATAGAACATTTTAAAATAGAAAATAAGCAGATATTAACAATAAATGAACAAGTGGATTAATAATTCATTATCTACCACTTGTCCTTAATAATTTTGACAAAATAATAGAATGAGAAATGACACAATATGTGACTGCATATGTCAGCACCTAAATTAGGAACCTTTGTTTGCTGACTTACTATTAAAAGAAAAGTTGTCTTGTATGTTCACTATTTTATTTAAGGACACAATTGCAATAAGAAACATATGTTTAATGTACCCTAAACGTTTTTGTTAAAATAAAGACAATAATGACATTTTTTGTCGTCCCCTTTATTTAGAAAAGTATCAAATATATTTTAGTACCAGTACCGGTACCAAAATATTGGTATCGGGACAACCCTATTTTGAAAGTATAATTCTTGTAGGCTGAAATGTGAACATTTCTACTGACACACACGACAGCACATGATATAAATGTTTCTTTTTACTAGTTTGAAACTAATCATTGAAGAGTTGTAATGCCTTGTCTGACGTCATGTCACCTCAATTTGCAGGCGCGTCTGGTATGGCGAAAAATGTTACATTTTTGGGGTCCCGGAAATGAAATTTCAAAGTTCGCACTCTAGTGCCACCTTTAAAATTAGAAAAAATTAGGCCCTCCTACCAGTTTCACGTATCAACACAAAAATCGCAGGAAATGTCTATCATGACAGGACTCACGAAAAAGTTTCGAGAAACCACATTCAAAAACAGACAGGAAGTAGGCCATATTGGTTTTTGTCTGCCATTTTTCGTCGTAAAACGAACTCCCACTAGGGACTTCGACCAAATGAGCCGCAGTTAAAATGACGTATACTAAACATATAGGCGATGATAAATTGCTAACAAATTTTTCCTACTACATGTGGGTGTACAAGTTCTGCTAAGCGGCCCATAGAGACGACAGCTGTAAAATCAGATGTATTACATTCTAGGGGGCGCTCACTGGTTAGGAAATACTGGTATAGAGTATATGCCATCAACGTGCTGAGGACCATCTGTTCGCAAAGAAACTTGCCCAGAGAGGTGTGTTTATATTTCATGCTTTATCTGCCACATGTGGAAAGGCGGTCCATGGAAATAATGCATACATTAAACCGGTCCCTGGTGGGAAAATAGGTTGGAGACCCCTGCTCTAGAAGACAGAAGTGCTCTGCTATTTTTAAGGACCGAGTGCAAAAAAAATTGACAAAAATCCTTTCCTGAAAACCAGAAGTCCTCTGCAGCATACTTGCCAACCCTCCCGGATTTTCCGGGAGACTCCCGAAATTCAGCGCCTCTCCCGAAAATCTCCCGGGACAAATTTTCTCCCGAAAATCTCCCGAAATTCAGGCAGACTCAGGTCCTCATGGGTTTATTGTTAGGCAGTTTCATTAACATCCTCCCAGCGCGGCAACAACACACAACAACAGCAGTCACGTTTTTGTATACCGTAAAGCAGTTCGTCTGCCGTAAACAGCAATGTTGTGACACTCTTAAACAGGACAATACTGCCATCTAGTGCATTTGATGAAAGCACTTTTGTGCGTGCCACACATCAATGCATCATCAGAGACAGGGTGTTCAGCATGGTTAGAAAAATAGTGACAGAGAATAGAACAAGGATGGACAATTCCACCCTTAACTCAACAATGAGTAGATGAGTGTTATGTGTGTGTCTATGTGTAAATAAATGAACACTGAAATTCAAGTATTTATTTTATATATATATATATATATATATATATATATATATAATAAAATAAATATATATATGTATATATATATACATATAATAAAATTAATATATATATATGTATATATATATATATATATATATATATATATATATATATATATATATATATATATATAGCTAGAATTCACTGAACGTCAAGTATTTCTTATATAAATATATATATATATATATATATATGAAATACTTGACTTGGTGAATTCTAGCTGTAAATATACTCCTCCCCTTTTAGCCACGCCCCCGAGATGACTTCCTGCTTCCTAAAACTAATACTGATAACTTAGATTTCTACGGGATCAATATTCTAACTGTAGTTAGTGCGCACCTTCCTTTGCGGTAGCTTTTCTAGCAGCACCAGCGTCTTTCATAGGCTTTCACAACACCGTCTTAGCAATGCTGGCGTTTCATGATAAGGTTTGATGTGCTGAAGATTGATGTTTTTCCCTCCTCGCCGAATGTTTGCAGAACATTTGGGGCAAACAGCACGTGAAATGTCTTCCTTTGAAAGAGGAGAAAAGTCCCACACGATTGATGCCAGGTTTGTTTACAATGAACTCAGGGGATGTTTTTGACAGGCTAGGCCTGGGAGATGAATCGATTTTATCGATATGTTCAACTTTTTTGTTGCAGACGATTCAAAAAAATAAAAAATCTATGTTTTATTCCTCTTGCTCACAGCATATTTTTTGTCCCAACCTTCCTTATTTCCTTAGGGAGATTCATACACACACCGAGCAAAACATGGCTAATACTGATGCTAATGCTAAGAAGAACAAGACGTTTGTTCCAAAGAAAAGAAAAGTGTGACTAGAGGTTTGGAACAAATGACTGCATGCTGCACAATTGGACTTATTTCAGTATCTGAAACAGAAGCCTGGAGACAAGTGCAACTCTTTACGAGGCAAACAAGACCGCATCAACAAACAAAGTCTCGCTAAAAGCAGCTTACTCAAGTGAAATCTTTTACACAAGGTACCATGTATGGTGAGATAGAAGAACAATGCACAGGGCGATCATTAAAGCCTGCGTTTATCCACTTACTAAAACTATAGAGTCATCCTAATGTTTCACTTAATTGTTGATTTGCATACTTTACAATGTACAATAGGGGTGTCCAAAAATAGATTTTCGAATGAATCGCAATTTTTATTTGTAACGATTCTTAATTGTTTCCAAAGAATTTAATATCAATTGTATTTATACTTTTTCTTATCTGAGTGACCGCCCTGAGATCCGTAGGTCGTGAGTTCAAACCCTGGCCGAGTCATACCAAAGACGATAACAATGGGACCCATTACCTCCCTGCTTGACACTCAGCGTCAAGGGTTGGAATTGGGGATTAAATCACCAAAAATGATTCCCGGGTGCGGCCACTACTGCTGCTCACTGCTCCCCTCACCTCCCAGGGGGTGATCAAGGGTGATGGGTCAAATGCAGAGAATAATGTCACCACACCTAATGGATACTTTAACTTTATTAAACAAAACCAGTTTTCTTTTAAGTAGTATAGAAATCTATCACAGCTGTTCATCTATTTTATGGAGGAATGTAGTTAATCATAGAACTGCATACTTGCCAACATTGAGACCTCCGATTTCGGGAGGTGGGGGTGGGGGGTGGGGGGCGTGGTCGGGGGTGGGGCGGGGGCGTGGTTAAGATATATATATATAAGAAATACTTGACTTTCAGTGAATTCTAGCTATATATATATATATATATATATATATATATATATATATATATATATATATATATATAAATAAAAGAAATACTTGAATTTCAGTGTTCATTTATTTACACATATACACACACATAACACTCATCTACTCATTGTTGAGTTAAGGGTTGAATTGTCCATCCTTGTTCTATTATCTGTCACTATTTCAAAACACACACATTATACAAATATACATTATAAAATCAATAAGAAAACGGGAGCTCTAATTTGGGAGTCTGAATTAGGATCAGAAGTTCCTACATAAACATTACGTACTCACGTCGCCTTTTTGTATTGATTACTGCAGCTGTGCACTGGATTCATTCACAAATAAAAACTACAACTCACAAACACTTTAGAGTTAGGCTCCACCATCAGAATGTGTACTTAAACTTATAAAGATCACATGGATATTATTCAGTGAGTTGATTCACCAAAACTAACCTGTTATACAGGAGGAAAAAGCACACAGGACGTTTCAATTGTTCACAGACTGGTCGCGCTCATCAGAATGACAAGACACTTCCGGTCTGCAGGTGATAGCATTCAATTGGGAAGAAACGCCCTACTGCCCCCTACTGACCAATGTGAATACTGATAAATGTGGAACGACAGCTCCAAAAACGAATTCAAACCACAAAATAAAATAAATAAATCAACACAAAAATGTGACACATTATGGGTGGGTCACATATGCATGTACAGTAGATGGCAGTATTGTCCTGTTTAAAAGTGTCACAACATTGCTGTTTACGGCAGACGAACTGCTTTACGGCAGACGAAAACTTGACTGCTGTTGTTGTGTGTTGTTACCGCGCTGGGAGGACGTTAATGAAACTGCCTAACAATAAATCCACATAAGAAACCAAGAACTCGCCCTCGATCATTAGCTGTTTATATTGTGGGAACGTGTGAACAGACTGTCAACACGTCACTCAGGTCTGCATGGAGCTGGAGGGGGCGTGGCCTCCAGCTCCGCCTGAATTTCGGGAGATTTTCGGGAGAAAATTTGTCCCGGGAGGTTTTCGGGAGAGGCGCTGAATTTCGGGAGTCTCCCGGAAAATCCGGGAGGGTTGGCAAGTATGTAGAACTGGCACCAATGTTATTAAAAAAGGAAATTGATTTTGAATCGAGAATCCTTTTGAATCGAGAATCAATTCTGAATCAAATCGCTATCCCAAGAATCGAATCCAATCGTGCGGTGCCCAAAAAGTCACAGCAATAAATCTACAATACTATGTTTTAACTTACATAAGTATTTTAGTCAAAAAATAACTTTACACTTTATTGATTTGATTTTTCAATACTATAATATAATAATAATATATTGATTATTGGTGTTGATTTACTGGAGTTTATTTGCATGCCATGTGCAATGCCACATTTTTGTCTACAAAAGTATTTTATACAAGACGGAAGTTTTAAATGTGCACTTTATTAATATCAATGTTGGAGATTATTACTTATTTGCATTCAATGTGCAATACTACATACTTTGTTCAAGACACAAGCGTTGCCTGAGAGAAAGCTCTTAGTTTAGTTCTTTGAAAATTATTCCATAAAAAGTACAATTTATTTCTGGTCTAAACAGGACAACTTTATACAAACTAGAATTGTGCTAAGAGTAAGATGTATGTCATTTCAAACTACTAGTTTTTCATCAAATGAAGGCAAAACTTGTTTTGAATTATCGCTATTATTTGTATTCATTAGTTTCTTTGAAAATTAGGGGGAAAAATCGTGATTGGAATTTTTTTGAGACAATATCGGAGGTTTTATTTTTATCGCTCAGGGTGTTTATAGCACGGCACAGTAGGCGATAAGGGGCGCTTTATTTTCTCATCCTCACCCACCTACAGTACAGTAAGGGTAATCTTTTTATTATTATTTTTTTTTTATATAAATATTTTTTTTAAAGTTGTTGGATGTCATAATTCCTCATATCGACCAGATAATTATTCGATATAAAAGGTGCCCCCCTATGAATCTTGGAGTAAGTAACCCTGCAAAACACAAATGTTCACTGTAGAGCAGACCTGGGCAAATTAAGGCCCGCCGGACATTTCCAAATAGTTTTTTTTAGATCTTTAAGATGGAAACTGTAGCTGCCATTATGATGTGCAGTGATGTTTTCAAATGTCTTGAACTATGCAAAGTATTTCAATGGTCGGAATCTGCGCTTTTGCATGATATACTAGTTACTATGGTCATCTAATTAGTTACTATGGTAATCTAATTAGTTACTATGGTCATGTAATTAGTTATTATTGTCATCTAAGTCACAGCAGCTCAGACGAGGCACCAAGCAGTGTGGGTGGGGAGCGTTTCCACATAGTGTTTCCAGAGCAGCCAGCCTGAAATGCGGGTGTCAGGGACAGACGCGTAAGGAGATTTTTACAACAAAGTTCTAAAACTTAGTGGTATATCAGATCTATCAGATCATAGGTGGGTTTTATTTTTACCCTTCGCGTTCATTTGTTTCGCTGTGTTTGTTGCATTTTTGTTGCGTTTCGCTTGATTGTAAAATATGTCGATTCAGAGGGGGTGTGACGTTCATATGTTGTCAATATTCAGTGTTTTATCGTTCATAGTTAATATTTAACATTTGTATTTTCATGTACATTCTGGGTATCTAATTCAGTAAAAAAAAATGTCATTCCATTCCGTTTTTTAAGGCGGTCTGTCATAACGTTTTTAGCTTTCAATCAGACATTATTGTGAGGTTTTTGTGTTATTGTTCCTTAAAATAGGACCCAATCACACATACTGTACAGCAGATTTTCACAACTTACATGTATATATATATATATATATATGTATCCATAGATACATAGATAGATAGATATACCGGCCCCCAGACACATTTTTTCTCTAAATTTGGCCCCCCTGAGTCAAAATAATTGCCCAGGCCTGCTGTAGAGGATGCAGGATGTAACAGGAGCACTCTGACAAATAATTGTAACGTTTGTCACCTTTCAATGTGACCTGATCATTCAGACTGCAGTCACATCAGATTTAAATCCACAGAAAGAGGCGTAGGTCGAATAAAAATAAATAAATAAATTGTGCTGTTCACATTGACAACGAAAATTTCAGATACAAGTCAGATATGGCCAAAAAAAAATCGTATCACATAGCCTGCCACAGTGGTCATATCCGCTTACAATTGTTTTGATCACTTCATGGCATTCTCAGTTTTCTCCTGCATGTACTTTGAAAAGTGTGCAACTAATCAACCAAAATATTTGTAACGAGCGGCTCCATTGGCTAAGGGAACTGTTCCTCAGACGCACGACTCTCAAATTCATCAAAACAAGAAACAATGACTTTGCTGGAACAAATAAAAGGGGAACATTATCACCAGACCTATGTAAGCGTCAATATATACCTTGATGTTGCAGAAAAAAGACCTTTTTTTTTTTTTAACCGATTTCCGAACTCTAAATGGGTGAATTTTGGCGAATTAAACGCCTTTCTATTATTCGCTCTCGGAACGTGACGTCACATCAGGAAGCAATCCGCCATTTTCTCAAACACCGAGTCAAATCAGCTCTGTTATTTTCCGTTTTTTTCAACTGTTTTCCGTACCTTGGAGACATCATGCCTCGTCGGTGTGTTGTCGGAGGGTGTAACAACACGAACAGGGACGGATTCAAGTTGCACCAGTGGCCCAAAGATGCGAAAGTGGCAAGAAATTGGACGTTTGTTCCGCACACTTTACAGACGAAAGCTATGCTACGACAGAGATGGCAAGAATGTGTGGATATCCTGCGACACTCAAAGCAGATGCATTTCCAACTGGACTGGACAGATCAGCTTTCAGGAAAAGATAGCGGATGAGGGTATGTCTACAGAATATATTAATTGATGAAAACTGGGCTGTCTGCACTCTCAAAGTGCATGTTGTTGCCAAATGTATTTCATATGCTGTAAACCTAGTTCATAGTTGTTAGTTTCCTTTAATGCCAAACAAACACATACCAATCGTTGGTTAGAAGGCGATCGCCGAATTCGTCCTCGCTTTCTCCCGTGTCGCTGGCTGTCGTGTCGTTTTTGTCGGTTTCGCTTGCATACGGTTCAAACCGATATGGCTCAATAGCTTCAGTTTCTTCTTCAATTTCGTTTTCGCTACCTGCCTCCACACTACAACCATCCGTTTCAATACATGCGTAATCTGTTGAATCGCTTAAGCCGCTGAAATCCGAGTCTGAATCCGAGCTAATGTCGCTATAGCTTGCTGTTCTATGCGCCATGTTTGTTTGTGTTGGCATCACTATGTGACGTCACAGGAAAATGGACGGGTGTATATAACGATGGTTAAAATGAGGCACTTTGAAGCTTTTTTTAGGGATATTGCGTGATGGGTAAAATTTTGAAAAAAACTTCGAAAAATAAAATAAGCCACTGGGAACTGATTTTTAATGGTTTTAACCCTTCTGAAATCGTGATAATGTTCCCCTTTAACTGCTGACATATGTAATGAGTGACAGTAAAATAGTATATTTAGTCTGATTGACACAAGCAGATCAAAATAGCGATGATAAGTATGAATGACCTAGATTGTAACACAAAGTGTCATTGCAATGTTTTTGTTACCAGCTAAGAGGGACATGAACGACTCATAGGAAGTCATATTAACTGTGATGACGGCCATGGGGGACCAAGCGCTCCGTCTTCACAGTTTTGTTTTTTTTCACAGTCAAAAATCGGTCAGCTGCTGCTCGCCTTTTTTCTTTTTTAACACCGCCATGTCCTCACACCTCCAATTGCTGTGCTGCTCACTTACTTTGCTTCGTCCTGATTGTTTGAGCGTCAGCAGTGCTGTGTGTATTTTTAGCTACTACGCAGTCATAGTAACAACAGCAACAGTTTATTTCAACCATAGATTATACGACAAAGAAACCCACTTATACCGACCACCTCTTTAGGTCCTGGTCTGTTTTTATTACCCTAAAGTGCCCGCATAAGTCAACATCGATATACATGGTCGACCACTTTTCTCAACTTAAGGCAGGGTTGTCAAACGTACGGCCGGAACAGGCTTCATCTGCACCACGGTCCGCGAGATAAGTTTGCTAAGTATAAAAATTAGCTGAAATTTGTTATGGAAAGAAACCGTTGTTCTAAATGTGTCCACTGGATGTTGCAATAGCAATTCTGTTAGGCAAGCAAATGGTTTATACCGGGGCCAAGAAAGAGGTACACAGTAAAGCGTGGCTGCGGCTCCTCCCCCTCGACCCAAATGAAAGGTAAAACATGCCGTTTTACGTCTTCTGCTTTGAACACATCGTTATTGGTCAACCTGATTGCCACAAAAAGTGGTGAAAAGTTAACACAGAATGTAACTCAAACCCTCTTGAATAGTTTCTACCTCCGTTTCTTATGGTTAGTTGAGTTAGCACAGGATTAATATGTGGATATGACTGTTAGAATAATTTTATTTAAAGGGGAACATTATCACAATTTCAGAATGGTTAAAACCATTAAAAATCAGTTCCCAGTGGCTTATTATATTTTTCGAACTTTTTTCAAAATTTTACCCATCACGCAATATCCCTAAAAAAAGCTTCAAAGTGCCTGATTTTAACCATCGTTATAAACACCCGTCCATTTTCCTGTGACGTCACATAGTGAAGCCAACACAAACAAACATGGCGCATAGAACAGCAAGCTATAGCGACATTAGCTCGGATTCAGACTCGTATTTCAGCGGCTTAAGCGATTCAACAGATTACGCATGTATTGAAACGGATGGTTGTAGTGTGGAGGCAGGTAGCGAAAACGAAATTGAAGAAGAAACTGAAGCTATTGAGCCATATCGGTTTGAACCGTATGCAAGCGAAAACGACGAAAACGACACGACAGCCAGCGACACGGGAGAAAGCGAGGACGAATTTGGCGATCGCCTTCTAACCAACGATTGGTATGTGTTTGTTTGGCATTAAAGGAAACTAACAACTATGAACTAGGTTTACAGCATATGAAATACATTTGGCAACAACATGCACTTTGAGAGTGCAGACAGCCCAATTTTCATCAATTAATATATTCTGTAGACATACCCTCATCCGCGCTCTTTTCCTGAAAGCTGATCTGTCCAGTTTTGGAGTTGATGTCAGCAGGCCAGGGAAGCTAGGGTCGATATTCTTCTCTTGATCATCTTCGGTGGCATAAGGGACGGTGTGAGCCAAGACATCCAGGGGGTTTAGCTCGCTCGTCTGCGGGAACAAACTGCCGCCATTGCTTGCCGTGCTACCGAGGGCCTTTGTCCCTGAATTGCTCACACACTCCGGCAGATTCAATGGGGGTCTGGCGGCAGATTTCTTTGACTTTATCGTTGGAAATGCATCTGCTTTGAGTGTCGCAGGATATCCACACATTCTTGCCATCTCTGTCGTAGCATAGCTTTCGTCGGTAAAGTGTGCGGAACAAACGTCTAATTTCTTGCCACTTTCGCATCTTTGGGCCACTGGTGCAACTTGAATCCGTCCCTGTTCGTGTTGTTACACCCTCCGACAACACACCGACGAGGCATGATGTCTCCAAAGTACGGAAAACAGTCGAAAAAACGGAAAATAACAGCTGATTTGACTCGGTGTTTGAGAAAATGGCGGATTGCTTCCCGATGTGACGTCACAACTCGCTCCGAGTTGTGACGGCGTTTAATTCGCCAAAATTCACCCATTTAGAGTTCGGAAATCGGTTAAAAAAATACATGGTCTTTTTTCTGCAACATCAAGGTATATATTGACGCTTACATAGGTCTGGTGATAATGTTCCCCTTTAAGTTATCACAAAAACTTTGTGTTGAAATGAGTTCTCAGCGAAAAGACCAAAAGCTGTCTTTGAAACCTACCAAGAAGAATGCTTGTAAAACTCCACTGTGTAGGAGGGAAGCAACATGAAGGTGTTCTGTTTTCTTTCATGTATTGTAATCAACAGAAAGATATTGTTTTAACCCAAGGACTACAAAGCGGAGAGAAGGCAGGATCTGCCCAAGTTCCAGACGCCTTTTTTTTCAAACTCCTTTTTCAACTGTTTTACGAACCTCTTTTTGAACTGTTTTACGAACCCCTTTTTGAACTTTTTTACGACTTTTTCTGGTCCTCGCTTTCTCCCGTGTTGCTGGCTGTCGTGTCGTTTTCGTCGGTTTCGCTTGCATACGGTTCAAACCGATATGGCTCAATAGCTTCAGTTTCTTCTTCAATTTCGTTTTCGCTACCTGCCTCCACACTACAACCATCCGTTTCAATACATGCGTAATCTGTTGAATCGCTTAAGCCGCTGAAATACGAGTCTGAATCCGAGCTAATGTTGCTATAGCTTGCTGTTCTTTCCGCCATGTTTGTTTGTGTTGGCTTCACTATGTGACGTCACAGGAAAATGGACGGGTGTTTATAACGATGGTTAAAATCAGGCACTTTGAAGCTTTTTTTAGGGATATTGCGTGAGGGGTAAAATTTTGAAAAAAAACTTTGAAAAATAAAATAAGCCACTGGGAACTGATTTTTAATGGTTTTAACCCTTCTGAAATTGTGATAATGTTCCCCTTTAATCATTTCTGTTAAAGACTAAAAACAATGGTATTAATGTTATTTTTCGTTGATCTATACCAGGGGTCGGCAACCCGTGGCTCCGGAGCCGCATGCGGCTCTTTGATTACTCTGATGCGGCTCAGCAGCTTACTTGCCGACCCCCCCGATTTTCCCGGGAAACTTCCGGATTTCAGTGCCCCTCGCAGGAAACTCCCGGGATTAATATTCTCCGATTTTCACCCTTATAATTATAATAAGGGCGTGCCATAATGGTACAGTATTTAGCGCCCTCTACAATTTGTATTAACAGCGTGCCAACCCAGCCCCTTATTATACAGTATGCATCTTCTGCTTGCACACGTACGTGACAGCAATGCATACTTGGTCAACAGCCACACAGGTTACACTGACGGTGGCCATATAAAACAACTTTAACACTCTTACTATTAATGCGCCACACTTTGAACCCACACCAAACAAAAATGACAAACACATTTCGGGAGAACATCTGCACCTTAACACAACATAAACACAACAAAACAAATACCCAGAATCCCATGCAGCCCTGACTCTTCCGGGCTACATTATACACCCCTGCTACCACCAAACCCCACCCCCACCCCAACCCTGCTCCCTCACACATCAACCCCCCCCCCCCTCTGTGCGTTGGTTGAGGTGGGCGGGGTTTGGTAGCGGGGGTGTATAATGTAGCCCGGAAGAGTTAGGGCTGCATGGGATTCTGGGTATTTGTTCTGTTGTGTTTATGTTGTGTTACGGTGCAGATGTTCTCCCGAAATGTGTTTGTCATTCTTGTTTGGTGTGGGTTCACAGTGTGGCGCATTATTAGTAAGAGTGTTAAAGTTTTTTTTATACCGCCACCGTCAGTGTAACCTGTGTGGTTGTTGACCAAGTATGCCTTGCAGTCACCTACGTTAGCAAGCAGAAGCCTCATACAACGTGTGGCTGATCAGGCATGCTGTTTGAAGTGGGTGCTAAATTTTGTACCATCACGGCACGCATGACGCTGTCAAGTGCCATTCATATAAAATCCGCGGGCCGCACCAACATTCAATTTTCATATTAAGGTGTGGGCCGCGTGTCCGAGACCCTTGCTTGGTTTATACATAGCACAAAGCAAAATAAAACTTTGTATGCAGTGTTATTTCATATTAAATTTCAATTTTTTTTTGTGGCTCCCATTGTTTTCTTTAATTTGTGAAATTGGTCAAAATGGCTCTTTGACTGGTAAAGGTGCCGACCCCTGATCTATACTTATCTAGTTTTGTGTTGTCTTTACTGTTAACAATGATAAACATTATGCAGAGGGGTAATTATAAAAATGTTATAGTCGCGGCGGAGTAGGGTGGGGGGGGTCGCAAAATGTTTTCTTCTTCCTAGGGGGAGCATAACAGAAAATAATTGAGAAGCTGTGCTGAAATCAGCCAGGTGACAATATCTTCCTGTGTTTCTGTCTCACCGCTCGTGATAAGTTATGTGATTGATGAGAGCCACCTACCCCCCTTACCCTCTGCAGGCCTGTATTTTATTAAAAATGAATCAGCCCGGTGTGACTTTTATTAGGACTCTCGGATCAGGATGAGTAAGAGGTAAGGGACATGCTGTACCTTACTGGTACCGACTGGTTCTTGGCGCTTTGGCGTCTGTTGCCATCCTCAAACCCACATATGGTGGAGTCAGCACGGAGCTTTGTGTGTGTGTGTGTGTGTGTGTGTGTGTGTGTGTGTGTGTGTGTGTGTGTGTGTGTGTGTGTGTGTGTGTGTGTGTGTGTGTGTGTTGGACACGAGTGAGGAGGAGGTACGAAAACACAAGAGGCGATTTAAAGACAAATGCGACATGCCTCAATGGAGCGCGCGTCCATCTGTGCGATTTGCGCCTTTAAGACAATGTGTTAAAAAGAAGCCGCTCGCATTGCCAACGCTTTATGTGTCACAATTGATGACTCACAATCCACCTCCCCTGAGCGCACGCTCACGCGCTCACACCAGGCACGCACACGGCCGCAAAACATGCAAACGCGCACACACCTCGTCCTGGGCTCCGTCCGCTGACCGTGAAGAATATGTGCAGGCAGCCTTACTCATGCATATTTACACTTAGCACACACTCTCTCACCTACTCAGCAGGCACTCTTTAAAGGTTATTGTGTGCGAGTGTGTGGCTTTTTTTATTTATTTTGGTCTCCCCCCATCGCGTGCACGTGTGTTTAAAGGTCACTTCACTGACCACTTGACGATGCGGCGCACAGATTGCAGGATTGATATGGAGAACACTCGGGAAGGGCGGCGGCAAACAGCCGCTATTAGGCTCAACAAACTGCCTCAGAGGTAGCACGCCAAATTAATAAATATAAACAAGCAACGGGAGCCCATTACGTCCAAGAGCTCTCCGTTAGCTATTGAGAACGTCCCATCGCTCCTTCAACCAGAACTTGCTGTCGAGACAGACGGAAGGGAAGGGTGAAGACCTCCTGCTCAGTTTTAAAGGGGTCATATGGCCCCATTCAAGGCGGTTTACCTGACACATGAAACGTGACAAAATTGGGTGGTGCACTATCCACTTTAGCCGCCAGATGGCAGTTGAGTGTTGAATATCTTGAACTAGGGATGTCTCGATCCAGGTTTTTGTACTTCCGATCCGATACCGATATTGTTTTTGCACTTCCGATCCTATACTGACCGATACCGATACTGACCGATAATGGCCTATCCGAGCATGTATTCAAGTTTTAATATTAAATATTAAGGAATATAACAAAACTTGGCTTCTGAGAGTTTCAAAATGTAATGAATAAAATGCTAAAGTTGTTGATAAACAAGCAATTATTTTAATAATTAAATATGGTCATTTTAAATTAATTATTATGATGATTTCAAATCAATTATTTCAAATATGTTTATTTTAATGTATAATTATATGGCTGGATGTAATAAGGAGTCATGAAAAAATACAAATAAAAATACAATTAATT
Organism: Nerophis lumbriciformis; assembly: GCF_033978685.3. NCBI lineage: Eukaryota > Metazoa > Chordata > Actinopteri > Syngnathiformes > Syngnathidae > Nerophis > Nerophis lumbriciformis. The sequence goes on along the minus strand of NC_084586.2, from coordinate 12,415,720 downwards.
TTGATGTTTTTAGCAAAATATAGTAAAAATTTATTTAGTTTTTTTTTTTTTTTTTATTAATAAATATATTTATTTTTAGGTAAGATAAACATAATAATACAATTTATCTCTAGTCTGGATGATTTAGTTCTTGTCACTCTGTTGTCCTCCCGTCATGAAAAAAGGCTGTCCTCACTCAGGTCCGCACGGAGCTGGAGGGGGCGTGGCTTCCAGCTCCGGCTGAAAATCGGGAGATTTTCGGGAGAATATTTGTCCCGGGAGGTTTTCGGGAGAGGCGCTGAATTTCGGGAGTCTCCTGGAAAATTCGGGAGGGTTGGCAAGTATGTGGATAGAGTACCTAAGAACATAATTGCCAACCCCCACGATTTTCCCGGGAGACTCCCGAATTTCAGTGCCCCTCCCGAAAATCTCCCGGGCAACCATTCGCCCGAATTTCTCCCGATTTCCACCCGGACAACAATATTGGGGGTGTGCCTTAAAGGCACTGCCTTTAGCATCCTCTCTCACCTGAAAAGGAGACTATTATATATGTCTTCGTTATACATAGGTTTATCTATAACCCATAAAGTAGGCAGGCACGGAGCTATTTCTCAGTGTGTGTTTATTCCAGCCGGCACGTTAATACACTGACACACAACATCCGGATTCCCATCATGCATTGCTTCAAAACTACGGCAAGTAGTAATTAGGGATGTCCTGATCCAGGTTTTTGCACTTCCGATCAGATACCGATATTGTTTTTGCACTTCCGATCCGATGCCGATACTGACCGATACCGATACTGACCGATAATGGCCTATCCGAGCATGTATTAAAGTTTAAAGTTATTTAGCCTACTTAGTTGTCAGAATCATGTTGAAAAGGGTTTTAGTACTCTTGATAACAACTAGCCAGCTGAATTAGGGGAGTTTGAATAATACACAATGGTTGGTAACAAGAAACTGACCTGTTTATTCAAGGATAAACACAAAATAGACAAAATTATACATGACAAACAGAAATGGCATCATTGAACTAAGGCTGGGCGATATGGCCTTTTTATAATATTGCGATATTTTAAGGCCATATTGCGATACACAATATATATCTCGATATTTTGCCTTAGCCTTGAATGAACACTTGATGCATATAATCACAGCAGTATGATGATTCTATGTGTTTTGATTGATTGATTGAGACTTTTATTAGTAGGTTGCACAGTGAAGTACATATTCCGTACAATTGACCACTAAATGGTAACACCCCAATAAGTTTTTCAACTTGTTTAAGTCGGAGTCCACTTAAATTGATTCATGATACAGATATATACTATCAGATATAAACTATCATCATAATACAGTCATCACACAAGATAATCACATTGAATTATTTACATTATTTATAATCCAGGGTGTGGAGGGGGGCGCCGGATGTAAGTGTCAAAAAGACAGCCAAAAGAGTTTGATATGAGAATAAATCTAAAGTTAAAATATAGGGTAGAAATGCACCCATTTGCAGGAAATGTAGTCTTGATTTTCAACATTTTCTTTCAAGGCTTGCATGTCTACATTAAAACATTCTTCTTCATACTGCATTAATATATGCTACTTTTAAACTTTCATGCAGAGAAGGAAATCACAACTAAAAAAATCACTAATTTTTTCATACGGTATTGATCTGGAAATTTTTGCCTCGGCATTTTGATGGTGTGGACGTGTGGCACCGAGCGGAGATAAGCGTCTCGACAGACGTTACAATAATTGAACAATGATGACAAAAACTGTTTTCTCTGTCGTGTCCGTGTGTCGAAAATTGTTATGCGCTTATTTTTTTATTTGATTTTGTGCGTGGCATATAAATGCTATGCGCAGAGGACGTTTAAATAGTGCGCAATTGCACAAGCGCGCACCTTAGAGAGAACGTTGGTCACACGGCTGCGCTAGCATCACAGCCATGCTGCTACCTCTCTGCTCGGGGAGGACGTATACATATGTGACATATGACGTGACAGTATGTGACGTATGTAAGAAGGTGCGCTTGCTGTCTGTGAGAGGGAGACACAGGAAAGAGTGAGAAGAGCCTGTCGTGTAATGCCAGCAGCTAAAAGCAACTGCGTGAGAATCCACAGACCTGTGGATGTGTTGAAGGTGTGCTGGAAAATGCGGAACGGAAATTATGGAGCAGCAGAAAAGTGGAATGTACTATTTAAATAGGTGCGTTGGAAAACACGGAGCGGAGTTTTTTTTTTTTAACTGGATCTGGATCGGCATTTTCCCATGCCTTGCCGATACGCATTTTTTTGCAAATATCGGCGGCCGATCCGATCCAAATATCGGATCGGGACATCCCTATCTTGAACACGTGTTTTGTGGCAATTCCAACTTTGACCACAACGTCAGTTGCTATATAGCAGGGGTGCCCATGACGTCGATCGCGAGATACCGGTCGATCGCGGAGGGTGTGTCAGTCGATCGCCAGCCAGGCATTCAAAAAAATTGCAATCATCAATCTTTACCGAGACGTCACTTGGATTGACATTCACGTCACTTGAGGGTCTTGTGAGATGACGCTGGCTGCTGCGAGCTCATTATTAAGAAAAAATGACCGATAAGAAGGTGAGAAACACTTTTTATTCACGTCAAAACTCTAAAGACCGACTGCACAGTTCCTGTCTTCACAATTAAAGCGCTGCTTCATCCCGCCTGCGCTAACAAAATAAGAGTCTCAGAAAGCTGGCGTGCACGAAAAACAAACTGGCAGCTCAGGTGCCAAAATTTTACTGTAAAATTGCAGGGTTTATTTACAGTTAAAAAAAACAAAATTCTGGTAACTAAGCTGCCTTTTTTTTTTTTTACCATAAAAACAGCAGTGCTGATTATTAGGGATGTCCGATAATGGCTTTTTTGCCGATATCCGATATTCCGATATTGTCCAACTCTTAATTACCGATACCGATATCAACCGATACCGATATATACAGTCGTGGAATTAACACATTATTATGCCTAATTTGGACAACCAGGTATGGTGAAGATAAGGTCCTTTTTAAAAACAATTATAAAATAAAATAAGATAAATAAATTAAAAACATTTTCTTGAATAAAAAAGAAAGTAAAACAATATAAAAACAGTTACATAGAAACTAGTAATTAATGAAAATGAGTCAAATGAACTGTTAAAGGTTAGTACTATTAGTGGACCAGCAGCCCGCACAATCATGTGCTTACGGACTGTATCCCTTGCAGACTGTATTGATATATATTGATATATAATGTAGGAACCAGAATATTAATAACAGAAAGAAACAACCCTTTTGTGTGAATGAGTGTAAATGGGGGAGGAAGGTTTTTTTGGGTTGGTGCACTAATTGTAAGTGTATCTTGTGTTTTTTATGTTGATTTAATTTAAAAAAAAACAAAAAAAAAACAAAAAAAAAACGATACCGATGATAAAAAAATGATATCGATAATTTCCGATATTACATTTTAAAGCATTTATTGGCTGATTATCTCTACTGATAATCCATTTACAGCAATATACACTACATTTTGAGGTGAAATTATTGCAACTTACTATATATTTTTTACATTTTAGTTTTTAAACAATCTACTAATGAAATGCATTAAAACATTGTGTAGTAATAGTATTCACTGTTAGAAGCGGCCCTCTGGGAACAAACTTAACTGCGATGTGGCCCTCAGTGAAAACGACTTTGACACCTCTGCTGTGCGGTTTGATTGCAAATTTTCGGGACTCATGCAGATCCCAAATACACGACAACTAGAGATGTCCGGTAATATCGGACTGCCGATATTATCGGCCGATAAAGGCTTTAAAATGTAATATCGGAAATTAACGGTATCGGTTTCAAAAAGTAAAATTTATGACTTTTTAAAACGCTGCTGTGTACACGGACGTAGGGAGAAGTACAGAGCACCAATAAACCTTAAAGGCTCTGCCTTTGCATGCCGGCCCAATCACATAATATCTACGGCTTTTACACACACACAAGCGAATGCAACGCATACTTGGTCAACAGCCATACAGGTCACACTGAGGGTGGCTGTATAAACAACTTTAACACTGTTACAAATATGCGCCACACTGTGAACCCACACCAAACAAGAATGACAAACACATTTCGGGAGAACAACAGAACAAATACCCAGAAACCCTTGCAGCACTAACTCTTCCGGGACGCCACAATATACACCCCTCCTCAACCCCACCCACCTCAACCTCCTCATGCTCTCTCAGGGAGAGCATGTCCCAAATTACAAGCTGCTGTTTGGAGGCTGGTTAAAAAAAATAATGCACTTTGTGACTTCAATAATAAATATGGCAGTGCCATGTTGGCATTTTTTTTCCATATTTTGAGTTGATTTATTTTGGAAAACCTTGTTACATTGTTTAATGCATCCAGCGGGGCATCACAACAAAATTAGGCATAATAATGTGTTAATTCCACGACTGTATATATCGGTATCGGTTGATATCGGAATCGGTAATTAAGAGTTGGACAATATCGGCAAAAAAAGCCATTATCGGACATCTCTAACAAAAACAGGTACCAATAGGTAAAAAAAGTTGGTCTCCTTCAAGCACATTTCCCTTCCAGAATACTACTGCTGGATACTTTAGAACAACTTTCACTCTCTTCCTTTGGATGCTTGATACTTATGAAAATGTCTTTCCCGGCCTCGTTTTTCCCCCCACTCAGGCTGTTGTGTGATCTGTGGCTATTGTTGCCAGGGAGGAAGATAGCGGTGTTTTATGCGACGGAGGGGAAAGGTCCGCGGCTCCCATCAGGGTTGATGTCTCCCGGTAGAAGGAGCGAGCCCGGGAGGGCAGACGGGTGCACTGCTGTCCCTTTGCAGATACAGCCAGTCGCTCCACATCACAGGAGCCGAGACGACTCGCTTTATCGTCACCGCCGCTTCCTCGCGTTCCCTCGCCATCATTCATTCCTTCAGCGGCTCCCTTGCAGGCACACGCTAGCTTTCCCCCATTTGGTTTTTCCTGCACGCACACCCACCAGCAGACATACGTGCTGTATATCTTTCAAAGACACTCACAGCACACCCCCTCAAAGAAACTCATTTCAGCTTTGCAGGCGCCTCAAAAAGCCTCTTTACGCTAAGCTAACCTAAGCGAGGCTCCGTCGGAATTATTTGATGACCTTCACATCGCCTCGTAGTACAGTTTCAGTGCACGCAAAAGTGGTCACGATGCAGTCCATTGATTGTTGGACAAGAACGGAAAAACGAAGCTTGTGTTTTTGTGGTAAAGAGCTCAATGCCAAGAAGAACAAACTCGGGCTGCACCATAATGATTATTTCTTGTATCGATTATTCCAGGGGTGTCAAACTCATTTTAGCTCAGGGGCCGCATGGAGGAAAATCTGTGCACACGCGGGCCGGACTTTTAAAATCATGGCATTAAAACTAAAAAATAAAGACAACTTCAGATTGGTTTCTTTGTCCTACTTTGGCCAAAAATAGAACAAACACATTCTGAAAATATTACAATAAAAATATAGAAAAAAATATCAGCAGCGGTAAAGCTTAGATCCATGAAGGAAAGAAGAAAGTGAATGAATGTTTATAACTGAATACATTTATATATGCATAAAAATGCGTTTTCTTTTGTATTATTTTTTTTTTATGAATTAAGGAACGTTTATGATAACTAGAGATGTCCGATAATGGCTTTTTTGCCGATATCCGATATTCCGATATTGTCCAACTCTTAATTACCGATTCCGATATCAACCGATACCGCTATGTACAGTCATGGAATTAACACATTATTATGCCTAATTTTGTTGTGATGCCCCGCTGGATGCATTAAACAATGTAACAAGGTTTTCCAAAATAAATCAACTCAAGTTAAGGAAAAAAAAATGCCAACATTGCACTGCCATATTTATTATTGAAGTCACAAAGTGCATTATTTTTTTTAACATGCCTCAAAACAGCAGCTTGGAATTTGGGACATGCTCTCCCTGAGAGAGCATGAGGAGGTTGAGGTGTGGGGGTGTGGGGTGTGGGGGGAGGGGGCAGCGGGGGGTGTATATTGTAGTGCCCCGGAAGAGTTAGTGCTGCGAGGGGTTCTGGGTATTTTGTTCTGTTGTGTTTATGTTGTGTTACGGTGCGGATGTTCTCCCGAAATGTATATTTGTCACAGTGTTAAAGTTGTTTATACGGCCACCCCTCAGTGTAACCTTTATGGCTGTTTACCAAGTATGCCTTGCATTCACTTGTGTGTGTGAAAAGCCGTAGATATGATGTGATTGGACCGGCACGCAAAGGCAGTGCCTTTAAGGTTTATTGGTGCTCTGTACTTCTCCCTACGTCCGTGCACCACTCCGTACAGCGGCGTTTTAAAAAGTCATACATTTTACTTTTTGAAACCGATACCGATCATTTCCGAACCGAGACCAATAATTTCCGATATTACATTTTAAAGCATTTATCTCTAATGATAACCTTTTTCCAAAACACAATATAGAATGTCCCTGCGATGTGGTGGCGACTTGTCCAGGGTGTACCCCGCCTTCCGCCCGATTGTAGCTGAGATAGGCTCCAGCGCCCCCCGCGACCCCAAAAGGGAATAAGCGGTAGAAAATAGATGGAATATAGAATGTGAAATACAACAGGATAATGCATATATTTATCATTTGTTTTCAAAACGGTTACAAAAAAAGTGGGACCCCAAAAATGTACTGTGGGACCCCATTTTTATGACTTGGTAGGGTCCCTGGGACGCCATTTAGAAAATTCCTAGCGCCAACACTGATGGAGTATTGGTGCGTGCAAAACAGCAGCAGGCGACTGTGGCCTGCGGGCCGTTTCTAATACTAATCAAATATCCTTCGGGCCATAGACAATTCCGGCCTGCGGGCCTTGACTTTGACACATAGGGATTAATACATCGATTATTTATTCAATTAATTTATTTTTGGAGCTAGCTGTTTTCTAGTGTAGTGTGGTACAACACATTTTACGAATGAATTCCCCAAACAATTTCCATGTATGTGAAGTGAAGTGAATTATATTTTATATAGCGCTTTTTCTCTAGTGACTCAAAGCGCTTTACATAGTGAAACCCATTATCTAAGTTACATTTAAACCAGTGTGGGTGGCACTGGGAGCAGGTGGGTAAAGTGTCTTGCCCAAGGACACAACGGCAGTGACTAGGATGGCAGAAGCGGGGATCGAACCTGGAACCCTCAAGTTGCTGGCACGGCCGCTCTACCAACCGAGCTATACCGCCCCAGAAAGTGTTGAAACTTAAAATGCATACAAAAGAAAATGACTTAAAAAAGCTCTTTTATGTCCTACGCCTTCCTGGAGAATCGCCCTTGATGCCTTTTTGAGTGCTCATGCATTACAGTGTGAATAGTCATTTCTAACTTGCAGTTTACAGCGCATCATAAAAGGCTCATTTTTTTACGGTGGTATCGAAGGGTGTTCTGATCAGGGCTTTATGCTGCCAAATGCGATACCGATCATCCACGGGGTTAGATCAGCTGATACCATCACACGTATTCACTGTAGTGTAAGAGCGATTGACTATATAATCTAAAAAAAACAACCATTACTTACTTTTAGAAAGTGAACTAGTGGTGGATCATACTACAAATTTGGGCATCGATTAAGAGTGTCAGCAAAATTGATTTTCGAATGAATCTCGATTTTTATGTGTAACGATTCTAAAAAAAATCAAAATACTTTTTTTTTCTCCTCAAAAAAATCTGTCCTGTCCAGCCACTTTAGTAACTTGTTCATCAAACAAAACCAGTTTTCTTTTAAGTAATATAAACATGTATCAGAGCGGTTTATCTATTTTATGGAAGAACGTATTTAATCAGAGAACTGGCATCCAATTTTATTAAAAAAGTATTGATTTTGAATCAAGAATCGTTTTAAATTGAGAATCGATTTGTTACCCCCAAGAATCGAATCGAATGGTGCCCAATGATTCACAGACCTAGTATCGAGCCAATACTGTGTAGCTACAGGGGCACTATTGGCAATATTAATACTGATACCAATACATTTTATTTTAAGATATGTTTAGGATTACTAAATGATTCACAATTATAATTAACAGTAAAAACACATTAAGACATTGTAATAATATCAACACAATATTTAAACAACTTTGTTATTGTATTTTATGTCATACACTAGTGTGCCGTGAGATACAGTGTGGTGTGCCGTGGGAGATGATCTAATTTCACCTATTTGGGTTAAAAATATTTTTTGCAAACCAGTAATTATAATCCGCAAATAATGTGCCGTTGTTGAGTGTTGGTGCTGTCTAGAGCAGAGTAACCGTGTAATACTCTTCCATATCAGTAGGTGGCAGCCGGTAGCCAATTGCTTTGTAGATGTCGGGAACACGTCGTGTGAGACGACAAGGGTTTGTCGTGATCACAATATGCTATAGGCTATGCAGCATGAAACTAAAACGGAACTGGCTACAAAGTAAACAAAAACAAAATACTGGACGACAGCAAAGACTTACTGTGGAGCAAAGACGGCGTCCACAATGTACATCCGAACATGACATGACAATCAACAATGTCCGCACACAAAAAGATAGCAACAACTTAAATGTTCTTGATTGCTAAAACAAAGCAGGTGCGGGGAATAGCGCTCAAAGGAAGACATGAAACTGCAACAGCAAAACACCAACAAAACAGCAAAAAGCCACCAAAATTGGAGCGCAAGACAAGAACTAAAACACTACACACAGGAAAACAGCAAAAAAATCCAAATAAGTCACGGCGTGATGTGACAGGTCGTGACAGTACACCTACTTTGAGACAAGAGCTATAGTGATGCATGCTTGGTTATGGTTTAAAGCAGTGGTTCTTAACCTGGGTTCGATGGAACCCTAAGGGTTCGGTGAGTCGGCCTCAGGGGTTCGGCGGAGGTCAAGACACACCCGACTCATCGTGTGAATAAAAACTTCTCCCTATCGGCGTATTATGGATACGACAACAGCAGAAGTCAGACTGATTTGCAGGTGTGTAATTTGTTGTGAGTTTATGCACTGTGTTGGTTTTGTAGTTTGAACAAGGTGATGTTCATGCACGGTTCATTTTGTGCACCAGTAAAAAAACATGGTAACACTTTAGTATGGGGAACATATTCACCATTAATTAGTTGCTTATTAACATGCAAATTAGTAACATATTGGCTCTTAACTAGTCATTATTAAGTACGTATTAATCCCTTATTCAGCATGGCCTTATTATAACCCTAACCCTCTAACCCTGGCCCTAACCCTCTAACCTTAACCAAATAACTCTAAATTAAGTCTTTGTTACTTAGAATATGTTCCCCATACTAAAGTGTTACCAAATACATATACAATTTTTATTTATTTTTTTCACTAAAGAAGTGTTCGGTGAATGCGCATATGAAACTGGTGGGGTTCGGTACCTCCAACAAGGTTAAGAACCACTGGTTTAAAATCATGTCCAAGAATTGCGACAACAACTTTTTATCGTCTACTGAGTTTCATTCTTTAATGATTTCTGCTGGTGGTGTGCCTCCGGATTTTTTCAATGAAAAAAATGCGCTTTGGCTCAAAAAAGGTTGAAAAACACTGGTTTAGGCGATACAAGCTAGCAAGCTACGGAGTTTGCCGCCAATGTATTTCTTGTAAAGTGTATAAAATCGAATATGGAAGCTGGACAAACAAGATGCCAGTGGTATTGGACAGAAATGTGGACTTTTTTTCTAATCCATTTGAAAATGCAGACGTTATCATCATTACTGTCTGATGCCAATCAATGCAAGTCATCAGAATCAGGTAATAAATACACCAACTTGTATTCTTGTCTTCATGAATGAAAGGAATCTATACGTGTTAAACATGCTTGTATTATCATTAAACACCTTTAACTTAACAAAAACGTCTCTTTCATAAATAAATAAATATTAAATTATATATATGAATGAGGTATATCCCCTCGAATTGGTCAATTGAAAAGTAGCTCGCCTATATATATATATATATATATATATATATATATATATATATATATATATATATATATATATATATATATATATACATATACATATACATATACATATACATACATACATACATACATACACATACATACATACATATATATATATACAAATATATATACAAATAAACATACATATATACATACATATATATATACTGTATATATATACATACATATATATATATATATATATATATATATACACACACAAATATACATATATATATATATATACAAATATACATACATATATACATATATACTGTATATATATATATACACATACATACATATATAAATAAATAAATAAATAAATATATATATATATATATATGCGCGAGGATGTCACGTTATTGATGGGAAAATGCATTTTTAGACAATATGAATTGCCTGAGCGGCCAGGAGACACCGAGAGTTACAAGCGGTAGAAAATGGATTAGAAAGGACAGATTTAAAAAAATAATAATTAAAAAAAAGTGTTTTTTTTATTGTTTTTTGTTGTTTTTTTAACTCGGGACTTCCTGCGGGCTGGATTTTGGACACTGGCGGGCCGGATCGTAGTTTGTGGACCCCTGCCCGTACACAAACAAAAGGACTGTTGGGTAATAATTCTGAAAAACGAACGTTAATCCACGTCAGTTTGGGTAGGCGATGCAAACTGGGAGGGCGGAATATGAAGGGATTACACTTTCAGGGCAGTCTGACTCACAGTAGATGTTATTGAGGCTCTCCACTGGAGGATTCACAGCAGACAACTCCCGCACTTAAACGCACTCGGCAATCAAAAAAAAAAAAACCTTGACAGAAAAAGGCGTCTGAACAGTGACACCTCGCTGTGATTGCAGGTTAAAGGCATCATTTGTGCTGCATTCAAGATATTTCCTTCCGCCCGCTTTTTGGTCGACATGTTTCGCTTAATAGCGCGTTTCATTGGACGCATGCCGACCCTGACACAATGGGAGACAGGCCGTCATCGTGTTCTCTCGTCCAATCAAAGAGTGACGCGCCAGCCGAGTCGCAGTGGGACCCGTTCGTCATGTGGGCCAATCAGTGTATTCATCAGCGTCATGCAGGGCAAACCTACCTTCAGATTTTAGTTTATCGCACCCTTGGTTGGAGCTCCCAATCATTCACACGCATGCTGGCACGTGAATGAGCAGCTTCACACTCACACACACATGCACTAGCAGCTTACCTGACTGAAATTGAAATATTTCAATTTAAAAAGGCGCAAAATGGCGAGCGACAATGAAGCGCATACACCAATCTGTCAATGTATAGGATGTCAAAACGATTTAGGGCACAATAAAGAAGGAAATCAGTGGGGTACCTCTGAGCTTTCCTACTTTTCCAGGGCGTGGAGTCCAAAAGAGGGGGGAAAAAAGATGGCACAAAGAAGGAAAATGGGCATAAAAAATGAGATTGTGAGTCCAACACTTTTCAAGCAGCAGAGTGGTGGCACTTATTTTTGGGCTGTGTTCAAAAAGCACTGAGCGAAGGACTTGGGGGCGTTTGGAGGTATCTCGGAATGGCTTTCATACACTGCAGGAACATCTGTTCGGAGAGACATGCACTCTGCCAGTGTATGCGCACCGCGGGCGCTCGCGTGAGCGCCGGCGACGGAGCAGTGAGACGAGCTGGAAGCCGATGAAAAGGCGGAAAAAAGAAGGGGTTGAATGTGGATCCCCGGGAGAGCTGCCACGGCCTCGCCATGTGAAGGCACCCATGTACGCCAGCACGCACACACTCAATAGCCCACTCCATTCAAGGCTGCGCATGAATGCAGTGGAACATGGCGGAAGAGGAAAGGTCAAATGAAACCATCCATGGACCTCAGCGATTTAACCCAGCCAAGCGATGCCAAGCAATGCAGAGCTGTCGGCGCCTGTGCCACTTAATTAGGTACATCTTCAAGAGCTAAAGAATATGACTTTGGATTTTCTATTTTTTCTTCATATCAGATTTACTAGTTATTGAAACTTAACTCCCCATGGTAAAATACTTGTAAGTTACTTATTTATTGCAATTTTTTTTTTAAACATTTTATGTTTGTTCTTTCATACGGTGGTATTTCAGTTTTCGTACGCCCCACTTTTTGTGTGATTCGCAAACATTGCGTGTTACTTGCGTATCATTCCACGGAATGGAGTGTCCAAACAAAGAATCTAATGTGTTGGTGAGTCAGTCTCTGTGCTTATGTGATTGCGCACAGGGCCAAAGAAAGTTGCGAGTGCCAGCCCTTTTAAATCAAACTATTAAATAAAAAAATAAAACTCTAAGCAAAGTACGACATTACCTTTCTGCTCATCGCCGTCTTTGCCCAGCAAGAGTCTTCACTAAAGTTAAAAGTGATGTTAAATGTGCATTTATTCATCAATATATCATTTATATGCATTCTATATTGTTTTCTGCATGTAACACTATACTTATTCACTATAAAATGTAGGAGTGTGAATCTTTGAGCACCTAACAACTCCATCCGATTCTGATTCCAGTGGTGACAATTCAATTCAGAATCGATTCTCGATTAAACACAATTCTCGATTCAAAGCGATTCTCTCAATGTGTTATTTGGTATAAAAATTATAATAAAATGTTTTCAAAACAAGTTACAGGTTAGAAAAGTTTGTCCTAGCTGCATGGAGATGGCTTAAAAACTTATTTTTAAAAATGGATTATTATTGGGAAAAAAACATGCATATATATATATAGTAATAATAATAATGCATTAGATTTTATATCGCGCTTTTCTATTATTAGATACTCAAAGCGCTCACAGAGAAGTGGGAACCCATCATTCATTCACACCTGGTGGTGGTAAGCTACATTATATATGTGCATAAGTACACACACATACATATATATATATATATATATATATATATATATATATATATATATATATATACTACCCTTCAAAAGTTTGGGGTCACCCAAACAATTTTGTGTTTTCCATGAAAAGTCACACTTATTCACCACCATACGTTGTGAAATGAATAGAAAATAGAGTCAAGACATTGACAAGGTTAGAAATAATGATTTGTATTTAAAATAAGATTTTTTTTTTACATCAAACTTTGCTTTCGTCAAAGAATCCTCCATTTGCAGCAATTAAAAAAAATAGTTTGGGTTACCCCAAACTTTTGAACGGTAGTGTATATATATATATATATATATATATATATATATATATATACATATATACATACATACATACATACATACATACATATATATATATACATATATACATACATATATACATACATACATACATACATACATACATACATATATATATATATATATATATATATATATATATATATATATATTTATTTTTTTTTTTTTATTTATTTTTAAATTTATGAATCAATTAAAATCAGGATAAATAAGAATCGCGATTCGAATGTCTGAACCCTGCAGGAGCGTGCCCAGCTAACGGCAATTTACGAAGTTTGGACATCCGTTAGTGAAGTACAGTGGGTCTCGATGAATTTTTTGCCTTATTCTCGTGAGAATCCTGCGTGTGACTGAAGCATTAAGGACTGCGGGCAGATAATACTGTATCATCTCTTTTTCTTTAGGACTTATCAGGTCTTCACTCACGTTTTAAGTGAGGGATGAGGCAAGAACTAATCCAGACGCGCTGTACATGTTCTCACGTACATTCTTTATAAGAATTTGAAAACCGTTGGGTCACGGTAGTACCTAATTAAGTGGCTGCTGAGGTAATATCCCAGCAGAAGTTGCTCTCAGGCTCATGTCTTTTGCCTTCGGAATCATCTTAAAAGCCACATTTCACATTTATTAGTTTCAGAGCGAAAGCTGAAGTCATCCATTTCAGGTTAAATTAAACCTCCATAATTTCCACGGGGCCGTTTAAAAGCATGAAACCTCAATTACAGGAAAGAACTGACCTTGGTTCACTGCCTAGAGAGACAACTTCCTCCTGCGCCATGTGGTGATGAAAATGAGGGGGGGGCCGAGGGGGGGGAGTGAGAGTGTGTGTGTGGCTGCAGGGGGGAGGAGGTGAGAGGGATGATGGTATAGCAGAATACAACAGGAAGTGAGGTAAGAGGAGGCCATACCTTGGTCGCCAATCATCAGGTGTGCCAGACCTTAAAGGAAGACAAGAGCACAGTCAGCACAGCAAAGGACCATGGGGCGTGAAGTGTTTGTTTACATGTGCAATTCAGTATGTGTCTTGTGTGCTGCGGTCTAAAATTACTCTTCCAAAGAGAGAGAAAAGACACTTACTCATTCCTGGGCAGGTACAAAAGAGGCGCGCGGCACAAAGAGAGCCAACTTGTAAAAGAGTGCAGTGCTTCTTATGTGTCTCTATGTACTGTGACCTTGCTTGTGCAGTAGGTGACGTCGCACTTACCAGCCGTGACTGCAGCCACACCGCACATTTACCTACGGCCGGGAAGCCGACCCCAAAAAAGGATGACGTGGTAAAAGCTAGAAATGGTCTCAGAGTGATTTAGGTCTAACATCATGAAAGCGAAGGGAATGAAGATCTGAGAAAATAAGTAAATATGTGCGAGCAAGATTGATATTAAAGCATTGATACCATATTTCCTCATATGGTGGCTGAGGGCTCAACTGCAGCGAGTACCAGGCCTCTATGAGGGATAAAGTGTTTACTACTAGAAGGAGGCCTTTTAATTTGTACTATGGCATTTTTCCCAATAATATGAAATATTGGAATATACAGCGTCAGTCGAAACATTTGACAGTAAATTTATATCATAATGATGTACAATTCCACTTCCCGTTGTTTTTATCAGCATTTTTTATGTCAGGGGTGTCCAAAGTGTGGCCCTTAGCTTGAATATTTTTGGCCCGCTACACATTTTAAAGACAAAATAAACACATTCTGGATTAAAACAATACAATAATTGAATTGAAAACCAAAAGGCCGAACGACCTGTGTGATGATTTCCGGGCATCCATGTTCCAAGATATGTTGCATTTTCAAGTGTGATAAAGCCTCAAAAACAAATTTGGTTGGCGGTATGTCATAATAATATACATATATATAGATACATATCTTCTTTTTTTTATCTTTTTTTACTATTTATATTACCAAATGATTGTGTATGCACCTTAGGGCAGTGGTTCTCAACCTTTTTTTTAGTGATGTACCCACTGTGAATTTTTTTTAAATTCAAGTACCCCCTAATCAGAGCAAAGCATTTTTGGTTGAAAAAAAGAGATAAATAAGTAAAATACAGCACTTTGTCATCAGTTTCTGATTTATTCAATTGTATAACTAAAATAAAATATTGCTCATTTGTAGTGGTCTTTCTTGAACTATTTGAAAAAAAAAAGATATAAAAATAACTAAAAACTTGTTGAAAAATAAACAAGTGATTCAATTATAAATAAAGATTTTGGTGGCGACTTGTCCAGGGTGTACCCCGCCTTCCGCCCGATTGTAGCTGAGATAGGCTCCAGCGCCCCCCGTGACCCCAAAAGGGAATAAGCGGTAGAAAATGGATGAATGGATGGATTTCTAAACATAGAAGTAATCATCAACTTAAAGTGCCCTCTTTGGGGATTGTAATAGAGATCCATCTGGATTCATGAACTTAATTCTAAATATTTCTTCACAAAAAAAGAAATCTTTAACATCAATATTTATGGAACATGTCCACAAAAAATCTAGCTGTCAACACTGAATATTGCATTGTTGCATTGTAATGACTGGAATAGCCTACTTTTTATTATTTTGTTGAAGTATTATTCAATAAATATATTTATAAAGGATTTTTGAATTGTTGCTATTTTTAGAATATTTAAAAAAAATCTCACGTACCCCTTGGCATACCTTCAAGTACCCCCAGGGGTACGCGTACCCCCATTTGAGAACCACTGCCTTAGGGGATCTGCTCCAATTTTGTTGTTCTTTGAACCTGTTCACTGTAATAATGACAGTAAAACTATATTCTATTCTAACAACAACAATAGTAAATGATAGTAATAAAAACTATTTTACCATATTTTTTTGGATTATAAGATGCTACTTTTTCCCCAAACTTTGAACCCTGCGGCTTACTCAAAGGTACGGCTAATCTATGGATTTTTCTTGGCTAATGGCTAAATTATGGAATGGATTAAGCAAAGAAATCAAACAACGTATTTGAATGATTCACTTTAAGACATTGTTCAAACTCAAAGTGTTTACAAAGAACAAGAAAGAAAAATCCTGATAAACATCTTTTGAACCTTGTTAAAAAAGCAGAAAAGTCTTTTTCATCTCATAAAGGATGAATTTTCTGTTTTGTTTGATCGGCCGTTTGGACACAATTAAGGTATGTAAATAAACATTTACAAAATCTACTGTATTTTTCAGACTATAAGTCGCAGTTTTTTTCATACTCAGGAGCGACTTATACTCAGGAGCGACTTATGTGTGAAATTATTAACACATTACCGTAAAATAACAAATTATATTATTCAGCTCATTCACGTAAGAGACTAGACGTATAAGATTTCATGGGATTTAGCGATTAGGAGTGACAGATTGTTTGGTAAACGTATAGCATGTTCTATATGTTATAGTTATTTGAATGACTCTTAACATAATATGTTACGTTAACATACCAGGCACCTTCTCAGTTGGTTATTTATGCCTCATATAACGTACACTTATTCAGCCTGTTGTTCACTATTCTTTATTTATTTTAAATTGCCTTTCAAATGTCTATTCTTGGTGTTGGCTTTTATCAAATAAATTTCCCCCAAAAATGCGACTTCTACTTCAGTGCGACTTATATGTTTTTTTCCTTCTTTATTATGCATTTTCGGCTGGTGCGATTTATACTCTGGAGCGACTTATAGTCCGAAAAATACGGTATGTCATAAAAACAACAATAGTAAACAATAGTAATAAAAACACTTTTACCATATTTTTTGGGGATTATAAACTGCTACTTTTTTTCCCAAACTGTGAACCCTGCGGCTTACACAAAGGTACGGCTAATCTATGGATTTTTATTGGCTAATGGCTAAATTATGGAATGGATTAAGCAAAGAAATCAAACAATGTACTCGAATGATTCACTTTAAGAAATTGTTCAAATTCAAAGTGTTTACAAAGAACAAGAAAGAAAAATCCTGATAAACATCTTGAACCTTATTAACTTCTTAAGGCCCAAGCTGTTTGTTTACATGCTTTTTTTTATTTCTCTTTGCTATTTGGGCTTATTGGACCCTAATTAGAATAAAAAACTAAGAATCATCTTTTTATATGATGTACTTAGTCCATAAGTACACAAACGTGTACTTCATGTTTAGTGACATGCTAATTCTTATTTTTACACTTTTTTTTTCCAAATTCCTTTGTATGTTATACTCTTCTGACACCACCAGATGGCAGTATAAGTGTCCACATAAGCGGCCATAAGACCCCAATTCAGTAGTGTACACAATTTTGGAAATAAGAGCTAAAAGGTGCTGTCCACACATGTGGCCACTAAGGCCTTTAAAGGTTAAAAAAGCAGAACATATTTTTCATCTCATAAAGGATGAATTTTCTGTTTTGTTTAATCAGCCGTTTGGAAACAATTAAGGTATGTAAATAAACATTTACAAAATCTATGTAAAAAATATCTTATTTCACATCGTATCGGTGTATATCTGCGGCTTGTAGTCCAGTTCGACAAATGTTAAAAATTTGGGCCATTTTTTTCTTCTAAAATTTAGTGGGTACGGATTATATTCCGGTCCGTTTTACAGTCCGAAAAATACGGTAAGATATCGAGGGGGTTGTACTAGGCAAGACAAGTTTATTTTAGAGCACAGTTTGTGCGGAAGGCAATTCAAAGTGCTTTAAAGATGCATAAAATTACAAGAAGATCATAAATAAAATGAAAAATCATCATAAATTATTAGTCTATAAGTAACAAACGTGCACTTCATGTTTAGTGACATGCTAATTCTTATTTTTACACTTTTTTTTCCCAAATTCCTTTGTATGTTATACTCTTCTGACACCACCAGATGGCAGTATAAGTGTCCACATAAGCGGCCATAAGACCCCAATTCAGTAGTGTACACAATTTTGGAAATAAGAGCTAAAAGGTGCTGTCCACGCATGTGGCCACTAAGGCCTTTAGAGGTTAAAAAAACAGAAAATATTTTTCATCTCATAAAGGATGAATTTTCTGTTTTGTTTAATCAGCCGTTTGGAAACAATAAGGTATGTAAATAAACATTTACAAAATCTATGTAAAAAATATCTTATTTCACAGCGTATCGGTGTATATCTGCGGCTTATAGTCCAGTTCGACTAATATTAAAAATTTGGGCCATTTTTTTCTTCTAAAATTTAGTGGGTACGGATTATATTCCGGTCCGTTTTACAGTCCGAAAAATACGGTCAGATATCAAGGGGGTTGTATTAGGCAAGGCAAGATTATTTTAGAGCACAGTTTGTACGCAAGGCAATTCAAAGTGCTTTAAAGATGCATACAATTACAAGAAGATCATAAATAAAATGAAAAATCATCATGAATTATTTTTAATTTGCTTTGTTATCAAAGCTAAAATGTGGATGATTTGTTGAAATAACAGCATAAAATGACCCACATTGTATTGGTTTTACCGTAGTATCTTTCATGTACAAAATGTATCAAAGTGGCCGCCGTGTACTTTAATTTTTCTACAGTATATGTGGCCCTCGTTGGAAAAACTTTGAACACCCCTGCTCTATGTAGGCTGCGTTCATCCTGTATGGGGGAAAAACTGCAGGTTTAAGGTTTTTTCATTTCAACTTCAGGACGTCTACCGCGATACCTGGTGGGATCCTCCAATAACGCCAGTCAGCCTAAACGTCCGCATACTTGAAAGCCACACCACTATTTGAGGAAGTAGGTAGGTAGTTAGAGGGTGCGGGGCCACCTACCTGGCGTGTAGCTGTGCTCTGGGAAGGTGTCACGGCCAGGCGAGGAAAGAGAGAGACAGACATTCATTAACATGCATGCTGAGCCCTTTGGTTTACCATGGCTACTTACTGTACATGCACACCGGTCCAGGGTTACCGAGGCAACGTGCATGCAAAGGTCCACACAGACTTCACATTGGTTACCGTTGTTTATAAAAAAAAATTTTTTTTTGCAAAGGTAGCCAAAGTTTTGGCCATACACGCTAACACACACAACTGCATTAAAATGTACACACACACACACACATTTGTTGGCCACCGTACACATTCCTACCTGCATGTTAGGATTCGAAAGCCAGTTACCCCCAAAACTTACCTTAAGGCCGCTTCCGCTCGCTTGGGCCCACCCCAACAGTCAGCATGCAACACACACACACACACACACGCGCTCACACATACACACACATTTGCACTGACAAATGATGATGTCATAATAATGATGTGAAATAGCAGGAAGGGATGGAGTCGCAGTGCAGGAAAGAGGGCATGCATGGTTCAACACTGACAGTGTGTGATTATGTGTGTGTGTTTGTGCACAATTTGATGTCATAGCTGGGTGTGTGTGTGTCTCTAAGTGTGCGTGAACTTCCTTGCCCGTGCCCTTGTGCAAGTAGCGTGGCAGGAACAGGTGGAGCCATTAGCATGCTAACTGTGATTCGGCCTCAAGGACAAGGCGAGTCAGGCCGGGCCTAACGAGCCGGCCGGGTTCACTTCCGACTTCACTGGAGGGCACAATGACTCGGTCGGTATTCAGGGCGACACGTCAGGCTACGTACTAAAATGTATGAGACATTGTCAGAAATCAGTAGAAAAACGTGCTGCACACCAATGAAGGTCAACTGGGAACTTGATTTCGCTTGGATGCACAGTTCCAAGTTATTCCGGCCACCCTGGACATCAACTCCATGTTCTTACTTCAAAAGAAAGCCATTAGAATTGTAAATTATGCGGATTATCATGACCATACCAATGCTCTGTTTATTAAATTAAAAACATTAAAACTGCACGATCTTGTTGACCTCAACACTGCTATTGTGACGTATAAAGCTCATAACCACATGCTGCCTGGGTGTCTACAGGAGAGGTTCAAACCTAGGGAGAGTCCCTATGACCTCAGAGGTTCAGCTGTCTTTCAGAAAGCAAACATAAGAAAGAACAAGCTTAAAAAGTAGATGTGTTTCTGTCAGGGGGGTTCATCTGTGGAACAGTTTGGGTGATTCCTTAAAATGTTCCAGTTCCATTCACACATTTAAAAAAGACTTTAAGACTTGAAAAAATATATCACTCTTGAATCAACACAGTAGTTAATACTATGATTATTGTTAATTACAAACTAAATGTGAGATATAAATAATAATGGAAGTATAATTGTAGTATATAATTGGTACAAAGGTTTAACTAACACGTGTACAAGGATATTTCACATGTCTTTACTGTGTATTAGAGATGCGCGGATAGGCAATTATTTCATCCGCAACCGCATCACAAAAGTCGTCAACCATCCGCCAATCACCCGAACCAACATTTTATCAAAACCACACCCGCCCGCACCCGCCCGTTGTTATATATCTAATATAGACGATGCAAGGCATTAGTGAGGTTATAAAGCTTTTGCCTGTTAAAGAAAGGAGACTGATCCAATGCAGCAGAGACATTCAGTGCGTGCCACGCATCTCTTGGCCACGCATTAGTGGCTAAGAGATATTAATGTGTGATAATATTATTTATCATTATTATAATATTATTGTCATTTCCATTAAGATAGTGTTGACTATTGTTGCCAATGCCCTCAGATCAGGAGTGCGTTCCTCACACTTTGTGTGCGCAGTTGCAGCAAGCAGAACGAGGCTTTTAAGAAGTTAAAACAATGTTTTAGAAAGACTAGGCCTATATTTTCGTTAGGTAAAAAAAATGTTCTGAATTTATTTCAATGAATATTAACTTGTTAACGTTATAATGCTCAAATAGGGACGAGGGCGGGGTGCACAGTGAAGCAGTGAACAATTTTGCGACAAAGATGAACCTTTATTGATTGATCTTCAGCCATGACAAAATATCAGACAATCTCCATTGTCAACGACTGGCAGGAAAATAAAGATAAACACATAACCTATGTTGTAGGCATAGGCTCATACGTTTTTAAGTTGAAATAAAAAAATAAATAAAAAATGTGCCTCATAAGCCTTTGGCTGTCAATCACGCGCACAAACTTAAATTATACAATAACATATGTTTTTCATCTCTATTTAAACAAAAATAAATTAAATAAATAATAATAATAAATTACCTGCAACTTATTGGCCAAGGCAAATAGCTGAAGGGGGGAAATCAAACCCATCAGACTGCACTTTATCATCAAACTTGAATTATAATGAAAATAGACGGTCGCGACAAACAAAGCAGGCTAAATAGCCTTACATTGTCGCCAATCGGAGATGCGCTTCACTTGAAAGCGAGGCCAAATAATTATTCACACATAGTAGTATATCTCGAATAGAAAAAACCCACAATAAACAACGCAATTGCCTTAATTCCTTTGCATTGTAGTGCGCCTAAACAACACGTAGCCATCAAAATTATTTAGCTGACCGAACTCAAATGGGCTTCACGGTGGCAGAGGGGTTAGTGCATCTGCCTCACAATACGAAGGTCCTGAGTAGTCTTGGGTTCAATCCCGGGCTCGGGATCTTTCTGTGTGGAGTTTGCATGTCCTCCCCGTGACTGCGTGGGTTCCCTCCGGGTACTCCGGCTTCCTCCCACCTCCAAAGACATGCACCTGGGGATAAGTTGATTGGCAACACTAAATTGGCCCTAGTGTGTGGATGTGAGTGTGAATGTTGTCTGTCTATCTGCGTTGGCCCTGCGATGAGGTGGCGACTTGTCCAGGGTGTACCCCGCCTTCCGCCCGATTTTAGCTGAGATAGGCTCCAGCGCCCCCCGCGACCCCAAAAAGGGAATAAGCGGTAGAAAATGGATGGATGGAACTCAATATAGGTTAGACATGGGCTTATTTGGTATAGCCTATAGGTAACGTAGACTAATTCGTTTAACATATCCAACCGTATGTCTACTTACTTTTTTTTTGTTAGCACTATGCAGGATTCATGCGAGAGCGCCTGGCCTTTAAAATGCGCCCTGCTGCGCTGAAGGAGCGTCACTTGCGCCACTGTTGCTGGGACGCGGTGCCTGATGAAAAATTGACTGTTTCAAAGAGTGCTGCTCGTTTTTCGTATGTGGGTAACAACATTTAACTATGTATATATATTTCCGAATTGGTTCAACCGCAACCCTCCCGCATCTATTTAAAATCTATTTTTACCCGCCCGACCCGCGGTTTATCTGCGGACTCCGCGGTTGTGTCCGCAAACCGCGCATCTCTACTGTGTATACATATGAACAGTGTTTATGTTGTGTACAAGGTCTATTTATAATATGTTGTGCAAAGGAAATGTTATATTTTTTGGAAGCTCATCTTGTATTTGACATTGTTTATAGGGTTAGGCGCAATAAGTGTTCAACTTCAGCCTAAACCCTTTCGGTCTGCAACATTTTCAATGTATGAATGTACAACTGTTTGTTTATGTAAAACTGTTTGTTTATTTTGTTGACCACTGACCGAAGAAGACTAATAAACTAAACTACCGTGTTTTTCGGAGTATAAATCGCACCGGAGTATAAGTCGCACCTGCCGAAAATGCATAATAAAGAAGGAAAAAAACATGTATAAATTGCACTGGAGCCCGGCCAAACTATGAAAAAAACTGCGACTTATAGTCCGAAAAATACGGTAAACTAAACTGTTCCTGGGATAACACAACAACTAAAGGGGGTGATAGTCGATTAATCAATTAGTCGACCGTGTGGAATAAACATGCCTTGAAGCAACCGTTGCAAGATGGCGTGCACTACATGCCTGCAACCAGCAGAAGTGATGGTTTTGGAAAGGGATAACAACAGACCTGCACTGAGGCAGCATTAAGGCTGGTATATACTCTCTCGTCACGTAGCGTGACTTGTAATTTTCCTCCAAAACACTATGGGGCAGTGTCCCCCACCCCCAAGCTGCCGGTGACTTAGGGCTGGGCGATATGGCTCAAAACTGTATATAAGTATGAGTGTTTTCTATTGGTCGATAGATAATTATTGATATTTTTATGACCTATCGAAAATAAAAACCAGGAGAACAATGTAATAAATGTAAACATTTTGATTTCAAATGTAACCTTCCTCTGATTACAATCCTCTCAGCTATCAAGGCAGAAATGGAAACATCAACCCAACCATGGAAATCATTCAACGTAAACTAAATTCTAAAATCCTGCTGACCACTTAACAGTAATCTCTTAAAATGAGGGTGCAAAAATAAGGAATACATAAGAAATGCTTAATAAAGTGTAACAAAATAGGGGCAAAGTGTGAAAATTAGAGATGTCCGATAATATCGGACTGCCGATATCATCGGCCAATAAATGCTTTAAAATGTGATATCAGAAATTATCGGTATCGGTTTCAAAAAGTAAAATGTAAGACTTTTTAAAACGCCGCTGTACAGAGCGGTACACGGACGTAGTGAGAAGTACAGAGCGCCAATAAACCTTAAAGGCACTTCCTTTGCGTGCCGGCCCAATCACATAATACCTACGGCTTTTCACACACACACAAGCAAATGCAAGCATACTTGGTCAACAGCCATACAGGTCACACCGAGGGTGGCCGTATAAACAACTTTAACACTGTTACAAATATACGCCACACTGTGGACCCACACCAAACAAGAATGACAAACACATTTCGGGAGAATCTCCGCACCGTAACACAACATAAACACAACAGAACAAATACCCAGAACCCCTTGCAGCACTAACTCTTCCGAGACGCTACAATATACACCCCCCCCCCCCCCCGCTACCCCCTACAACCCCCCTACCTCAACCCCGCCCCCCAACCCCGCCCACCTCAACCTCCTCATGCTCTCTCAGGGAGAGCATGTCCCAAATTCCAAGCTGCTGTTTTGAGGCATGTTAAAAAAAATAATGCACTTTGTGACTTCAATAATAAATATGGCAGTGCCATTTTAGCATTTTTTTTCCATAACTTGAGTTGATTTAATTCGGGGCATCACAACAAAATTAGGCATAATAATGTGTTAATTCCACGACTGTATATAGCGGTATCTGTTGATATCGGAATCGGTAATTAAGAGTTGGACAATATCGGAATATCGGCAAAAAAGCCATTATCGGACATCTCTAGTGAAAATGTAAACATACACAAACCTAAGATCTGTTTTTGCCAGGAAGTTAAAGCTGTGTAACATTTCATGTGGTCTGTCATTCTTATTTGAGTATGGAAAGAAATGTATGTCATGCAGTAATTATTATTTCAATATTATTGGACCAAATCACTCTTATTTTAAAGTAGCACATGTTTTATATTTTGTAATGTATTTTATGTATACAGTCTTGCACTTTAGTTCCTACCTGTTGTTTCCAGGTGACAAGGCTAAGGACTATGGTCCGTTTTTAAAAAATCTCCAAAAACTGCCATACTTTTCCTGTTTTAGCCACAATTCCTTCGCTCTCTGCAGCACTCATTTTTACTTTCTCTTCTAGCTCCATGCAGAGAATCAACAGCCAGACAGCACAATGGCGCAACCAAAATGTCACTCAGTAGGGTAAAACTAACCTGTCTCACCAGGGTCTAGACCCAGCTCACGTTCCCTATTCGTGGGTGAACAATCCAACGCTTGGTGAATTTAAACAGATTCAGTGATCACTTCCTGTTTTGCTCGGTTACCAGAGCGTGAGTGCTTTTGTTTATGCAACCAACCTTGCTTAGTAACTTCCACTTTCTTCTGACCAAAAAATATATAGCCCTATCCGTAAATTTTGAACTGTAAGTCGCTACTTTGTTCCTACACTTTGAACCCTACAGTATATAGGACGGTGCGGCTAAATTTTTTTTTTTTTTGCTGATGGCCATCATAAAAATAGGTATAAAAAAAATAAAAATAAAGCAAATACTCTGAGAAGGTTTTTTGTTGTTTGTGCTATGGTGCAATCTTTTGGATGATTTCGCTCACTGCTGGTGCTGCAGTGCCCTTTCATTTAGTGCCTGGAAAAAGAGTGCAGTTCAGTCTTCTAGCCATTCATAGCGTTTTTACTCGGTATGGAATCTTCATTCATAACTGCAAGCAACGTTTGTAAGTTTCACAACGTAACTAAAACAATTAATACTTACTAAACCGTCCCATGTGTGATGTCTGTAGGAGTGTTTTCACGCATATTTGTACGTGTTATCGTAATGTAATGACGCTGGCGCCGTTTACATTAGCTAAAATATCAACATGTTTACGAGTGTCTGTGTTAGTATTATCAACTTACAATGGCATTCTTTTTGTATTGTTTCAGCTTCCCAAATTTCTCAGTAAATTCACCAAGACGTCGCCGCGGAGTTATTGAGTCTGTTTAGCTGATTGGAGAGCGAGCTTCCGCAGCTAGTAAGTCCATGACGATGACTTCTGTTTTGTTTGATCAGCCGTTTTACTGCCGTGTCACAGACACTGTTTGGAAACAATTAAGTTATGTAAATAAACATTTACAGAATATTTCATTTACACTTATCTGGGGCCATTATATGAAAAAAAAATGTTTCCCCTAGGGCTGGGCGATATATCGATATACTCGATATATCGCGGGTTTGTCTCTGTGCAATATAGAAAATGACTATATCGTGATATTTGAGTATACGTTCTCACGCAGTTGCTTTTAGCTGCGGGCATTACAATACAGGCTCTTCTCACTCTTTGTTGTATCTCCTTCTCACAGAGACGTAAAACAAGCGCACCTTCTTACATACGTCACATACGTATACGCCCTCGCGGAGCAGAGAGGTAGCAGCATGGGTAACGTTAGCTGTGGTGCGAGCGGTAATACGAGAGAAAGAAGGTGCGAATCTGGTAACAAATGAAGGAAGAATTAATTCCCAAGAAAAACAGCACGGGGTCCATCGTCTGGCGGTGGTTTGGCTTCAAGTGGGAATATGTCGAACAGACAACCGTAATTTGTCAAGTGTGGGGCAAAGGCGTTGCTACAAAAAGTAGCATTACTGCTAATATGGAGCATCATTTGAAAAGTCACCTGCTAGAGAATGAAGAGTGCTTACTCCGCATGTCAACATCTCCGTTCGGTGCCACACCAACAAAATGCCGAGGCAACCATTTCCACATCAACACCGTATGAAAAAAATAGTCAACAACAGAAGGAGATAACGTCCGCAGGAACCTACCACCAGAGGTGGGTAGAGTAGCCAGAAATTGTACTCAAGTAAGAGTACTGTTACTTTAGAGATTTATTACTCAAGTAAAAGTAAGGAGTAGTCACCCAAATATTTACTTGAGTAAAAGTAAAAAGTATGTTGTGAAAAAACTACTCAAGTACTGAGTAACTGATGAGTAACATACACACACATATCATATATATATATATATATATATATATATATATATATATATATATATATATACACACACACACACACACACACACTTATATATATATATATATATATATATATATATATATATATATACACATATATATACAGTATATAATTTATATTTATTTATTTTGCCGTTTTTGTTTACATGTTAAAGGTGTTTTAATGAATATACATGCATGTTTAACACATATAGATTCCTTTCTTTCATGAAGACAAGAATATAAGTTGGTGTATTACCTGATTCTGATGACTTGCATTGATTGGAATCAGACAGTAGTGCTGATAGCGTCCACGTTTTCAAATGGAGGAGAAAAAAAGTTCCTCCTTTCTGTCTAATACCACATGAAAGTGGTTGGTTTTTGGCATTTTATTTGTCCAGCTTCCATATTCGTTTTTATACACTTTACAAGAAATACATTGGCGGCAAACTCCGTAGCTTGCTAGCTTGTTTGCGCTGGCTTTCGGAGACTCTTATTTTGAAAGCGCAGTCGCGATGGAGCGGCACTTTTATTGTGAAGACAGGAACTGTGCAGTCAGTCTTTAGGCTTTTGACGGGATGTACGGTTGAAATAAAAAAAGGGTCTTTTTTCCTTCACACTTTTGATTGATTGATTGAAACTTGTATTAGTAGATTGCACAGTACAGTACATATTCCGTACAATTGACCACTAAATGGTAACACCCCAATAAGTTTTTCAACTTGTTTAAGTCAGGTCATGTGACCGCCTGGCTCTGTTTGATTGGTCCAACGTCACCAGTGACTGCATCTGATTGGTGGAACGGAGTGAACGTCACCAGTGACTGTATTTGTTGAAACGCAGGCACTATGACAAACCAAAACAAACAAAGCGTGCATTAACAGATCGATAAAAATTAGTAGCGAGTAGCGAGCTGAATGTAGATAAAAGTAGCGGAGTAAAAGTAGCGTTTCTTCTCTATAAATATACTCAAGTAAAAGTAAAAGTATGTTGCATTAAAACTACTCTTAAAAGTACAATTTATCCCAAAAGTTACTCAAGTAGATGTAACGGAGTAAATGTAGCGCGTTACTACCCACCTCTGCCTACCACATAGCGAAGGACATACACTATTTGATTTTCTATTATGCAGCTCGTTTTTATTTGACAGTTATTGAAATATATTGTGTGACATCATGCACAAAAGTGCACTTTATTTGTTTTAAAACATTGTAGTGGCGTTCTGTACAAAAAGTGCACTTTAATTTAGTGTTGTTTTCATCTTAGTGACATCATGCACAAAAGTGCACTAATAGCTTGTTTTAAAATGTCTCTGACAATCTTGCACTTTCTGTTTTGGAAATGACATGAATGTTTGTGCCACTGCTTAATAACTGTTTAATAAATACAGTTTTAGTAAATTGACTTAGTTGTGATTTCCCTCTCTGCATGAAAGTTTAAAATGAGCATATATTAATTAATGCAGTATGAAGAAGAATGTTTTAATGTAGACACATAGAATCATCATACTGGTGTGATTATATGCATCAAGTGTTCATTCAAGGCTAAGGCAAAATATCGAGATATATATCGTGTATCGTGACATGGCCTGAAAATATCGAGATATTAAAAAAAGGCCATATCGCCCAGCCCTAATTTCCCCTATAATTTAGTTAGTGCGGCTAATATGCCGGTGCGCTCCATGGTCTAGAAAATACGGTACAACGAAAGTTTTATCATACATATTTTTATTGATATCAATTACGTGTCTCTATTGATACCGTTTTATCGGCCCAACCCTACGTTGAGGAGATATTTACCTTCTTCTGAAAAGTGAGCAATGACAATCGCAACATCGGCATCTTTGTTATCACTGGAACTAATCGTTCAGAAACATCAGTTTACTTTTAATGGACATTTTACTCATAAACCAGAGGAAAAGATGTTGGTGAAAATAAACTGTGCAGCCCTTGAACGCGTCACGGCAGAGAACGGGCAAATTTGCAACGGTAAAAAGAACTATGCAATTGAAGATAAACACTGTTGTAACGACCTGTTGATGTTAATGTTTATGTTAATGTCTTATTGATGTTCAGAGTTCCCATGTTTGTGAACATACCGTGCCTGAAAGGTGATTGACAGAGAATGAGGAAGTGTTCTGCGTGAAAGAAAAAGAGGTGTGTGCACTAGGGCTGGGCGATATATCGATATATTTTTAAACAAGATATGAATTAAGAAAATATCGTAATAGCTATATAATTTATTTCACGTTAAAATGACCAAACGCCGCCTATTTGTTGTGTTCCTTGTTCTCCCCCTCCATGGGCTACTAAACCTGTCAGAATAATTGTATCTAAGTTATCACAAAACTTAGTGTTGCCATGAGTTCCCGGCGAGAAGACAAAAGCTGTCTTTGATCCTACCAAGAAGGCTTGTAAAACTCCACTGTGTAGGATGGGAAGCAACATGAAGGTGTTCTGTTTCTTTGATGTATTGTAATCAACAGAAAGATATTGTCTTGACCCGAGAACTACAAAGCGGAGAGGAAGCAGGAACAGACTCCCCTCCAGGCGATCTTTTTTTAACTGTTTTACGACCTTTTCTTTCAACTGTTTACGACCTTTTCTTTGAACCGACCTTTTCTTTGAACTGTTTTGTGACAAAGGCGATGGCTGTTTACGACCCCCGTCCCTTAGAAACAGCTGTTGCCATGTAATCAGGGAAAGTCCAAATAAAAGAGGAGGCGTACAATCTTTCGTCAGGAGCGTGGTGGAAATGTGCAAAGCGTACAGTCCAGACGTTTCTCCTCATTGAGCCAAATTTAATTCTGTCTCTGTTTAATTCCTTGCTTCTTGTCTTGTTTAATAGATGTCATCAGTGTTTGAACCTGACAAAACCCCTCCCATTCCTCCTTCCAAGACGTGCTTGTGTCACACCGCGGTGAGGGAAGTCTTGTCTTGGTTTTTTCTGTCTTGTGATTTACATGTTTTATTTTGAAAAGCAACTCTTGTTTCAGATCACGGGTCCTTCCTCTTGTGTCACCAGTCTGACGTCATTCCTGACCCTTGATTGTTTCCACCTGTTTCCCATTACCCTCATGTTCTTTATAAGCCCAAGCCTCCCCTTGTTCTGTGCCAGATTGTCTCGAGCTTTTGTGCCTGTCTTGCGTTCCATGTCCCTGTTCATGTCCATGCCTTGCCTTGTCTCACGTCTACGTCCTTGCTCCCAGCATATCCCACGCTGTAATTTTGAATTGACTTTTTTCCTCCCTCAGAGCGACTTTTGTTATCCTACCTTTTTCTACCGCAGTGGTGAGTTATTATTTTTCCTTAAAGATTTTTTCCTCAAAGTTTGTTGAGTGATTTTTTGTTTACACTGATTAGAGTAGTTAAGTTTTATAGTCTTTATTTTCTTCCTCCTGTTTGGAGCGTTTTTTGTTAAAGTTTTTGATAACAGATACGGTGCTAATTATATCGTCCTTATTTTTGTATTCCTCCTTTTTTTGGAGTGATTTTCGGTTTTTCCCTTTTGGAACATTTTGTCAATAGTATTTTTGTAATTCATAGTAATTGAATTTACTCGGCTCTGGAGGCTTAAAGAGTATTTCAAAATAAAAGCTTTATTTGGAATCACCTCTCTGCATCTGAGTCCCTTCCTCCGTCCAAGCCTGACAGCTTGCACTTATAGGAACATCCAAGATTGGTTGGTTGTTTACTATGATGAGTCAGGATTGGTTAGGGACAGGCCAATCAGAGGCAAGATAGGGCGGGTCATCGAACCAAGGAAGGGAAATCACAAAGTGCCTGCCTGCAAATGTATTTTTTTTATCTGAGTTTGATAAATTTTGTATTATTTACACAGCAATGTTATTTATTTTACGTAGAAATAATATTTTTCTACTTTATTTATGTTATGTAATTCTGTACTACTTAAACAGTTTCTTCTCTGTGCCGTTAATACCCATCTTGACTAACTGGGTTAATAAAAGTGCCACTGACTGTTTACAGTACAGTTGTCATGCACTACAATTTCACTGAATATGGCTCAAAAATAAATATGTCTTTATATGTATACTTTGGCCGAAAAATATATCGAGACATATATCGAATATCGAGTTTAAGTAAAAATGTATCGAGATATACTTTTTCGTCCATATCGCCCAGCTCTACTGTGCACAGGAAAGAATATTTGTCGGAATTAAATCCTTTTGTTAGCACAAGATTGGCAAAAAAAATAAAAAGTTAAAAAGAGCGTCATTTGTGTGACTTCTTCTGTACGCAACAACAATTCAACAAGCTGAAAAACTACACATTGAGTAATTTATTTTTAGAGCGCACTGAGATAAGTACACAATATCAGTATCACTGTTGCAATTTGTGCATTTCAAGTACAATGTTCGCTCTCCTGTGCTCAGCGACCCTGCTCGGCAAAAGCTGACCAATCACAGCCCGGCTTCACTCTGCTTGATACAATAGTGGCATTAAAACAGGAATTCAGAACAGACAAGAGAGATTCTCTAATGCCTCAAAACTCTACAGCATAATACAAAACAATGTATCAAATGCGCTCCACAAATTGAGCATTTGCAATGACGATATAAAATTCATTAAAAACATATTCCAGGCAATGTGAAGTTAACAGTGTGTGGGTGGATCGACTCAAAAAGGCCATTATGCACAAAGAACCCTCATCTTTTCTGGTCAATATGGCCAGATACTTTGAAAAAAAGACTAGTTATTCACTTCATTTAATTCTGTCCCCGTCATTGACTTAATCGCTGCCGCGCTTCAGAATCAACAGCCGTTGTCCTGCGGTTAGCTAATGAGCAATAAAAACAACTTTTATCCGACACGCTCCTTCTATCTCTGACGCCTGGCACAAGAATATGCAAATGGGGCCGCTAAGTTCTTGACTTGACTGCGCTACAAGTACGGTAGAAGTCATAATAATTGAAAGCGGGGAGGCTGAATGGAGGGCTGGAGGCTGATAATTTAGCCATTTCATTTGCTATTAAATGGCAGTAAAAAAAAACCAAAGAGACTATTGAGGGAATGACAGTCGGCTGCCACACAACACAACGCCATCCAAGCATTACACTCCAAAGCAACATATCATACGGAACAGTGATTCCACAGGTGCACCACAGGAAATTATCCAGTTTGTTGGGCTGAAAAGGATTATTCACTGCAAATAATGTATTCATATATACAATATATATATATACACAGTACATATACAGTACAGGCCAAAATTTTGGACACACCTTCTCATTTAATGCGTTTTCCCTATTTTCATGACTATTTACATTGTAGATTGTCACTGAAGGCATCTAAACTATGAATGAACACATGTGGAGTTATGTACTTAACAAAAAAAGGTGAAATAACTAAAAACATGTTTTATATTCTAGTTTCTTCAAAATAGCCACCCTTTGCTCTGATTACTGCTTTGCACACTCTTGGCATTCTCTCGATGAGCTTCAAGATGGAAGTCACCTGAAATGGTTTTCACTTCACAGGTGTACTTGAAGCTTATCGAGAGAATGCCAAGAGTGCGCAAAGCAGTAATCAGAGCATAGGGCGGCTATTTTGAAGAAACCGGAGTATAAAACATGTTTTCAGTTATTTCCCCTTTTTTTGTTAAGTACATAACTCCACATGTGTTCATTCATAGTTTAGATGCCTTCAGTGACAATCTACAATGTAAATAATCATGAAAATAAAGAAAACGCATTGAATGAGAAGGTGTGTCCAAACTTTTGGCCTGTACTGTGTATGTCATACTTGCCAACCTTGAGACCTCTGATTTCGGGAGGTGGGGGGGTGGGGAGTGGGGGCGTGGTTAATAGGGGAGGAGTATATTGACAGCTAGAATTCACCAAGTATTTCATATATATATATATATATATATATATATATATATATATATATATATATATATATATATATATACATCCTGAAAATATGCAAACAAATCTGTGTTAAGATAATTGATACTTCAAACTTGCATAAATATAACATGAATATAAGATAACTTGGCTTCTGAGAGCTTCAAATTGTAATGAATAAAATGGTAAAGTTGTTGATAAATAAGCAATTATTTTAATAAATAAATATGGTCATTTTAAATGATTATTATGTGGGCTTTGTACCGAGGATGTCGTTGTGGCTTGTGCAGCCCTTTGAGACACTTGTGATTTAGGGCTATATAAATAAAGATTGATTGATTGATTGATATTATGATAATTTAAAATTAATTATTTCAAAGGTGTTTATTTTAATGTACCAGTATAATTCTATGGCTGGATGTAATAAGGAGTCAGAAAAAATACAAATAAAAATACACTTAATTTTGATGTTTTTAGCAAAATATTGTAAACATTTATTTCGTTTTTTTTTTTTTTTTAAATTAATAAATATATTTATTTTTAGGTAAGATGAACATAATAATACAATTTATCTCTAGTCTGGATGATTTAGTTCTTGTCACCCTGTTGTCCTCCCGTCTGAAAAAAGGCTGTCCTCACTCAGGTCCGCATGGAGCTGGAGGGGGCGTGGCCTCCAGCTTCGGCTGAAAATCGGGAGATTTTCGGGAGAATATTTGTCCCGGGAGGTTTTCGGGTGAGGCGCTGAATTTCGGGAGTCTCCCGGAAAATTCGTGAGGGTTGGCAAGTATGGTGTATGTGTATATATATATATATATATATATATATATATATTGTGGAGGGGGGCGTGGTCTGCGGGCCTACCGCGGAGCGGGGTGTGTAAGGACCGGCCTCGAAGCCAGCGACAGGTGAGTAGATTGCCCAGCTGGGGCTTGTTATCTAATCACCTGTCGCCCTTATTAGCAGCAGCCGGAACGAGACACGTGGTTGGAGTGGGAGTTGGAGCGAGAGAGAGACACGCCGAGAGAAAGACTCAAACAAGGACTGAAAAGTCGCAGAGCAGTGTGCTGGCGTGGCGTGTGCACGAATAAAACATTTGTCAAACCTGACTACCGGCTCTGTCGTGATCAGGGGGACCCACGGGAGGGCAACTTCCACACATATATATATATATATATATATATATATATATATATATATATATATATATATATATATATATATATATATATATATATATACTGTATATATACTTTCCGAGACATTTTTTGGCAACAGATCTCCACTCAGACAGTGTGATTAGGTTTATCATGACTATGTTGTGTCAAGATTCTCATTTAATATAACAATTATACAAATATAATATAATACAGCAAATATTTGACACTTTGCTGAGCTGCTCAAAATCAGACAGTGACATGCTGGTAGCTCTCGAGCTAGGGATGTGTTACAGTAGAGGAATGTTTCCTCACTTTTGGACAAAGAGATATATGACAATATATTAAATGGCGTATAAATGATAACAGAACAATTTCAAAACAGGTTACAAATGTTCCCAATTTGGCTGCTGACGTATGCAATGGCATATTGCGTCATTTCCAGTTGCATTATTTTCTCAAAACTAATATTAATACATCCATCCCTTTTCTACCGTTTGTACCTCTCGGGGCCATGGGGGCGCTGGAGCCTATCCCAGCTGCACTCAGGCGGAATGCAGCGTACACCCTGGACAAGTCACTACCTCATGGCATGGCCAACACAGATGGACAGACAAGCAACCACTAACATTCACACACTCAACTACTTGCTAATTTACTGTTAATATCTGGTTACTTTCTGTTGTAAAATGCTTATATTTACACTTCTGTTGAAATGTAATAAGCATTTATTCTTCTGTTGTTTGGCTATTTCACATTCATTCCAGGCGATACTACAAATTTGGGTATCGATCCGCTATTGCCCATACCAATGCTGATACTTTTACTTAAAATCTTTGAATGATTTCATTTTTGACCAATAGTTATAATCAGACAAAAACACAGGATGACTAACAATATCAACAAATATTTAAATTATTTTCTACTATTGGCTCGGATTAAATCCTTTGGCGTTTGCCCTTAAAAGTTCTCCTGTGTCCAGAGGGGTAATTTCCTGAGTTTGCAAACAATAATAAAATCGAAAAAAAGCTTTTGTGATAGTAAAAAATATCGATGCACTGATAATATACCTGGCGTTATTTAGGGATGCAACAACTAATCGAATAAATCGATTAAAATCGATTATAAAAATAGTTGGCGATTAATTTAGTCATCGATTCGTTGGATCTATGCTATGCGCAGAGGCTCTTTTTTTTAATTTTATTTTAATAAACCTTTATTATAAACTGCAACATTTACAAACAGCTGAGACACAATAATCAAAATAAGTATGGTGCCAGTATGCTGTTTTTTTTTTTCAATAAAATACTGGAAAGGATAGAAATGTAGTTTGTCTCTTTTATCCGATTATTAATCGATTAAACAAAGTAATAATCGACAGATTAATCGATTATCAAATTAGTTGTTAGTTGCAGCCCTAGCGTTATTACTGTCGATACTTTTATCGATCTGCCTATATTTCTTTACATTCAAGAGCTCTAGTTAGCGGTTAGCATATCCTCCAGTGGTGTTTAGTGTATAACGTGTAGCTATTTCTTGTCTTCCAGGGATGATACTTGTAATAAATGTTAAGTTGCCACCATGAAGGTGAGGATTACTGACGTAGAAGCGGGTTCTAGCAAGAATGCGACAGTGCGTCAAGGGTAAGGCTGAAACGACGCGTCGACGTAGTCGACGTCATCGGTTACGTAAATACGTCGACGCCGTTTTTGTGCGTCGACGCGTCGCATATTTACGTCACACTACCGTCATGGCGGAGCGCAAAGCAGACGATGCGAGCGGTGCGAGCGAGGGGGAAAAAGCACGCCAAAAGTCGTCAAAAGTGTGGGAGTATTTCAATAAACGGCCTAATAATGTTGTAGCGGCGAACAGCTGTCTCGTCAGCTGACGCGCGAGCTCGCAACCGTGGCTGCTTAGCAACCAGCCAAACCCCACTTAATAAAATTATATTTGATCTTAGAGCACATCCGCATCCCTATTCACCTAGGCAACCCCAGGAAATGTATATAATTCGGCATTATTTCGGCCAGTCGGCTTATATGATCAGAGCCGATCAGTTTACGTTCACGCGCAGGTATAACGCGGCGCGCTCCCGTCTCATCTGCTGGTGCGCGAGCCCGGTAATTAGACCGCTGTGTCAAATCAAGGAGTACAAAAGACGCCAGCGCAGAGTGGAAAAAGGTTTAGTTCATTACAGATAACCCAGAGTTGTGCCAAAAGTGTACCAAAACCAAAAGCTGAACGGACAGCCGGTAAAATCGCACTTTAATTATTTCTCTTTGTGGGTGTGGCGCACCTGTTGCGCTGGTGAGATGGGGGGTGCGGGGGAGTTGTGTGCATGTAGCGTGCTTAGTCTGGAGGCTAAATACACACGGTGTTTTGTGTAACTGTTGTTTAGTGTTGATATTCTTTGCTTAGTTTTTATAAATGTTGGAGCAGTTTGCTTCATCAGGAGGGTGA
The DNA here is from genome assembly GCF_033978685.3 of Nerophis lumbriciformis. Lineage (NCBI taxonomy): Eukaryota > Metazoa > Chordata > Actinopteri > Syngnathiformes > Syngnathidae > Nerophis > Nerophis lumbriciformis. Next base: position 12,379,773 of record NC_084586.2, on the reverse strand, counting down.
AGTCACTCAACTTCAAGTGTTGGATTTAACTGTGTTGGATCATTGGCTGCTGGTGAGGGCATAGAAAAAGGGGCATTTTTCTACCAGTAGACAGCGTTTAAGATTGAGTGTTTCACTGCTAAATTAATAATATATTTATATTGAATATGGATTTTAAATATGTATCTAAATAGGTGGTTAATTGGTTAGGTATTTATGTATTTGCATATTGGGTTTTCTGCTGCATTAATCTATTGTGTTTCTGGGTTTAAATGTATTTTATATGTATCTTGGTGCATTTATGTTGAGACAATTTATTTAAAATCTGTTTTAACTTAAAGGGAAAAGATGTGTCCATTTTCTTGCACTTGTTTAATGGTTAAGAGTTTGGGATTAATAATTGATTGATTTTTTTTACAGCATGTTAATCTTGTGGTGTTTTGTCCTTAAAGGTTTTTCACCTACTAAAGAAGCTAAAGGCTACTAAAGAAGCTAAAGGCTACTAAAGACAGCTAATGACAGCTAAAGAAACTAAAGTCTACTAAAGTCTACTAACACTGCTAAAGATTGCTAAAAAGACTAAAGAAGAAAAAAGAAGCTGTTTCTTCGTTGGAAAAACTGTTGCAAACTAAAGGAAAATAAAAGGAAAAAGTAACTACGGTCTGGTCTTTTGAGTGAAATCCAGAAGCCACATTCAGCATTGGTACATCCCTTCAAGTGTGGGATAAGCACAGGGAAAAAAGCAAAACACTTGACAGTTGTTGTATGCACACTGTGTCGAGCGGAAATGGCCTATCATAGCAGCACAACGGCTACGAACGAACATTTGAAAAGAAAACACCCGACAGCGTTCTTGCCATCACCATCAACTAGTCAATCGTCCGCGTGAGTATACGTTGTCATCATTACACAAAAACATGAATGTGTCATTTGTATCTGCGTTGTAAATTCATAAACTAAAACACTGTTTCGCTCTGAGAGGCGCGCTTGGCGTGCCTGTTCAGTGTTTACAAAGACGCGCTCCTCTTTAACGCTAACGTTAATTAGTTGTGCAAATACCTTTTACAACATTAACAGTTTCATATACTATGTACAAACGAACAATTAACTTTCACTTTAATCATACTATCATTGTTGTGTTATAAAGCAAAATAAGCAATACTTTTACTTTTGTTGAAATGTTTACACTGTTACAGAATAATTCGTTTTGCACTTTTTTGTATTGGATGTTTATCTTTATTTTTGCACATTTTAAAGCAAAATAAGAAATACTTTTACTTTTGAAATGCTTATACTATTGCAGATTATTAAGATTTGCACTGGATGTTTACTTTTATATTTGCACATTAAAAAGCAAATAAGCTACTTTTAATTGTGTTAAATGTTAAAAGTTTTAAATGTTTACATTGTTACAGAATATTTTGTCATGTTGTTGTCAATGTTGACTGAGTGGCCATTCTTTTTTTTTTTGTAAATAAAAGTCATGCCTTTTGAAAAAACTGGCCTACATTTATTTTTTCATCTTCATTTTAAATTAAAAAAAAAAATCGGTAAAAAGAAAAATAATCTATAGATTAATCGGGGAAAAAAAATCTACAGATTAACCGATTAATCGAAAAAAAAAAAATCTATAGATTAATCGGAAAAAAAAAAAAATCTACAGATTAACCGATTAATCGAAAAAAATAATCTATAGATTAATCGATCGAAAAATAATCGTTAGCTGCAGCCTTAGTCAAGGGCGCGTTCGTTTGCTTGATTGTGTCATCAGCATGCATTATCATGATGTAACGATAGCATTAAAAGCACTATCTTCGGCCAGATTTGTATCATTTATATCATATATATCGTCTATTACTTTAGTTAGCAAACACCTAAAAATAAAAGCAGATGGCTAAATTAGAGCAACTGAATATATGTACGCTTCTTAACCCGATTAGTTGACTATTTGTTAAGATAGTCGATGATTAAATCAGTCGTTAGTTGCAGCCGGTCCAAATCTATTCGTGGTGGAAGAAAGTCTGGAAAGTCAATTTGTGTTCCCAGGGATTTAACTTTATTTTGTGAGCCATGTGTCGTGTAAATCTTTGGACTTTTAAAGCCTGGATAAATACAAAGCACTCCAGTAAAGTTGCACACAGCTAAAAGAAAAAGGATGTTTCAGCGGTCTGACTCCCTCCCTGACAATAACAAGGAACGACTCTGTGTCAGTATGGGAGGTTTCACTTGCGCAACAACAGATGGAGTTCCATTCTACTCCAAGAAATAACATTATTGGCTAAGACTTGGCTGGAACACACTGATCTGACTTTAATGGGGGAATGTTGCAAAAAGAGAACTTTTTCCATGAAGGCTGGAGGTTTCAAGCATTGAAAACAAGCAAGGGTTTAAAGCCTCTTAACATGGAAACATCATCTATATATTAACTGTACTGTGCAGTACAATGCCCTGGAGCAAACTACAGTCATATCTGTGTTAGTGGCCAAAAATACCATCTGCAGAGAAATGTAGCGTTGAAAACATCATTTGTCCGCAAGTTCTCGCGGTGGAATCGTGAACATTCGCTTGAGACAATTGCTATGTGGGATAAATTCAACAACAAACAGACAGAAGAGCCAACTAGAGAAAGAGAAGAGCGGTACACTAGTTTGGATTTGTCTTTTTTTCCTGATTGTTGTACTTTAAACATGGGTAAAGGAGTGTTTTAGTCTGAAAATATGTGACTGAACTTATTGGGAATAACCTTACCTACTAAGTTAATTACGATTTTTTTTTTTTAAATCACATGTTCACATGTAAATTCTTTGGGCACCTCACGATTCGATTAAGATTCAAGAGCAACGTTTTGATTATAAATTGATTACCGTATTTTTCGGACTATAAGTCGCAGTTTTTATCATAGTTTGGCCGGGGGAGCGACTTATGTGTGAAATGATTAACACATTACCGTAAAATATCAAATAATATTATTTAGCTCATTCACGTAAGAGACTAGACGTATAAGATTTCATGGGATTTAGCGATTAGGAGTGACAGATTGTTTGGTAAACGTATAGCATGTTCTATATGTTATAGTTATTTGAATGACTCTTACCATAATATGTTACGTTAACATACCAGTTGGTTATTTATGCCTCATATAACGTACACTTATTCAGCCTGTTGTTCACTATTCTTTATTTATTTTAAATTGCCTTTCAAATTTCTATTCTTGGTGTTGGCTTTTATCAAATAAATTTCCCCCCAAAAATGTGACTTATACTCCAGTGCGACTTATATGTTTTTTTTTCCTTTTTATTATGCATTTTCGGCCGGTGCGACTTATACTCCGGAGCTACTTATACTCCGAAAAATACGGTATTTATACACCATTAATTATTATATTGTATATTATTATTATATTCGTTATTATATATTCTCAATGTATTATATTTAATTATTATTAATATTAATAACATGTCTCCAAGCCTCCCCCGTTAGTGACCGATTTATGCAGTATTGTGACATTTGTGGTGATTGGATGTTAGTGCGTACAGCATATATATATATATATATATATATATATATATATATATGTATATATATATGTATATATATACATATATACATATATACATATATACATATATACATACATACATACATACATACATACATACATACATACATATATATATATATATATATATATATATATATACACAGTACAGGCCAAAAGTTTGGACACACCTTCTCCTCATTCAATGTGTTTTCTTTATTTTCATGACTATTTACATTGTAGATTGTCACTGAAGGCATCACAACTATGAATGAACATGTGTGGAGTTATGTACTAAACAAAAAAAGGTGAAATTACTGAAAATATGTTTTGTATTCTATTTTTTTCAAAATAGCCACCCTTTGCTCTGATTACTGCTTTGCACACTCTTGGCATTCTCTCGATGAGCTTCAAGCACACCTGTGAAGTGAAAACCATTTCAGGTGACTACCTCTTGAAGCTTGTTTATTTGACTTTATCTTCATTGCTTTGTGTTTTATTTTGATATCATGCTTTGGAGCCCCTGCCTCGAAAGAAAATAATTAGAGATGTCCGATAGAGATGAGCGGATAGGCAATTATTTCATCCGCAACCGCATCAGAAAGTCGTCAACCATCCGCAATCCACCCGATCTAACATTTGATCAGAACCGCATCCGCCCGCCATCCGCCCGCACCCGCCCGTTGTTATATATCTAAGACGATGCAAGGCATTAGTGAGGTTATAAAGCTTTTGCCTGTTAAAGAAAAGAGACTGATCCAATGCAGCACAGACATTCGCGTGCCACGCTGTCACGACCCAGACGCACACCAGTGCGCAATCATATGGGAGCCGCGCTGAGCGCACCTCCAAGCGCGTCTCGCTGCCGGCGACGGCCGGGTATATGGGCCCGACGCTCCAGCGCCATCCATTTTCAGGGCTAGTTGATTCGGCAGGTGGGTTGTTACACACTCCTTAGCGGGTTCCAACTTCCATGGCCACCGTCCTAGCTGCTGTCTATATCAACCAGGGTGAGCCCCACCCCTTTCGTGAGCGCACTGCGCGCGGAGTGACCCCTGTTACGCGCCCCCGGCAACAGGGGTGGCGGGCAGGTAAGCTGCGCGGGCGGAGCGCGCGGAGTGACCCCTGTTACGAGCCCCCGGCCACCGGGGTGGCGGGCAGGTAAGCTGCTTACCTGCTGCGCGTGACGCCGGCCGCGGCGAAGGCGGACGAGGCGGGGTGTCGGTGCGGTGGGCGCGGTGGTGACCCTGGACGTGCGTCGGGCCCTTCTCGCGGATCGCCTCAGCTACGGCTCCCGGTGGGGCCCTCTCGGGGGAAGGGGCCTCGGTCCCGGACCCCGGCGAGGCGTCCCTTCTCCGCTCCGTAAAAGTGTCCATCTCTTTTCTTTTTTTTTCTTCTGTTGTGGCATATGCTGCAGGTGCCTGCTCGTTTTTCGTATGTGGGTAACAACATTTAACTATGTATATATATTTCCGAATTGGTTTAACTGCCACCCGCCTGAATCTATTTAAAATATAATTTTTTTTAATAATTTGAACCACCCGACCCGACCCGACCCGCGGATAAAATCTAATTTTTTTTAATTTCATCCGCCCGATCCGCGGATAATCCGCGGACTCCGCGGTTGTGCCCGCAAACCGCGCATCTCTAATGTCCGATAATATCGGCTGCCGATATTATCGGCCGATAAATGCTTTTAAATGTAATATCGGAAATTATCGGTATCGGTTTCAACCTCCCGATTTTCCCGGGAGACTCACGAATTTCAGTGCCCCTCCCGGGGCAACCATTCTACCGAATTTCTCCCGATTTCCACCCGGACAACATTATTGGGGGCGTGCCTTAAAGGCACTGTCTTTAGCGTCCTCTACAACCCGTATCCATACAAAAAGCGTGCCGGCCCAGCCACATCATATATGCGGCTTTTACACACACATAGGTGAATACAAGGCATACTTGATCAACAGCCATACAGGTCACACTGAGGGTGGCCGTATGAACAACTTTAACACTGTTACAAATATGCACCACACTGTGAACTCACACAAAACAAGAATAACAAACACATTTCGGGAGAACATCCGCACCGTAACACAACATAAACACAACTGAACAAATACCCGGAATCTCTTGCAGCACTAAATTTTCGGAAGGCTACAATATACACCCCCCCGCTACCACTGAACCCCACCAAAATTCGAGGCCTGTATAGTGTTTAATTGAGTGTTACAGGATGCCTTATGATGGCATTGTGTTTATATGTATGAGGTACCTTGTTTGAGTGTTAATAATGAAATTGTGATATTTAAGACATTTCATATTGCTACAAAATATTTTCTGTGCTTTCATTTAGTCCTGCTAGTGAAAAAGCTAAGCGTACAGCTCTGGGTTTGACTATCGGTAAAAGGTGGCCACCAAAAATACAGCACATGATAAGCAAAGAAAACGAAACCCCCTCATCTCCCGCTATCCAAGAGGACATCCAAACTGGGACCGCTTTACGAGACGACTATTATTAAACCTCTCCTGCTGCGATGCTATCGCTTCCTCACGGCTGCAATTGTCATCGATCGTGATCGCAAAGCGAACCCATCTGTATGCAAATGAAAGGCGGCGTTGTATAAAAGTATCCATTGTATGTTATATACGAGCCTGGGTGAAAAATGTGTGTCTAGTTGTGTTGAGCTGCAGCTGAGAACATCGGAGGTGCTGTGACTAATGGTGGAGCTGGTGGAGCCTGCGGACCGTGTTAATGTGTTTCTGCGCGTGTTTGCACGTTTGCACATGCGCACGTCTATGTGTGTGTGTGTGTGTGTGTGTGTGTGTGTGTGTGTGTGTGTGTGTGTGTCCGCACCACACCTCCCTCCCGAGCTCTGGATCGCGTGTAATTCTCCAGCTTCTGCAGGGCCATTGATCAAAGTGTTGCCTCTCTCTTGCTGAGCCAACGCACAAACAACACAGCAGTACATTCTCACCACACAATCATGACAGCTCCTTGGATAATAATCAATCAATCATTTAATCACATCTATCAGTGAACACAATGAACTATTACTTAAATACCTGGAAATTTCGTATTCCTCGCCCATTGTGTCCGTCATGTCCTCATGTATCGTGTCTTTTTTTTTTTTCCGGACTATAATGTGCAATAATGTTATATGTGTACATGTACGTATGGATATATGCATGTGTGTGGATATATATACATATATATAGATTAGAGATGTCCGATAATATCGGACTGCCGATATTATCGGCCGATAAATGCTTTAAAATGTGATATCGGAAATTATCGGTATCGGTTTCAAAAAGTAAAATGTATAACTTTTTAAAACGCCGCTGTGTACACGGACGTAGGGAGAAGTACAGAGCGCCAATAAACCTTAAAGGCACTGCCTTTGCGTGCCGGCCCAGTCACATAATATCTACGGCTTTTCACACACACAAGTGAATGCAATGCATACTTGGTCAACAGCCATACAGGTCACACTGAGGGTGGCCGTATAAACAACTTTAACACTGTTACAAATACGCGCCACACTGTGAACCCACACCAAACAACAATGACAAACACATTTCGGGAGAACATCCGCACCGTAACACAACAGAACAAATACCCAGAACCCCTTGCAGCACTAACTCTTCCGGGACGCTACAATATACACCCCCGCCTCTATCAACCTCCTCATGCTCTCTCAGGGAGAGCATGTCCCAAATTCCAAGCTGCTGTTTTGAGGCATGTTAAAAAAAATAATGCACTTCGTGACTTCAATAATAAATATGGCAGTGCCATGTTCGCATTTTCTTCCATAACTTGAGTTGATTTACTTTGGAAAACCTTGTTACATTGTTTAATGCATCCAGCGGGGCATCACAACAAAATTAGGCATACTAATGTGTTAATTCCACGACGGTATATATCGGTATCGATTGATAACGGTATCGGTAATTAAGAGTTGGACAATATCGGAATATCGGCAAAAAAGCCATTATCGGACATCTCTAATACAGATACATATCTTCTTTTTTTTTTACTATTTATATTACTAAATTATTGTGTATGCACCTTAGGGGATCTGCTCCAATTTCGTTGTTCTTTGAACCTGTTCACTGTAATAATGACAAATAAAACTCTATTTTATTCTATTCTAGTCTGTCATGTCTGTGTAATCATGTTTTGTTTTAGTCATGTTTTGTTTAGTTATTGGACTCTTTAGTTTCTGGCTTTTCACTCCCTTGTCTTGTTTCCATGATTACCCATTAGTTTCACCTGTTCCACGTTTGGATTCATTGTGCACCATAGCAACCCATTAGTTTTCACCTGTCACGTCACGCACCTGTTTCACGTTTTGAGTCACGCCGCTGTTTTCGTTAATCATGTCTGTAGTATTTAAGTTCATTGTTTTCAGTTTGTCTTTCTGGTGACATCCCACAATTACGCTCTACACACTCTTCATCCTCTTAGATCCTGCTTCATGTCCCATGCCAAAGTAAGTTTTTGTTCCATGTTTATAGTCTTTTTGGTATCATAGTTTGTTCTCCGCCATTGTGCGCGCCTTTTGTTTACTTCCTTTTTTTGTAGTTATAGTGTTTAAATAAAAATTTACTTACATTCCCGTCTCGCCCGAGCCAACTTTCCGTTGCATCCCGGAAAAGCAAACACCCAGGACCAAGTCATGACATAGTCAGAGTGGCTTTAATAGACACAGAGCCCTAAATTAAATGCAGAGTCTGCTTAAATAAATAAACGCCACACCTTAAAACACTGCTTCAAACATGAATTATCTTTAGCATAACTCAGACCACGCTCATAGCATCCATGGCATCTGTAAAGCTGGTGTTTAAAGAGGAACTGCACTGTTTTTTTGAAATTTTGCCGATCATTCATAATCCTTATGTGAGACACACACAGATATGTTTTTTGTTTTTTCATGCATTCTAACTCGTAAATAAACGTTAGCAAAAGTCATCTAACAATAGAGCTAAGACTGCTACCCCCGCGTCCCGACCTCAGATAAGCGGAAGAAGATGGATGGATGGATGAATGGATGGATGGGAGTCGCTCTGTTCCGCCTATAAATAATAAAATAAAAAGTAAATACAATTTTTTTTTTAAATTACATAATTTTGGCAAGTGGCAAAGCATTTGCAGGGTACAAACTACAAACATAATTAAAAAAAAACACTTACTGTACAACGTCTGCTCTCACTGGGATGCCGATTGATGGGATGTTTATATATTCCTGTTTACATGAAGAAATTATTCACAATCCTCCTTCTTGCGTCTTTCGGTTCTATAGGATGTCAAAGTTGACCAACTTCTTGGATTTATGGCCCCACCCTTCTACTATCCAGGTGAGAGGCATGATTTATAATCTCGATTTAACTTTCACCAACTCAGAGGCGATGCAGCAGCTCAGCATATCAATATGGCAGCATAAGCAAGTTAGCTCTCTGCGATCACAGCGCAGTTACAAATAGATTGTCTGCGTTCAATCAATCAATCAATCAATCAATGTTTATTTATATAGCCCTAAATCACAAGTGTCTCAAAGGGCTGCACAAGCGACAACGACATCCTCGGTACAAAGCCCACATAAGGGCAAGGAAAAACTCACCCCAGTGGGACGTCGAAGTGAATGACTACGAGAAACCTTGGAGAGGACCGCATATGTGGGTAACCCCCCCCCCCCCCTCTAGGGGAGACCGAATGCAATGGATGTCGAGTGGGTCTGACATAATATTGTGAGAGTCCAGTCCATAGTGGATCCAACATAATAGTAAGAGTCCAGTCCATAGTGGGGCCAGCAGGACACCTGTTATTATAAGCGTTAACGCTTATAATAACAATATTGCATGACATATCATGACATGTCTGCGATGAGGTGGCGACTTGTCCAGGGTGTACGCCGCCTTCTGCCCGATTGTAGCTGAGATAGGCTCCAGCACCCCAAGCGACTCCGAAAGGGATAAGCGGTAGAAAATGGATGGATGGATCATGACATGTAAATGGAGTATTGTTGGCAGTTTTTGGATGTGTTTTTAGTGGGCTTTATGGGTGGAATAGAGTACTCCGATTCACAGGCATGTGATTTGACCACAATGAAAAAGACTGAAAAAATTTCCGGGGGTCTGGGGGACGAGGGTCCCTGGTGGGGGGACAAGGGGGGCAACGCCCCCCGAAGCTCCTGGTTTTTCACCAATTTAACATGCTAAAATTAACAAAGACAGCACCATTTGAAGAAAATATTTTAGTGTTTAAAGACATCATTATAGAACATACATACTGTAACCCAATTATCCTAATGAATCACTGTATATGGTTCAGTCCCAACAGTATTTAGTCACTAATATTTACATCTTGTGTTCATTTCACATCCACAGGTGTCACATTGATCAGTGTTATTATCTACAGTTTATTTACAGTATTACCACATTACTTCAGTTCACTTCACACATTAGCTTTCTCGGAGAGCCCTAACATGAGCTTTCCTTGCAAATTTCTGAGCAGCCTGCATTTTCCTTTTGGTCTCTGCTTTTGTAGCTTCTTTTTTGGATTTCACTGCCAACTTCTGCCTCTTGGACTCTCTCTCCACTGCCATCTGCTCTAGTTCATCCCTGTACCTCTTGCTTGAGGTTCTGATCTTGAGACACAGTTTTCCGTTGACAGGGTCCATGACAATGTCCTTTCCTTAATGTCTTAACTTAATATTACTAAATAGTATTATATGCAAATTTATTTCAAATAAATTGTTAACTGGAATCAATAATGCGACTCTTTGAATTTCTGTAATTTCATAATATATTTTCACGTGGCTTTCTATTTTTAGAAAAACCCATTTATATTTCGCAAAGCAATAATTGGTTAATATTTAAAACAAACATGCGTATTTCGCAAGCAAATATTTTTTAGCTGACTCATTATTAACAACCCAGTCTGCAACTGAAGTGGGTTGTTTGGGTGGATCTTTCCTCTCGATGTCTACGGCAGTTGTCGATGTAAACAAAGGATGAAGTCCGTAAGGTTTGCTCACTTTCGGTTGACATCCAAAAGTACCAGGTAGTGAAAAGTTCGTTTTCCTTGCTTCAAGTTGTTTCATATGTTTTTGGCGTTTCGCATGTACTTCCAAAGCCTTGAAACCTCGTGATCCATAGTCAATATTATCATGACACCACGTGCACAAAACCTTTCCGGGACGATCGATTTTCCGAATAAAATCACCGAACAAAGTCGTAACTTCCTTCTTCCCAACAGTATCAGTGATTTCCCTTTCCATCCAGTCCCATCGAAACTTATTTTTGACATGTTTATCAATTTCTTTTACTCGTAAAGCATACTTGCCAACCTTGAGACCTCCGATTTCGGGAGGTGGGGGGTGGGGGGCGTGGTCGGGGGTGGGGGCGTGGTTAAGAGGGGAGGAGTATATTGACAACTAGAATTCACCAAGTCAAGTATTTTATATATATATATATCCTGAAAATATGCAAACAAAACTGTTTATATAATTGATACTTCAAACTTGCATAAATAAATATTAAGGAATAGAACATAACTTGGCTTCTGAGAGCTTCAAAATGTAATGAATAAAATGCTAAAGTTGTTGATAAACAAGCAATTATTTTAATAATTAAATATGGTCATTTTAAATGAATTATTATGATAATTTAAAATTAATTATTTCAAATATGTTTATTTTAATGTATAATTCTATGGCTGGATGTAATAAGGAGTCAGAAAAAAATACAAATAAAAATACAATTAATTTTTGATGTTTTTAGCAAAATATAGTAAACATGTATTTAGTTTTTTGTTTTTTTAATTAATAAATATATTTATTTTTAGGTAAGATAAACATAATAATACAATTTATCTCTAGTCTGGATGATTTATTTCTTGTCACCCTGTTGTCCTCCTGTCGTGAAAAAAGGCTGTCCTCACTCAGGTCCGCATGGAGCTGGAGGGGGTGTGGCCTCCAGCTCCGGCTGAAAATCGGGAGATTTTCGGGAGAATATTTGTCCCGGGAGGTTTTCGGTAGAGGCAATGAATTTCGGGAGTCTCCCGGAAAATTCGGGAGGGTTGGCAAGTATGTCGTAAAGCGTCCTTTCTCTCGAGAACCGACATCGTTTACATATGGAAAATGGCGGTAATAACCATTATGAATGATGACGTTATTAACGTCATCATTCATAACAGGTGTCCTGATTGGTCACAAGGAACATATCGACCAATCAACTACGGCGTAATATAAACTACGTCTCGAATCTTGATTTAGGGTCGGGAAAAAAAAACGGAAAAACGGGAGACCTTTTTTTTTTTCCTGAGATTAAAAAAGACGGAATTCCGACTTTAGACGGAAAAATCACATGCCTGGATTCACTGCCTCTTAGTTACCGTATTTTTGTTCTTGTCTTACATAGGGATTGTGAATGATAAGCAACATTCCAAAAAAATGTGCAATCTGGAGCAGATTCCTATAGTACTATCCAGTATTAACATGTAGTGACCACAATCTATACTTTTGACAACAGTAATTCATTAGTGTAGCAAAAACTGCAATCTATTCACATTCACAACCTGATGTCCTTCACTAGTTCTGAATGTATTTATTTTTTCTGTCAATCGACATTGTAGCACCAGTGGGCATATCATCGTCTAATTGGAAAATGCAAAAAATAAAAAATAAAACGCTTTGGGCAGCAGCAGCAGCAGGACGAGAGGAGTTAGGGGTGTTAAATTAAGAATAGGGGACAGGAAACACAAGGACAGATACAGTATATGCTCCTGGCATGAGGTCTCCCACTTAGTGCTGTCTCCATGGTAACACTGGACATCCCAGTGTGTGGTAAATGCTCAGGGTAAGGCAGGGGGGTGGTCGTCGAAAGGGACGGCGGCGCTGGGTGAGGTGTGAAGTCATCTGGGTGACAAATGGCAGCCATGCAGCAAGGCCACGCTGACATCTTTTGGCAAGCGTGTTTGTGTCAATAAGGAAATCGATGGCTGGAGGCGAGGCCGTGAGGCGTCTTTGGTGTTGGAAAATGCAGTAATTGAGAGGGACCATCGATTAAAAATGCAGATTTTGTTTGCGAGGCGACTAAATAAAATCCGATGACGCACACGTACGACCGAAGACTATTTGCCGGAGCGACTATAAAACAGGATGCACTTTGTGATGGCACTTGTGTTAGCCTAAGGCTTATTGGACAGTATTAAATGAGGGAGCGCTATAAAACATCCAATGAAGGACACAAGATTTACTTCTGCAAAGGAGCTTGTGTTGTGGACGGGTGGCGTGTGGACATTTGATAAGAGTGCAAGAATTCCAATAAAGCTACCGTATTTTTCGGACTATAACGCACACTTAAAATCATTTCATTTTCTCAAAAATCGACAGTGCGCCTTAAGCCCAGTGTGCCTAATTTACGACATAACTCTGGTTGTGCTTACCGACCTCGAAGCTATTTTATTTGGTACATGGTGTAATGATAAGTGTGGCCAGTAGATGGCAGTCACACATACGAGATACGTGTAAACTGCAAGATGAATTGATTACCATGAATTGATTAACGTGGATCTCGTAATCAATTTAATTGATTAGTCGTTGCAGCCCTAGTGTCAATAAACAACCACAAGTAAGAACTTCTTTCACCTCTAATGTAAAGTTCTGTTTACTTATTTGCCAAACTAAATTCCAACTTTCAGAAATAATACACAGTGTAAATACATCAGGGGTGTAGACCAGGGGTGCTCACACTTTTTCTGCAGGCGAGCTACTTTTCAATTGATCAAGTCGTGGGGATCTACCTCATTCATATACAGGTAAAAGCCAGTAAATTAGAATATTTTGAAAAACTTGATTTATTTCAGTAATTGCATTCAAAAGGTGTAACTTGTACATTATATTTATTCATTGCACACAGACTGATGCATTCAAATGTTTATTTCATTTAATTTTGATGATTTGAAGTGGCAACAAATGAAAATCCAAAATTCCGTGTGTCACAAAATAAGAATATTACTTAAGGCTAATACAAAAAAGGGTTGACCCTGGATCTCAGGAAACAGAGTGGACCGACACCAGCAGATGACATGGCACCCCAAACCATCACTGATGGTGGAAACTTTACACTAGACTTCAGGCAACGTGGATCCTGTGCCTCTCCTGTCTTCCTCCAGACTCTGGGACCTCGATTTCCAAAGGAAATGCAAAATTTGCATGGTTGGGTGATGGTTTGGGGTGCCATGTCATCTGCTGGTGTCGGTCCACTCTGTTTCCTGAGATCCAGGGTCAACGCAGCCGTCTACCAGCAAGTTTTAGAGCACTTCATGCTTCCTGCTGCTGACCTGCTCTATGGAGATGGAGATTTCAAGTTCCACCAGGACTTGGCGCCTGCACACAGCGCAAAATCTACCCGTGCCTGGTTTACAGACCATGGTATTTCTGTTCTAAATTGGCCCGCCAACTCCCCTGACCTTAGCCCCATAGAAAATCTGTGGGGTATTGTGAAAAGGAAGATGCAGAATGCCAGACCCAAAAACGCAGAAGAGTTGAAGGCCACTATCAGAGCAACCTGGGCTCTCATAACACCTGAGCAGTGCCAGAAACTCATCGACTCCATGCCACGCCGCATTAATGCAGTAATTGAGGCAAAAGGAGCTCCAACCAAGTATTGAGTATTGTACATGCTCATATTTTTCATTTTCATACTTTTCAGTTGGCCAACATTTCTAAAAATCCCTTTTTTGTATTAGCCTTAAGTACTATTCTAATTTTGTGACACACGGAATTTTGGATTTTCATTTGTTGCCACTTCAAATCATCAAAATTAAATGAAATAAACATTTGAATGCATCAGTCTGTGTGCAATGAATAAATATAATGTACAAGTTACACCTTTTGAATGCAATTACTGAAATAAAACAAGTTTTTCAAAATATTCTAATTTACTGGCTTTTACCTGTATATTATTTATATTTACTTATTTATGAAATATATGTTTTTGTTAATAAGTTAAAGGTGTTTAATGATAATGCAAGCATGTTTAACACACATAGTTAATATTGTTAATAAATTAAAGGTGTTTAATGTTAATACAAGAATGTTTAATACATATAGTTAATATTGTTAATAAATTAAAGGTGTTTAATGATAATACAAGTATGTTTAATACATATAGTTAATATTGTTAACAAGTTAAAGGTGTTTAAAGATCATGCAAGCATGTTTAATACATATAGTTAATATTGTTAACAAGTTAAAGGTGTTTAATGATAATACAAGCATGTTTAATACATAAAGTTAATATTACTAATAAGTTAAAGGTGTTTAAAGATAATACAAGCATGTTTAACACATATAGTTAATATTGTTAACAAGTTAAAGGTGTTTAATGATAATACAAGCATGTTTAACACATATAGTTAATATTGTTAATAAGTTAAAGGTGTTTAAAGATAATGCAAGCATGTTTAACACATATAGTTAATATTGTTAACAAGTTAAGGTGTTTAAAGATAATACAGGCATGTTTAACACATATAGATTCCTTTCTTTCATGAAGACAAGAATATAAGTTGGTGTATTACCTGATTCTGATGACTTGCATTGATTGGAATCAGACAGTGGTGCTAAAAACGTCCGCATTTTCGAATGAAGGAGAAAAAAGTCCTCCTTTCTGTCCAATACCACATGAAAGTGGTTGGTTTTTGGCATCTTATTTGTCCAGCTTCCGTACTCCTTTGTATACACTTTACAAGAAATACATTGTCGGCAAACTCCGTAGCTTGCTAGCTTGTGCACGACAGCTTTCTGAGACTCTTGTTTTGTTAGCGCAACTGTGCAGTCGGTCATTGGAGTTTTGACGACAGGTACGGCGCCAGAGTCTGTTGAAATAAAGTGTTTCTCGCCTTCCAGTCGGTAATTTTAATGAGCTGGCAGCAGCCAGCGTCATCTCAGAAGACCCTCGGGTGCCGTGAATGTCAATCAAGTGACGAAAGTGACGTCATAGTGAAGATTTATGATCGCTCATTTTTAGGACTATTTTTTTAATGCCTGGCTGGTGATCGACTGACACACCCTCCGAGATCGACCGGTAGCTCGTGATCGACGTAATGAGCACCCCTGGTGTAGACAGTTCAGCATGTGTTAAATTGCAGTAATAAAATTAGCAGCAAAAAAAATATGTAGAAAACAAATAAATACTGCACTGTATGTGTATTCACACACTAATGCAGATTTATCTTAAAATGTATGCTTTTTTTTGCCTTTTGCCTTTATAAAAAAAATACATGCATTGTAGCCACATTTTTGCTTGCCATTCTGTGGAAAACACTGATAATCTATTGCAGGGGTGCCCAAACTTTTTCCACTAAGGGCCACAGACTGACAAATCAATCCAATCCAATCCACTTTATTTGTAGAGCACATTTAAACAACAGAAATGTTTCCAAAGTGCTGCACAACAATATTAAAAACAATATTCAAATATTATCCTTAGCTCCACCAATGACTGAATAAAAACAAAACAAAAAATAAATCAATCAATCAAAGGATGGGGGTAGGGGTCATTTTGGCAGTTTTCACCATCAAAACCGGTACAATATATAGATATATAGAAGTAAAAAAATGCAATTTCGTTACAAATTTCGTGTAAAGGCTGAAAAGCCAAAGCCGAACTGAAATGTTATATAAATATCTGAACAGTTAGCACTGTCCAGATAGCCTCAAGTAAAAAAAATAAAAGCAAAATTAGTTTAAAAAAGCTAGCATGCTAATAGTACTATGCTGTTAGCATTGGTGAAATATGACACTGAGGTGTCAAGCTAAAATGCTAACTGTAGCAGGCGTCAAGCACCAAAATATTACTCTGAGATGAAATCCTGAATTAAAAAAAAAAAAAAAAATGCTAGCATTGTAACGTTAGCTTACATCAAGTACCAAAATATGTCTGGTGTGTACCAATAAAATTAACTAAAAAAAGCTAACCAACTAATATTAGCATGCTAACATTTAGCATGTGTCAAGTAACAACATATTTGAGGCTGAAGTGTATACCTGCAAAATGTGCCCTACAAAAAGCTATGATGCTAACATTAGAATGCTAACAATTGTGCCGTGAGCTTTTATAAAAGTAGCTAAGGGTCGCAAATAGCCCCCGGCCTGCACTTTGCAGGACACCCAAGATAATTAGAATGTTGGTGCCAACAAATCATACACTGGTTTGTACGGATAAATGAATATGTGGTACTCAGAAACATTGCAATTCATGGGACGTGAACAGATTTCCGTCCTTAAGTGGGGACATGACAGAAAATAATTGTCAAGTACTGGGTCGTCAACACTTCTACTTTTACTTGCTCCTGTGCTTCTTATGGTAACAGGGCTTGGACTAGCGGAACACACAATCGAGCACAGAGCGCCTTAAAACACAGCAAACGGCTCAAAGTATTGGCAGGCGATGGATTGTACACGCTTCCTTTCAACTCCGCGTTTGGTGCCGGTGAAGGCCAATCAATAGGAATCCATTAGCGCAGGCAGCCATGGTGACAAGCACTGATTTCCAGCCTCTTCACCTACTTCCAATTAAAGTCAGGCCAATGAGCACGTCCATAGCGGATCTATAAGGTCATTGCCCAGCAGGCGCAAGACATTGATACAACGTTGATTGTACATACCGGTACATGTTCTTTAAAACTGTTTTTGAAACGATGTTGCAAATTAGTTGTATTTGTAAATTGAGTAAATCCAACGTTGGTGTCTAACGTTGGATCAACGTTGTTGGTTGGAAAATGACCAATTTTCAACGGTCAAATCAACGTCACAACCTGACATTGATTAAACCTCGTCAAAAAGCATGTTGTTTCAACGTTGTATTTGCGTTGCAGAATATTGGTTGCGAAATGACCAAAATTCAATGGTCAAATCAACATTGATTAAACGTTGTCAAAATGCATGTTTCAACGTTGGATTTGTGTTGCAGAATGTTAGTTGAAAAATGACCAAAATTCAAGTGGTCAAATCAACATTGTATAAACGTTGTCAAAAAGCATGTTGTTTCAACGTTGTATTTGTGTTGTAGAATATTGGTTAGAAAATGACCAGAATTCAATGGTCAAATCAACATTGATTAAACGTTGTCAAAAAGCATGTTGTTTCAACAGTAGATTTTTTTGTTTTAGAATATTGGTTGGAAAATTACCAAAATTCAATGGTCAAATCAACATTGATTAAACCTTGTCAAAAAGCATGTTGTTTCAATGTTGTATTTGCGTTGTAGAATATTGGTTGGGAAATTACCAAAATTCAATGGTCAAATCAACATTGATTAAACATTGTCAAAAAGCATGTTTTAACGTTGTATTTGTGTTGTAGAATATTGGTTGGAAAATGACCAAAATTCAATGGTCAAATCAACATTGATTAAACGTTGTCAAAAAGCATGTTGTTTCAACGTTGGATTTGTGTTGCAGAATATTAGTTGAAAAATGACCAAAATTCAAATGGTCAAATCAACATTGATTAAACATTGTCAAAAAGCATGTTGTTTCAATGTTGGATTTTTTTGTTGGAGAATATTGTTTGGGAAATTACCAAAATTCAATGGTCAAATCAACATTGATTAAACCTTGTCAAAAAGCATGTTGTTTCAATGTTGTATTTGCGTTGTAGAATATTGGTTGGGAAATAACCAAAATTCAATGGTCAAATCAACATTGATTAAACATTGTCAAAAAGCATGTTTTAACGTTGTATTTGTGTTGTAGAATATTGGTTGGAAAATGACCAAAATTCAATGGTCAAATCAACACTGATTAAATGTTGTCAAAAAGCATGTTGTTTCAACGTTGGATTTTTTTGTTGGAGAATATTGGTTGGAAAATTACCAAAATTCAATGGTCAAATCAACATTGATTAAACATTTATAAATGGTTGATTTATATAGGCGAGGAAGGTAAAGTTTTGTACCTGACAAGTTTTGGCTTGTCAAGTACAAAACTTTACCTTACTAGCCTATATAAATCAACCATTTATAAATACACGACACTAGGCTAAATGAACCTCTTCAACTTGATTAAACGTTGTCAAAAAGCATGTTGTTTCAACGTTGGATTTTTTTGTTGGAGAATATTGATTGGAGAATGACCAAAATTCAATGGTCAAATCAACATGGATTAAACGTTGTCAAAAAGCATGTTGTTTCAACGTTGGATTTTTTTGTTGGAGAATATTGATTGGAGAATGACCAAAATTCAATGGTCAAATCAACATGGATTAAAAGTTGTCAAAAAGCATGTTGTTTCAACGTTGGATTTGTGTTGTAGAATATTGGTTGGAAAATGACCAAAATTAAATGGTCAAATCAACATTGATTAAACGTTGTCAAAAGCATGTTTCAACGTTGTATTTGTGTTGTAGAATATCGGTTGGAAAATGACCAAAATTCAATGGTTAAATCAACACTGATTAAACGTTGTCAAAAAGCATGTTGTTTCAACATTGTATTTTTTTGTTGGAGAATATTGGTTGGAAAATGACCAAAATTCAATGGTCAAATCAACATTGATTAAACGTTGTCAAAAAGCATGTTGTATGTAACGAAATTTCGTTCTTATCTGTGCTGTAAAGTTCAAATTTGAATGACAAAAAAAAGGAAGTCTAGTCTAGTCTAGTTTCAAGGTTGGATTTTATGTTGGATAATATTGGTTGGAAAATGACCAAAATTTAAGTGGTCAAATCAATATTGATTAAACGTTGTCAAAAGCATGTTTCAACAGTGTATTTGTGTTGTAGAATATTGGTTGGAAAATGACCAAAATTCAATGATTAAATCAACACTGATTAAACGTTGTCAAAAAGCATGTTGTTTCAACATTGTATTTTTTTGTTGGAGAATATTGGTTGGAAAATGACCAAAATTCAATGGTCAAATCAACATTGATTAAACGTTGTCAAAAAGCATGTTGTATGTAACGAAATTTCGTTCTTATCTGTGCTGTAAAGTTAAAATTTGAATGACAAAAAAAGGAAGTCTAGTCTAGTCTAGTTTCAACGTTGGATTTTATGTTGGAGAATATTGGTTGGAAAATGACCAAAATTCAAATGGTCAAATCAATATTGATTAAACGTTGTCAAAAGCATGTTTCAACGTTGTATTTGTGTTGTAGAATATCGGTTGGAAAATGACCAAAATTCAATGGTCAAATCAACATTGATTAAACGTTGTCAAAAGCATGTTTCAATGTTGTATTTGTGTTGTAGAATATCGGTTGAAAAATGACCAAAATTCAATGGTCAAATCATCACAGATTAAACATTGTCAAAAGGCATGTTGTTTCAATATTGTATGTGTTGTAGAACATTGGTTAGAAAATGACCAAAATTCAATGGTCAAATCAACATGGATCAAAAGTTGTCAAAAAGCATGTTGTTTCAACGTTGTATTTGTGTTGTAGAATATTGGTTGGAAAATGACCAAAATTCAATGGTCAAATCAATATTGATTAAACATTTATAAATGGTTGATTTATATAGGCTAGTAAGGTAAAGTTTTGTACCTGACAAGTTTTGGCTTGTTGTCAAAAGCATGTTGTTTCAACGTTGTATTTGTGTTGTAGAATATCGGTTGGAAAATGACCAAAATTCAATGGTCAAATCATCACAGATTAAACATTGTCAAAATGCATGTTGTTTCAATATTGTATGTGTTGTAGAATATTGGTTAGAAAATGACCAAAATTTAATGGTCAAATCAACATGGATCAAAAGTTGTCAAAAAGCATGTTGTTTCAACGTTGTATTTGTGTTGTGAATATTGGTTGGAAAATGACCAAAATTCAACGGTCAAATCAACTTTGATTAAACGTTGTCAAAAAGCATGTTGTTTCAATATTGTATGTGTTGTAGAATATTGGTTAGTAAATGACCAAAATTCAATGGTCAAATCAACATGGATTAAACGTTGTCAAAATGCCTGTTTTAACGTTGTATTTGTGTTGTAGAATATTGGTTGGAAAATGACCAAAATTCAATGGTCAAATCAACATTGATTAAATGTTGTCAAAAGCATGTTTCAACGTTGTATTTGTGTTGTAGAATATCGGTTGGAAAATGACCAAAATTCAACGGTCAAATCATCACAGATTAAACATTGTCAAAAGGCATGTTGTTTCAATATTGTATGTGTTGTAGAATATTGGTTAGAAAATTACCAAAATTCAATGGTCAAATCAACACTGATTAAACGTTGTCAAAAAGCATGTTGTTTCAACGTTGGATTTTTTTTGTTGGAAAATATTGGTTGGAAAATTACCAAAATTCAATGGTCAAATCAACATTGATTAAACATTTATAAATGGTTGATTTATATAGGCTAGTAAGGTAAAGTTTTGTACCTGACAAGTTTTGGCTTGTTGTCAAAAGCATGTTGTTTCAACGTTGTATTTGTGTTGTAGAATATCGGTTGGAAAATGACCAAAATTCAATGGTCAAATCATCACAGATTAAACATTGTCAAAAGGCATGTTGTTTCAATATTGTATGTGTTGTAGAATATTGGTTAGTAAATGACCAAAATTCAATGGTCAAATCAACATGGACTAAACGTTGTCAAAAAGCCTGTTTTAACGTTGTATTTGTGTTGTAGAATATTGGTTGGAAAATGACCAAAATTCAATGGTCAAATCATCACAGATTAAACATTGTCAAAAGGCATGTTGTTTCAATATTGTATGTGTTGTAGAATATTGGTTAGAAAATGACCAAAATTCAATGGTCAAATCAACATGGATCAAAAGTTGTCAAAAAGCATGAAGTTTCAACGTTGTATTTTTGTTGTAGAATATTGGTTGGAAAATGACCAAAATTCAATGGTCAAATCAACTTTGATTAAACGTTGTCAAAAAGCATGTTGTTTCAATATTGTATGTGTTGTAGAATATTGGTTAGTAAATGACCAAAATTCAATGGTCAAATCAACATGGATTAAACGTTGTCAAAAAGCCTGTTTTAACGTTGTATTTGTGTTGTAGAATATTGGTTGGAAAATGACCAAAATTCAATGGTCAAATCAACATTGATTAAACGTTGTCAAA
Organism: Nerophis lumbriciformis; assembly: GCF_033978685.3. NCBI lineage: Eukaryota > Metazoa > Chordata > Actinopteri > Syngnathiformes > Syngnathidae > Nerophis > Nerophis lumbriciformis. The sequence goes on along the minus strand of NC_084586.2, from coordinate 12,358,168 downwards.
AAGCCTGTTTTAACGTTGTATTTGTGTTGTAGAATATCGGTTGGAAAATGACCAAAATTCAATGGTCAAATCATCACAGATTAAACATTGTCAAAAGGCATGTTGTTTCAATATTGTATGTGTTGTAGAATATTGGTTAGAAAATGACCAAAATTCAATGGTCAAATCAACACTGATTAAACGTTGTCAAAAAGCATGTTGTTTCAACGTTGGATTTTTTTGTTGGAAAATATTGGTTGGAAAATTACCAAAATTCAATGGTCAAATCAACATTGATTAAACATTTATAAATGGTTGATTTATATAGGCTAGTAAGGTAAAGTTTTGTACCTGACAAGTTTTGGCTTGTTGTCAAAAGCATGTTGTTTCAACGTTGTATTTGTGTTGCAGAATATTGGTTGGAAAATGACCAAAATTCAATGGTCAAATCATCACAGATTAAACATTGTCAAAAGGCATGTTGTTTCAATATTGTATGTGTTGTAGAATATTGGTTAGAAAATGACCAAAATTCAATGGTCAAATCAACATGCATGAAAAGTTGTCAAAAAGCATGTTGTTTCAACGTTGTATTTGTGTTGTAGAATATTGGTTGGAAAATGACCAAAATTCAATGGTCAAATCAACTTTGATTAAACGTTGTCAAAAAGCATGTTGTTTCAATATTGTATGTGTTGTAGAATATTGGTTAGTAAATGACCAAAATTCAATGGTCAAATCAACATGGATTAAACGTTGTCAAAAAGCCTGTTTTAACGTTGTATTTGTGTTGTAGAATATTGGTTGGAAAATGACCAAAATTCAATGGTCAAATCAACATTGATTAAACGTTGTCAAAAAAGCATGTTGTTTCAACGTTGGATTTTTTTTGTTGGAGAATATTGGTTGGGAAATGACCAAAGTTCAATGGTCAAATCAACATTGATTAAACATTTATAAATGGTTGATTTATATAGGCTAGTAAGGTAAAGTTTTGTACCTGACAAGTTTTGGCTTGTCAAGTACAAAACTTTACCTTACTAGCCTATATAAATCAACCATTTATAAATACACGACACTAGGCTAAATGAACCTCTTCAACTTGATTAAACGTTGTCAAAAAGCATGTTGTTTCAACGTTGGATTTTTTTGTTGGAGAATATTGATTGGAGAATGACCAAAATTCAATGGTCAAATCAACATGGATTAAAAGTTGTCAAAAAGCATGTTGTTTCAACGTTGTATTTGTGTTGTAGAATATTGGTTGGAAAATGACCAAAATTCAATGGTCAAATCAACATTGATTAAACGTTGTCAAAAGCATGTTTCAACGTTGTATTTGTGTTGTAGAATATTGGTTGGAAAATGACCAAAATTCAATGGTCAAATCAACTTTGATTAAACGTTGTCAAAAAGCATGTTGTTTCAATATTGTATGTGTTGTAGAATATTGGTTAGCAAATGACCAAAATTCAATGGTCAAATCAACATGGATTAAACGTTGTCAAAAAGCCTGTTTTAACGTTGTATTTGTGTTGTAGAATATTGGTTGGAAAATGACCAAAATTCAATGGTCAAATCAACATTGATTAAACGTTGTCAAAAAAGCATGTTGTTTCAACGTTGGATTTTTTTTGTTGGAGAATATTGGTTGGGAAATAACCAAAATTCAATGGTCAAATCAACCTTGATTAAACGTTGTCAAAAAAGCATGTTGTTTCAACGTTGGATTTTTTTTGTTGGAGAATATTGGTTGGAGAATGACCAAAATTCAATGGTCAAATCAACATGGATTAAAAGTTGTCAAAAAGCATGTTGTTTCAACGTTGTATTTGTGTTGTAGAATATTGGTTGGAAAATGACCAAAATTCAATGGTCAAATCAACATTGATTAAACGTTGTCAAAAGCATGTTTCAACGTTGTATTTGTGTTGTAGAATATTGGTTGGAAAATGACCAAAATTCAATGGTCAAATCAACTTTGATTAAACGTTGTCAAAAAGCATGTTGTTTCAATATTGTATGTGTTGTAGAATATTGGTTAGCAAATGACCAAAATTCAATGGTCAAATCAACATGGATTAAACGTTGTCAAAAAGCCTGTTTTAACGTTGTATTTGTGTTGTAGAATATTGGTTGGAAAATGACCAAAATTCAATGGTCAAATCAACATTGATTAAACGTTGTCAAAAAAGCATGTTGCTTCAACGTTGGATTTTTTTTGTTGGAGAATATTGGTTGGGAAATGACCAAAATTCAATGGTCAAATCAACCTTGATTAAACGTTGTCAAAAAAGCATGTTTCAACGTTGGATTTTTTTTGTTGGAGAATATTGGTTGGGAAATGACCAAAATTCAATGGTCGAATCAACATTGTCAAAAAGGATGTTGTTTCAACGTTATGTTTGAGTTGCTCAACATCAGGACCTAATTCAACAAGTTCTCAACGCTGTTTTATTGTCTTGTGCCTGCTGGGTGTCTTTGGCCACGGAGGCCACGCTTTGGAATATTCCAAAAAAATCCCTTCTGAACTCCGGTTTGTTGGAAGGAAGGAGGGAGGGAGGCGGAGCTAAGTAAGTGTTGTGTCCCTTAGACATGAAGTGAACGCAGCACTGGAGGTCGTGTTTGAAATTGTGCAAATGTGTGTGTGTGGTGTAAAAGATGAGATGCATGTAAAAGGGTCAGCAGGGTTCTTGGGCCTTACCTTCACTGCAGTCGTTGCCTTGGTAACCGGTGTCGGAGCAGTCGCAGACGGCCAGGTCGTTGACCAAGCTGCACACGCCGCCGTTTTGGCACTGGTGGTCCGGCCCGCAGCCGGCCGTAACCGTGACGCCCTCGGAGTTGTCCAGCGCCACCAACGAGCCGTTGATGCTCACCGCCGTGATCCAGCCACGGAAGGCGGGGTGCTCTCGTACCGACGGCGAGGTGAGGCGCAGGGGCGACGAGTGGAGCTCCGACGTCACTCCGCCCACGTAGGTGTGGCTGAACACCGTCATGTCTCTCCTCTTGCTCTTCACCTCCGCCCAGCCCTCCAGCCGCCCGTCCACCTCCAGCGAGGTGTTCTTCCAGTCCCGCTTGACGCGCACGGCGTGCCAGCGCCCGTCGCTCACCGCCACGCCCGACTGCAGCTCGGCGGGCTCGGCGCAGAAGATGGAGAAGCGCAGGCGCAGGTGGCCGCGCAGGAGCAGCAGCTCCAGGAAGTCGCAGAAGCCCTCGTCGTCCAGGTAGACCAGCAGGCCCTCCTGGCTGTGCGTCCGCAGGCTGAAGCTCAGCACGCTCTCGCAGCAGGCGTTCCACACCGGGAAGCGGCCCCACTGGTTGGACACGGCGCCGAACTCCAGCACCTCGCCTTGGGCCTGGCCCCCCACGCTGCACAGGCACAGGCCCAGGAAGAGCAGAGGGGCCGCCGCCCAGACGCACATCGCCATCACACTCATGCGCGCACGCTCGCACTCACACACACTGGCAGAAGGGGGGGGGGGGGGAGGCTAGAGCTGGGAAGCGTGCTCTACAGCGCTCATGGTGACGGCACTTTGTAGGGACGGGTCTCAGGTGCACCCTGCGTTCCTAACGAGGTGACGCTTGGGATCCTTCTTTCACCCTCCGCTCAGTCCTTCATTCCGACGACCGCGCCATCTTTACACGTGCGCCCAAACGGACGTGAACTCCATCTTCGTGGCCCAGATAGGGGCCTGCTCCCCCCCGCCCCACGCAGGAAAACTCCCCACGGAGCTCGGCGCGTGCGTTTTGTACGGCTCACACACCGCTAACAGAGAGAAATGACATCGTCATTGCAGGATTCTCTCCCCTCCCCGTCTTACTTAGCGGGGGCAAGATTTGAAGAATGGTGTGTGTGTGCATGTGTGTGTGTGTGTGTGTGTGTGTGTGTGTGCCTGGTCATCACTCTTCCGCCACCTACAGAGAGAGAACAGAGATGGGACAGTCAAGTCAAGAGTAAACAACACTAAAATTAGCCTCATCACACTATTTTTAAATAACATTTTCCACATTGAAGGATTCTATGGTTTTCATCACAATTAGCAGCAGCGGTGATGCGGCGGATGAGTCAAACCATAGCGAATTAACCTGTCATTTCACGAACTCCCTCCACAAACAAACGATACGACGTGGGGGGGGCACAAAAAAAAAAAAAGAGGAAGAAAACGCGGGCGACATCTTTGTTATTGATAGACGAGGTGAATGACTGCGGTTGAAATATCGATTGTCGATTTGCAGACATTCCTCCGCTCCATGTCCCCCCCATTCCTTTCTTTCGCTCCTTTACTCGTCACCTAATTACTCCTACTTCCCCAGTGGTACCAAAAAACGATTAAAAATAGTTAAATGAATGATATTTGTCGGCAAATTTCATATTTAAAGGTGGGAAAATAGGACCTACCTCACTAGCATCCTTTTGGTGCCGCGGCGGCTCGCGACTCATCGATCCCTCCGCCTCCCTCCTTCCTTCCTTCCTTCCTTACCGGCGGAGGTGAGTCGAAAAGCCGACTAAAAGGGAGCCTGGCGGCGGGAAAGGTAGCTCGGGAGGAACCCGCTCCGAGGAAATGAAAAGGTCCAGGCTCACCTCCAAGGTGTTCTCTCCCGGGAGGAGGTAGAGGAAGGGGGGGGGGAGTGGGAAAGGTGCAGTAAGATATATGCTCTCCTCCTCGAGACTGCGCGCGAGGGCTCGTCACGTGACTGCGAAGTGCGCGAGCGCGTGAAGAGAGAGAGAGAGAGAGAGAGAGAGCGAGAGTAAGGTAGAGTCGGGGGGGCGGACCGAGCCAAATACCGATAGTGTCGATATCAATGGCAAGCATGATGAGAACTAGGGGTGTGGGAAAAAATCGATTCGAATTCGAATCGCGATTCTCACGTTGTGCGATTCAGAATCGATTCAAAAAAAAAAAAAAATCGTTTTTTATTTTTATTTTATTTTTATTTTAGATTAATCAATCCAACAAAACAATACACAGCAATACCATAACAATGCAATCCAATACCAAAACCAAACCCGACCCAGCAACACTCAGAACTGCAATAAACAGAGCAATTGAGAGGAGACAAACCAAAAGTAGTGAAACAAAAATGAATATTATCGACAACAGTATCAATATTAGTTACAATTTCAACATAGCAGTGATTAAAAATCCCTCATTGACATTATCATTAGACATTTATAAAAAAAAAATTTAAAAAAAGAACAATAGTGTCACAGTGGCTTACACTTGCATCGCATCTCATAAGCTTGACAACACACTGTGTCCAATATTTTCACAAAGATAAAATAAGTCATATTTTTGGTTAATTTAATAGTTAAAACAAATTTACATTATCGCAATCAGTTGATAAAACATTGTCCTTTACAATTATAAAAGCTTTTTACAATAAATCTAAAAAAAAAAATAACTGAAATTTATATAGCGCTTTTCCAAGTACCCAAAGTCACTTTACATGTAGAACCCATCAAGCCCATCAGCAGGCGGCATGGCGTAGTGGGTAGAGCAACCGTGCCAGAAACCTGAGGGTTGCAGGTTCGCTCCCCGCCTCTTACCATCCAAAAAATCGCTGCCGTTGTGTCCTTGGGCGGGACACTTCACCCTGTGCCACTCACACCGGTGAATTGAATGATGAATGATGAATGATAGGTGGTGGTCAGAGGGGCCGTTGGCGCAAATTGCAGCCACGCTTCCGTCAGTCTACCCCAGGGCAGCTGTGGCTATGAAAGTAGCTTACCACCACCAGGTGTGAATGATTGATGGGTTCTACATGTAAATCTACTACTCTGCTTGCATGTCAGCAGACTGGGGTAGATCCTGCTGAAATCCTATGTATTGAATGAATAGAGAATCCTTTTGAATCGGAAAAATATCGTTTTTGAATCGAGAATCGCGCTGAATCGAAAAAATAGATTTATAATCCAATCGATATTGAATCGAATCGTGGGACACCCAAAGGTTCGCAGCCCTACTAATTATGTTAAATAAAAACTGCTTATCAGTCTTTGAAATTTGTCTGGCGTTGTCACTCACCGATGTCACGCTTAAAACCCTTAATCAGGCTGTAGATTGTAGAGTGCACAAACTAGAAATTCATGGTGCAAAAATGTCTCTGTAGACATTATTTAGTCGGGACCCGGGGTGGACCGCTCGCCTGTGCAACGGTCGGGGACATCTCTCGAGATGGTCTCCTGCTGGCCCCACCAGTGACGTGCAGTCACTAGAGGCAGGTGAGGCGGGGGAAAGAAAAAAAATGTAAAAAGAAAAAAATATATATTAAATTGTTAAATGTATCCAGTGATTATACTATAAAGTTATTTTCCATTGAACTTCACCAGTTTTAGATTATTTTTATTCAAAATCGCTGAATTTTCACATCATACTGAGAAGAGACGGTGCGGTGACCAGCAGCCAGTCGAGGCACGTCACTCAGTGCCTCAACATGGACGGACTCGGCTATCTGCTGGTCTGCTGTGCAGTGAGACCGTATTGCTATTTGAATTATATTATACATTTCCATAGTTTAGTTAGCTGAGGTATATAATGTACAGTGTATTTTGTCAACAACTGTATGTGTGTAACGTATTTCTTGTGCTGAGCCATCATAAAACGGCTGCAAAAGACGCACTGGCTGAGGCTCGCCTCCTGCACCCCCGCCGCAGAATGCACGGCAACCCCTGACGGGAGTGTTATATCAACTAAAGCCCACACTTAAACTTTCCACGTGCAAGATTGAATCTATTTAAAAAAGTTATTTCATAAGAAGCCAAAAAGTGCAAAAACAATAATGTTCGTGTTGGAGGAGTTGTGAATGACTGCAGGGCCACAACATTAGGTACACCTGCAGACTGCAGGTGTACCTAATTCACAACTCCTCCAACACGAACATTATTGTTTTTGCACTTTTTGGCTTCTTATTAAATAACTTTTGTAACCTATTTTTATGGGCTTTCCTCTTTGTGATGTTAAGTTCCTGTTATGCGCTGTTATACAGTATATGCCTTGAGCTCTTATTTTGAAGGCGGTAAGAGCGGAAGTGATGTCACGTTGCGGAGGTTTTTGAAAGAAGGTAAATAAAGTGGTCCTCGTGTAAACTGGAGCCTCCGTGTTTGTTATTTTGTAGTTTCATACAGTATAGGCGACATTTATAAACCCTTGGTGACACTTTTTTAAATAGATTCAATCTTGCACGTGGAAAGTTTAAGTGAGGGCTTTAGTTGATATAACACTCCCATCAGGGGGTTCATTAATCCAGCACAACAGCGGCGCATTTATAAGTAAAGGTAAGACCATAATAACGTTTTTTTATTAAATGTGCTTTTTTGTGTGCTACAGTTTGTATGTGTAAAGTTAAAGTTAAGTTAAAGTACCAATGATTGTCACACACACACTAGGTGTAATGAAATGTGTCCTCTGCATTTGACCCATCCCCTTGTTCACCCCCTGGGAGGTGAGGGGAGCAGTGGGCAGCAGCGGCGCCGCGCTCGGGAATCATCTTTGGTGATTTAACCCCCAATTCCAACCCTTGATGCTGAGTGCCAAGCAGGGAAGAATGCTGGTTTGAGCTTATAAACATAACCCGTTAACTGCTGCCAATCAAATGGTGAATAAGATACTCTTTAGGGTTCATATGTTTGTAAATCTGACTGTGATGAAGTCAGTGCCTCACCAGCCATCAACCTCACCGCACGTCACTGGGCCCCACTATGGACTGGTCTCTCACTATTATGTTAGATCCACTATGGACTGGTCTCTCACTATTATGTTAGATCCACTATGGACTGGACTTTCACAATATTATGCTAGACCCACTCGACGTGCATTGCATCCGGTCTCCCCTAGAGGTTCGGGGGGGTCACCCACATCTGCGGTCCTCTCCAAGGTTTCTCATTGTCATTCTCATTGACATCCCACTTGGTTGAGTTTTTCCTTGCCCTTATGTGGGATCTGAACCGAGGATGTCGTTGTGGCTTGTGCAGCCCTTTGAGACACTCGTGATTTAGGGCTATATAAATAAACATTGATTGATTGATTGATTATGTCCCCACATGACCATTGCTGGAGAAATACTATGCAGAAGCACATTTACGCACTACTGGGCATTGTACAAAACAGGTTATTTTCTGGCGCATTTAAAAATCAATTAACCCGCATCAGCAATTAAAACATATCTTATGTGGTACTGTCAAAATTAAAATCGCAAAAAACAAATTAAACGTGAAAAAAATAAAGAAATAAAATATTTGAACTCATAATTTGTCGCACCCATGACGTTAAAGTGCATCCGGCAGTGGACGCTCCTCTATGGGGTCTTGGGGCACTAGGAGGTTAACCCCTTTACTACTGTTACCCCAGGTGGCCCTTGGCAAAGGCCTAGTACCTGACTGACCCCTAGCCAGGGATACAGTGAAGACCTCAACGGCGGAGCAGGCAGAAGATGGTAGATTTAAGAACTACCACAATAGCTGCGATGGCGGAAGAAGGCTGCAGCAGAAAAGGGGGCCCAGTCATCTTGGACTCCATGCCACTGGACCCTGACCCGATTCTGTCAAGGATCGTGTGGTGACTGTCTGTGCACCAGTCTCCCCACGTAAAACAAAGTCACGCACAGGCATCCTCCATAAAGGGATACACCCCTACCAGGAGGATCGTCATACTCGTTCAAGCGACCGCCGATAAATCAGTAGTACCCCTCGTCGATTCGAGTGGAAACGGCGGGCATTTCCCCATTTCATCGCCATCATCGTCTCACAAGATGTAGTTTCTCTTTAAATATCCTTCTTGAAAATGGCCTCGCAAACATACAGTATATTTGCCACCTAATCAACGTTTTGTTCTCCTTCCTTGTGGGTCAACTTAGCAGGTGTGACAAATGAGTATCCAATCCCAGTCTCGTTAACATCATCAATCAATCAATGTTTATTTATATAGCCCTAAATCACAAGTGTCTCAAAGGGCTGCACAAGCCACAACGACATCCTCGGCTCAGAGCCCACATCAGGGCAAGGAAAAACTCAACCCAATGGGATGTCAATGAGAAACCTTGGAGGCTACCTAGATAGGCTACTGTCAACAACTTGTGATCTGATTGGCTATCGCAACTGTCTATCAACTTCTCAAAGTCATCCGCTAATGGTCCCAGTGAGTATCCAATCACAGGACGCGTAAATGTCACATTTAACGTAAGGCCATCTTTACGGACAACAACTCGTGATCTGATTGGCTATCGCAACTGTCTATCAACTGTGTATGTGCATAGACGCCTGCATTGTTGATTCTGAAGGCCCCGGGCAGATTTGGTACAGCATGGCAACATAACAACTCTCATTGGACAAAAACTCTAACCTAACAACAACAGCGCTGGAAGGAGCATAATATGACACGAAGAGACAATGAATACTTTTAGACTCGAACCCGGGTTTGAACATTTGGGGACTTTTGATGACTTTTCCAACTTTTCTCCCCCACCTCCCGTGGGACTTTGCCGGGTGAATTTTGGGCATTTTGGGCATCCCGGGACTCGCGCGGCCGGCGGCGGGACTTGTGGCATTCGAACCCGGGTAGGTATTTTGAACATTTTGTGGACTTTTGCCGACTTTTCCAACTTTTATCCCCCACTTCCCATGGGACTTTGCTGGGTGCGTTATGGACATTTTGGGCATCCCGGGACTTGCGCGGCCGGCGGCAGGACTTGTGGCATTCGAACCCGGGTAGGTATTTTGAACATTTTGGGGACTTTTGCCGACTTTTCCAACTTTTATCCCCCACTTCCCGTGGGACTTTGCTGGTTGCGTTATGGACATTTTGGGCATCCCGGGACTCGCGTGGCCGGTGGCAGGACTTGTGGCATTCGAACCCGGGTAGGTATTTTGAACATTTTGTGGACTTTTGCCGACTTTTCCAACTTTTATCCCCCACTTCCCATGGGACTTTGCTGGGTGCGTTATGGACATTTTGGGCATCCCGGGACTTGCGCGGCCGGCGGCAGGACTTGTGGCATTCGAACCCGGGTAGGTATTTTGAACATTTTGGGGACTTTTGCCGACTTTTCCAACTTTTATCCCCCACTTCCCGTGGGACTTTGCTGGTTGCGTTATGGACATTTTGGGCATCCCGGGACTCGCGTGGCCGGTGGCAGGACTTGTGGCATTCGAACCCGGGTAGGTATTTTGAACATTTTGTGGACTTTTGCCGACTTTTCCAACTTTTATCCCCCACATCCCGTGGGACTTTGCTGGGTGCGTTATGGACATTTTGGGCATCCCGAGACTTGCGCGGCCGGCGGCGAGACTTGTGGCACTCAAACCCGGTATTTTGAACATTTTGGGGACTTTTGCCGACTTTTCCAACTTTTATCCCCCACTTCCCGTGGGACTTTGCTGGTTGCGTTATGGACATTTTGGGCATCCCGGGACTCGCGTGGCTGGCGGCGGGACTTGTGGCACTCGAACCCGGGTAAGTATTTTGAACCATTTGGGGACTTTTGCCGACTTTTTCAACTTTTATCCCCCACTTCCCGTGGGACTTTGCTGGGTGAGTTTTGGACATTTTTGGCATCCCGGGACTTGCGCGGCCGGCGGCGGGACTTGTGGCACTCGAACCCGGGTAGTTATTTGGAACAATTTGGGGACTTTTGCCGACTTTTCCAACTTTTCTCCCTCACTTCCCATGGCGCGTTTTGGACATTTTGGGCATCCCAGGACTTGCGTGGCCGGCGGCGATACTTGTGGCACTCGAACCTGGGTAGGTATTTTGAACATTTTGGGGACTTTTGCCAACTTTTCTCCCCCACTTCCCGTGGGACTTTGATGGGTGCTTTATGGACATTTTGGCCATTCCGGGACTTGCGTGGCCGGCGGCGGGACTTGTGGCACTCAAACCTGGGTAGGTATTTTGAACATTTTGGGGACTTTTGCCGACTTTTCCAACTGTTATCCCCCTTCCCCGTGGGACTTGGCTGGGTGCGTTATGGACATTTTGGGCATCCCGGGACTTGCGCAGCCGGCGGCGGGACTTGTGAGACTGGAACCTGGGTAGATATTTTGGACAAAACTGGGACTTTTGACCATTTTGGCCGCCTCTTCCCCTCTTCTTCCCCGCCTTCCTGTGCACCATTGCTGGGTGTGTTTTGGACATTTTGGACATCCCGGCATCCGGCGGGACTCGTGGGACTGGAACCTAGGTAGGTATTTTGGACTAAATTGGGACTTTTGACCATTTTGGCCATTTTCTCCCCTCTTCTTCCCCGCCTTCCTGTGCACCAATGCTGGGTGTGTTTTGGACATTTTGCGCACCCCGGCGTCTGGCCAGACTTGTGGGACTGGAACCCGGGTAGGTATTTTGGACAATATTAGGACTTTTGGCCGGTTAGGGTTAGGGTTTAGGGAAAGTAAATAAAAAAAAAAGCTTTTATCTTTAATTATGATCATGATTTCTGGTTATGTTAGGCCAGCAGAGAAGTCCTTGCTGGCCCTGATGGCACACCACTGGCTAGTAGCTAATCTTAACCAAATCGCTATCATTATCCGAAAGAAGCTATTGGTTACGTTTCAGCGTAGTTTACATGACTACACGCCAAAAGGCAGACAATAATACATTGGAAAGTTAGCGCCCTCAAGGCATCCCCATAAAGGTTAGAAACAACCCCTTTTATTTTTTTATTTAGCCTCCAGCTAGGTGGCAGCAGCGCTCTAATTAATCAACAAACTGAGCAGAAAATCATTTAAGTTTAATATAAATATTTTTTAGGTTTGCATAAAAAAAATGTTTGCAGAAAATTTTTGTCAAAAATGTTTGTGGTTTTACTTACGATCAACGAATGAAAGGCAAAATCACTGAAGGATCCTGAGAAAAGGTGTTATTGTCACTATTGGTATCAACAATACTATCCTGTATTAGCCTGGTGTCGGAGCGATACCAGAATCTGCAGTATCGGCCACCACCAGTAGAGAGACATAGAAAGGAGAGAGCAGAGAGAGAGAGGTTAGGAGATGGGCGGGGCTGCTGCATCTCACCAGCAAAGAGGTGACAGTCAGCCAGCCCAATGATGGCGACCAGAAGGGTCGCAACATGCCAGACCGTTGTCCTCTCACCGCCATCGCCAAACTGAAAGATGACAATCAAAAGTGTATAAAAACACACACAGGTGCTGCTTGATACAAATATTCAGGGTAAATGCGTTCTGATCTTCACTGTAATTGCTGTAATTTGCATGCCAGGCCACTAGTTGGCGATGCTACTTTGAGAAGAAACACCATCTCCCATCCCTCCTGGTCTTTCTCAAAGGTGTATTTTGACTACTCGTGCATTGCTTTCCTGATTTATACATCATACAGTCATGACCGTGAGGTATTTGGTTGCGTAGCTAAAGTGCGGAGATACAGTATTACCAACTAGACTAATTTGCTTTGTCAGCTATAACCATACTTGCCAGCCCTCCCGAATTTCCCGGGAGACTCCCGAAATTCAGCGCCTCTCCCGAAAACCTCCCGGGACAAATATTCCCCCGAAAATCTCCCGATTTTCAGCCGGAGCTGGAAGCCACGCCCCCTCCAGCTCCATGCGGACCTGAGTGAGGACAGCCTTTTTTCATGACGGGAGGACAACAGGGTGACAAGAACTAAATCATCCAGACTAGAGATAAATTGTATTATTATGTTCATTTTACCTAAAAATAAATATATTTATTAATTAAAAAAAAAAAAAAAAACTAAATAGATTTTTTTTATATTTTGCTTAAAACATCAAAATTAATTGTATTTTTATTTGTATTTTTTCGTGACTCCTTATTACATCCAGCCATAGAATTATACATTAAAATAAACATATTTGAAATAATTGATTTTAAATTATCATAATAATTCATTTAAAATTACCATATTTAATTATTAAAAATAATTGCTTGTTTATCAACAACTTTAGCATTTTATTCATTACATTTTGAAACTCTCAGAAGCCAAGTTATGTTATATTCCTTAATATTTATTTTTGCAAGTTTGAAGTATCAATTATCTAAACACAGTTTTGTTTGCATATTTTCAGGATGTAGAGAGATATATATATATATATATTTATATGTATATATATATATATATATGTCTTAATAAGGTTATCCAAAAAATAGTGCTCGATACCATAGTAGAGCGCAATATATGTATCAGGAGATTTTCTCCTGATGATTGAGGGAACCCCCTCATGAAACAGGCCTGTAGAGATGAAGTAGTCTTGTGATTTTTTTCCCCACACATACATATATATATATATATATATATATATATATATATATATATATATATATATATATATATATATATATATATATATAATATGTATGAAATACTTGACTTGGTGAATTCTAGCTGTCAATATACTCCTCCCCTCTTAACCACGCCCCCACCCCCCACCTCCCGAAATCGGAGGTCTCAAGGTTGGCAAGTATGGCTGTAACACAAACGTTGTTCGGATAGCTTAACCTTATAGTGGGTCTGGGTTAGTTAATTAACCCTGTAACACCCCTTGTTGTAAAATTACAACGTTACCTTTAACCATCCTAAAAAACAATCTGTTATATTTTTTTTACCACATTTACATAGTCATTGGGTCCTATTGTTCAGTCTCACAAGGCTATTGGATCGTACGTTTGTTTATAAGTCACGCCTTCTGGCCATGAACTCACACAACCTCTCAAGGTTTCCTTCGAACAACATCTATTTGTTTCATTGGACTGGATTCATCAGATTCAAGTAAGTAAAATGTCTTTTTTTTTTTTTTTTGGTTGCACTACCGACTGAGAAAGAGATGACAGTATTATGTCTTCAGTAATGCGGACGCTGTATCGATCCGCTGTGGTGAAGAAGGAGCTGAGCCGGAAGGCAAAGCTCTCAATTTACCGGTCGATCTACGTTCCCATCCTCACCTATGGTCACGAGCTTTGGGTTATGACCGAAAGGACAAGATCACGGGTACAAGCGGCCGAAATGAGTTTCCTCCGCCAGGTGGCGGGTCTCTCCCTTAGAGATAGGGTGAGAAGCTCTGTCATCCGGGGGGAGCTCAAAGTAAAGCCGCTGCTCCTCCACACCGAGAGGAGCCAGATGAGGTGGTTCGGGCATCTGGTCAGGATGCCACCCGAACGCCTCCCTAGGGAGGTGTTTAGGGCACGTCCAACTGGTAGGAGGCCACGGGAAAGACCCAGGACATGTTGGGAAGACTATGTCTCCCGGCTGGCCTGGGAACGCCTCGGGATCCCCCGGGAGGAGCTGGACGAAGTGGCTGGGGAGAGGGAAGTCTGGGCTTCCCTGCTTAGGCTGCTGCCCCCGCGACCCGACCTCGGATAAGCGGAAGAAGATGGATGGAGTATTATGTGCTCACAGATGCTACCTGGTGGTTGTTTGGGCACACTGCAACCAGTCCTGGATAGTCCCACACAGGATTCTACGGCACCGTTCACAGGATTGCTTTATGTCAGGTTCAAACACTGATGACATCTATTAAACAGACAAAGAAGCAAGGAATTAAACAGAAACAGAATTAAATTTGGCTCAATTGAGGAGAAACGTCTGGCCTGTACTATTGTGCAGTCTCCTCCCATACTTACCAACCCTCCCAATTTTCCCGGGACACTCCCGAATTTCAGTGCCTCTCCCAAAAATCTCCCGGGGAAAACATTCTCCCGAATTTCTCCCGATTTCCACCCGGACAACAATATTGGGGGCGTGCCTTAAAGGCACTGCCTTTAGCGTCCTCTACAACCTGTCGTCACGTCCGCTTTTCCTCCATACAAACAGCGTGCCGGCCAAGTCACATAATATATGCGGCTTTTACACACACACACAAGTGAATGCAAGGCATACTTGATCAACAGCCATACAGGTCACACTGAGGGTGGCCGTATAAACAACTTTAACACTGTTACAAATATGCGCCACACTGTGAACCCACACCAAACAAGAATGACAAACATATTTCCGGAGAACATCCGCACCGCAATACAACATAAACACAACAGAACAAATACCCAGAAACCCTTGCAGCACTCACTCTTCCGGGACGCTACAATATGCACCCCCCCACTACAACCAAACCCTGCCCACATCAATACCGCCCATCTCCCGAATTCGGAGGTATCAAGGTTGGCAAGTATGTCTCCATCACTCTCTGACGAAAGATTGTACGCCTCCTCTTTTTTTGGACTTTCCCTGATTACATGGCAACAGCTGTTTCTAAGGGAGGGGGGTCGTAAACAGCCATCGCCTTTGATTACAAAACAGCTCAAAGAAAAGGTGCCTGGAGGGAGGTCAGGCCCTGCCTCCTCTCCGCTTTGTAGATCTCGGGTAAAGACAAAATCTTCCCGTGGTTTACAATAGAAGAAAGAAACCGACGCATTCATGTCGCTTCCCATCGTACACAGTGGAGTTTTACAAGCCTTCTGCTCGGTAGGATCAAAGACAGCTTTTGTCTGCTCGCAGGGCGAGCTGAACTCAATGTAACACAAAGTTTTGTGATTACTTAGATACAATTATTCTGACACTTTATAGTATTTTTTAAATGTCCGATCTGCATCCTTTAATTATACTGAATGCTTACACCTTTAGGGTAAACAAACGCTTCTGCTCCTGAAGTTTCGCAGCTAAATGTTATGGCTCAGACTCCTGCCGCCGCCGCTCATCCATCTGTGCGCTCCAGTGGGAGCACCGCGGGCCACGCCCACGGGCATTCCCTCTCCGCTGCGGGCGCACCTCTGCACGGCTGCAGGAGATCTGCAATCAGCGCACCTGCCTGGGATGAGCGAACTGCCTTCTTAAGCCTGCACAACCTGCCATCCTTCGCCGGAATAGAGTCTTCTGTTACCTTTGTAAGCACCCCGTGTCTGGCTTCCATCCCGCAAACTCGCTCTTCCCCCGTGACTTTCTTGTTTCCGTTGTGTCTGATGTTCCTGTTGTCTTCCCGCAGCGCTTCCCGTGTTCTCCTGTGATCCCCCGTTGTTCCCCTTGCTTCCCGGACTGCCCTTTTGGATTCTCGACCTCCCGCTTGGACACGTTCCTCTCGACGCCTCTCGCTCGCCCTGGATCATCTGTCTTCCTGCCCTGTCCCTCCTCTCGCCCAGCACAACAATAGGTAACACACACGACAGCTAATCACACACATAGCTACACACCACATACACTTTTGGATCTAGTTCACACTCAATTTCCTTAGTTTATATTATTATTGTTGGATTATTATATATAGCATACTTGCCAACCTTGAGACCTCCGATTTCGGGAGGTGGGGTGTGGGGGGGGCGTGGTCGGGGGCGTGGCTAAGAGGGGAGGAGTATATTTACAGCTAGAATTCACCAAGTCAAGTATTTCATATAAATATACAGTATATATATATATATATATATATATATATATATATATATATATATATATATATATATATATATATATATATATATATACTGTATATATATATATATATATATATATATATATATATACATACACATATATATACCGTATATATATATATATGTATAGTAAAATAAATATATATATATATATATATATATATATATATATATATATATATATATATATATATATATATATATATATATGTATATATATATATATATATATATATATATATATATAGAGACAGTGCATGTGGATCACATGTTACCATGGAGAAAACATGGAGAGACTGGAATGTAATAGAGTGATCTATGTTTGTCTGTTGCCATCTCCTGGTGAATGTTGGCTATAGCGTACTGGGGTTACTTTTTGGTTGGCCAACGATTTACGTGGTGTTGCGCACCTGACGTCAAGTGTGTGAGTCTGTTCTGAAGTCGACAGTAAAGAGAAGTACTTCATCCCCTCGCCTGTTTATTGCCTCCAACTCAATATATTACAACAACATTGCTCCATGCGGACCCTCCAGGTCCGCATGGAGCTGGAGGGGACGTGGCCTCCAGGTCCGCCTGAATTTCGGGAGATTTTCGGGAGAAAATGTGAGAGGGAGAGGCGCTGAATTTCGGGAGTCTCCCGGAAAATCCGGGAGGGTTGGCAAGTATGATATATAGTGACTATATATAATAAATACTTAGAGCCATAAACCCCCTGGTGTCTGTTGCCGTCACCTCCCTTCGTTAAACATAACACTAAAAGTGTGAAAATGTGTCAAAACACGCGCTTCGACTGCGTTGCCCGTGCTATTATTTTTCTGACCGATACACGGGATGGACTTGAAATTTCTCATACGGCTGTACAAAACAACCTTCATGGTGTTTTGCCGAATCACCACGAAAAAGAATAGGCTAGCACGTGTGTAAAATCGGTGGTAAAAAAAAACATGGGCTTGTGTTACATGTATGCCAGCATGTACCTCCTAACCATTTTAAGCAACATGAAAATTAAAAGTTTTCTTGGTCTCACACGCAAGCACACACGAGAGATCAGACATGCATATCCGGCCGGCCATCTTTACGTCCACTGTGTGCTTATGTCGACATATTTACCCCGGCGAGGCTTTAGAGGTTGATTAACAGCATCTGTGCGACCACACAGAGAGACCGTGAAACAGATATTAACCATATTTAAGACCACGGTGAGCGGAGCGGCCATTAAAATGCCTGCGCAGGCAAGACGTTGTGCAAATGTGATCTTATGTTCGGAGGGGGTGGGGGTTACTATGGTAACTATCCGCAGCATCAGCATCCATTGGATTGACCACCACGTAGCGAGACCACGATTCTCTCTCTCTCTCTCTCGCCCCTCCCCATCCTCGAGCCAAGCTGACCTTTCGGAGGAAAAAAGACTTTATCAAATAATAATGTTCCTCCAGCTTTTCCCAAGAGCAACATGAAAAAACGATAGTGGAAGCAGAAGGAAGTAAAATGGTGCACAAATCTTATATTTCCTCACACCTTGTTATATCTACTGTACAGTAAATAGGAGGTGCATGACAGGTAAATAAATGAGACAGAGGTGGGGAAAAATCACAGTGGGTTTATTTTTTTTTGTGTGATTTAGAAATGTGAATTTATTTGATGAAAATAGGCCATCAGTCAGTAAGAGAGTGCTGCATTTTTATGTTTTTTTTTTTTTTTTTAAAGTTATACGCTTAATGATGATTTTTAAAAAAAACATCCAAAAAGCAGATGAAGCAGCTGTACTGGCTGCAGATTCTGCCTAGCAACAGAACGGCCCAGGAGGATAAAATGATCGGAAAAGGGATTTGTTTTCTTGTGTGATTTTGAAATTGCAATTTATTTGATAAAAAAATAGACCACCAGTCAGTAAGAGAATGATGTATTTTCTAAGTTTTATTATTAATGATGTAAAAAAAAAACAAAAAAAAACTAAAAGCCCAGAATAATCAGCAGCTGCGGTTTTGAATCCTGCAAGGCAACAAGTAGCTTGGGGAAAAACAAGACAAAACATTTTAGTTGGAAAAATTGCAGGAGTAGATTGTTTTACCGTTTTTATTTTAAGTATTAATTAATATATAAAAAAAAAATGTTTTAAATTTTTAACACCATATATACAGCAGTGTATCACTGAAATTTGGGTTGGTTAGACAAAATATATTTTGATTTGACTAATAATAATAATAAAAAAATCACAAAAAAAAAAAAATTCATAAAAATATATGTATAAATATGATAAATAGATTTTACTTGTATAGCGCTTTCCGACCTTCAAGGTACTTCGATGCCATTTCCACAATCACCATTTATACACACACTCACACACGAATGGCAGGAGGACACAACGGACGTGACTAGGATGGCAGAAGCTGGGATCGAACCTGGAACCCTCAAGTTGCTGGCACTGCCGCTCTACCACCCGAGCCACGCCGTCCCCATACATATGTATGTATACATATAAATACATATAAATACATATATATATAAACATACACACACATAATTATACATATGTACACACACACATAAATATACATATATACTCATATACATACATAAATACATATATATAAATATATATATATATATTATATATATATATATATATATATATATATATATATATATATATATATATATATATATATATATATATATATATATATATATATATATATATATATATATATATGTCTTCCCACAGGCTGTGGGAAGACCTGTCCTTCGTTTTAAAGATGTGTGTAAGCGTGATATGAAGGCCAGTGACATCAACCCATTAAACTGGGAAGCTTCTTCAGCTGAACGTGGGAAATGGAGGAAGTTAGTGAAGGAGGGCGTACATCAGAGTGACTTAAGAAGAGTAAGACAGTGGGAGGAGAAGCATGAACGTAGAAAGCGAACAGTCACACCCCCGCTGAATCAACCAACAATACAATATGTATGCAGGAACTGCAACAAAGCATGCCTGTCAAGAATTGGCTTATATAGTCACAACAGGCGTTGCACAGGACATGGATTGACATTTGTGCGCAAAACTCTATTGTCTCTCGAGATAAACAGATGCCAGAGAATATATATATATATATATACCGTATTTTTTGGAGTATAAGTCGCACCGGCCGAAAATGCATAATAAAGAAGGAAAAAAACATATATAAGTCGCATTTTTTGGGGAAATTTATTGGATAAAACCCAACACCAAGAATAGACATTTGAAAGGCAATTTAAAATAAATAAAGAATAGTGAACAACAGGCTGAATAAGTGTACGTTATATGAGGCATAAATAAGCAACTGGTATGTTAACGTAACATATTATGGTAAGAGTCATTCAAATAACTATAACATATAGAACATGCTATACGTTTACCAAACAATCTGTCACTCCTAATCGCTAAATCCCATGAAATCTTATACGTCTAGTCTCCTACGTGAATGAGATCAATAATATTATTTGATATTTTACGGTAATGTGTTAATAATTTCACACATAAGTCGCTCCTGAGTATAAGTCTGTAAAAAAAACTGCGACATATAGTCCGAAAAATACGGTGTATATATATATATATATATATATATATATATATATATATATATATATATATATATATATATATATATATATATATATATATATATATATATACACGTTTGTACATATATGAAATTAAAGAATAAAAAAGTACACTACTAAAGTAATATATTAAGTGCTTACCACTACCATGAGTAAGATGTTGTAATAATTAGCAAATTAACTGAAAATGTCTGGTTGATCAAAGTTTTTTTTTAAATTAAATTGTATTTTTTATTTATGTGATTGATCATAAAACAATTAAGAATAGGCGAAACATTTATATTCTGTGAATCGCAACTGGTGTGATCATTAAACATAAAAATGTAATAATAGAATAAATAATAATTGACATAAAATATGTCCAAAATAATAGTTTTGTTTTTACCATTATATAAAAAACTAAATAGAATGAATAGAGTGAACCATACTTGCCAACCCTCCCGAATTTTCCGGGAGACTCCCGAAATTCAGCGCCTCTCCCGAAAACCTCCCGGGACAAATATTCTCCCGATAATCTCCCGATTTTCAGCCGTAGCTGGAAGCCACGCCCCCTCCAGCTCCATGCGGACCTGAGTGAGGACAGCCTTTTTTCATGACGGGAGGACAACAGGGTGACAAGAATTAAATAATCCAGACTCGAGATACATTGTATTATTTTGTTTATCTTACCTAAAAATAAATATATTTATTAATTTAAAAAAAAAATATTTTGCTAAAACATCAAAATTAATTGTATTTTTATTTGTATTTTTTCCTGACTCCTTACTACATCCAGCCATAGAATTATACATTAAAATAAACATATTTGAAATAATTTATTTTAAATTATCATAATAATTCATTTAAAATGACCATATTTAATTATTAAAATAATTGCTTGTTTATCAACAACTTTAGCATTTTATTCATTACATTTTGAAACTCTCAGAAGCCAAGTTATGTTATATTCCTTAATATTTATTTATGCAAGTTTGAAGTATCAATTATCTAAACACAGTTTTGTTTGCATATTTTCAGGATGTAGATATCTATGTCTATATATATATATATATATATATATATATATATATATATATATATATATATATATATATATATATATATATGTGTCTTAACAAGGTTATCCAAAAAATAGTGCTCGATACCGTAGTAGAGCGCAATATATGTATGTGTGGGAAAAAAAATCACAAGACAGTTTCTCTTTCAAGCATAGGTTGCATCTTTTATTACCACTATTGTAAGGTGTGCTGGATGCAAGAATTTGCCATGTTATTGAATATTCAACATTATTGTCTTTGAGGTCCCAAATGTGTTTGCTGAGTTCTGTGGTATTCCGCAGGTTTTGGTTCCTGAAAGAAGCCTTGTGATTGTTCCATCTGGTTTTAAACTCTCCCTCGGTTAATCCTACATATGTGTCGGATGTGTTAATGTCCTTGCGTGTTACCTTAGATTGGTAAACAACTGATGTTTGTAAGCACCCCCCGTTGAGAGGGCAATCAGGTTTCTTGCGGCAGTTGCAGCCTTTGTTGGTTTTGGGGTCGCTCTGTCCGGGGGCCGACGGCTCATTTGCAATTGTTTTGTTGTGGTTTGAGATAATTTGTCGTATATTGTTCATGCAGCTGTAGCTCAATTTAATGTTGTTCTTGTTGAATACTTTTCTTAGGGTGTTGCCTTTGGGGAAGTGTTTGTCAATCAGACTGAGGAATTTGCGGCCAATGTAACTTGATACGTTTTTGCTGTATGGGGGGTTGTACCAGATGATGTTGTTTCGTTTTCTGTTCTCTGTTCTTTTTTGGTTGGTTTCCTGGCGTGGGTTCATAGGTGAGGGTGAAATTGTATCCGCTTTCATCAAGGGCTTTTTGGTACGGGGGGGTTGCTTGGTTTATTATATACCGTCCAGACCTGTCATCCCTCAACAAGCGCAGCGAAATTGTATCAGCATGCCGCCACAGACGGAAACACCTCCTAGGTAACACATGAGCCAATCACCACGCCCCTACGCCAGCCTGTACCCACCCACTCTGTGCCCTATATAAACCATGGTATGTGAATGCTCCCATTAAAATCTCCTGATTATTGGGGGAACCCCCCTCATGAAACAGGCCTGTAGAGATGAAGTAGTCTTGTGATTTTTTTTCCCACACATACATATATATATATATATATATATGTATATATATATATATATATATATATATATATATATATATATATATATATATATATATATATATATATATATATATATATATATATATATATGTATGAAATACTTGACTTGGTGAATTCTAGCTGTCAATATACTCCTCCCCTCTTAACCACGCCCTCAACCACGCCCCGCCCCACCCCCGACCACGCCCCCACCCCCCACCTCCCGAAATCGGAGGTCTCAAGGTTGGCAAGTATGGAGTGAACAGCATTACTGTACTCAACAAGGCTGCAGATATGATACTGGACTTAATAGAAAAACTAATCAATTTGGGGTGGAGGGGATAAAGACGTCCTAAAATTACACGTGAAGTAAATGGACACCCTTTGTGGCCTCATCAAAAGACGAAGAAATCTGGACTTGACGAAGAGGGACCAAAATAAAACAGGCGTGCGTCAGAGCAGGTTATCTGATTTGTATACGAGGGGTCGGCCATCGGAGGAGATGCTTTATGTCCTTTGAAAGCGTGCGACTCTATCGGGCCACATTAGCTGTGACGGATATGTGGCGCCTGTGATTACATTAGTCTTTATGGAAGGATGAGGCTGAGGAGGAGCTCCATCATGCTTGCATCCTCCTCCTGTTTGACAGCAGCTGCTGACCCCTGACTCTTTGCCTACTCAGCAGGGGGAAGGTCACCCTCTAGGTGCATAAACATAAACGTGTGTGTAGTGTAGATCTTCTTTATATATATTTCTGTGTGTGTGTGTGTGAGTGTGTGTGTGTGTGTGTGTGTGGCAATGCAAGGGGAGGGGCTGATGTGTGTGAGAACTGCCAGCAGTGAGGATCTACTGCCCAAAATAAAAACTCAACTGTCAGCATCCTGTGCATGCAGGGCAGAGTGTGAGCCAGCCACACTTTTTTTTGTGTGCGGTACGTACGTGTCACTTTGCGGTATGGTGTCAAGTTTGCACACACATGCAGCACGGCAGGGAAGCTCGCTATCTAGCTGGCTGCCGATATTTATGTTTTTCACGCGACATTTAGACCATGCTTGCCAACCTTGAGACCTCCAATTTCGGGAGGTGGGGGGTGGGTGCGGGGGGGCGTGGTTGGGGCGGGGGCGTGGTTGGGGGCGTGGTTAAGAGTGGAGGAGTATATTTACAGCTAGAATTCACCAAGTCAAGTATTTCATATATATATATATATATATATATATATATATATATATATATATCCCTGCAACCCCGAAGGGAATAAGCGGTAGAAAATGGATGGATGGATGGATATATATATATATATATATAAGAAATAATTTACTTTCAGTGAATTCTAGCTATATATATATATATATATATATATATATATATATATATATATATATATATATATATATATATATATAAAAGAAATACTTGAATTTCAGTGTTCATTTATTTACACATATACACACACATAACACTCATCTACTCATTGTTGAGTTAAGGGTTGAATTGTCTATCCTTGTTCTATTCTCTGTCACTATCTTTCTAACCATGCTGAACACCCTCTCTGATGATGCATTGCTGTGTGGCACGCACACAAGTGCTTTCATCAAATGCACTAGATGGCAGTATTGTCCTGTTTAAGAGTGTCACAACATCGCTGTTTACGGCAGACGGACTGCTTTACTGTAGACGTTCTTTATATTGTGGGAAAGCGGACTCAGGTCCGCATGGAGCTGGAGGGGGCGCGGCCTCCAGCTCCGCCTGAATTTCGGGAGATTTTCGGGAGAAAATCTGTCCCGGGAGGTTTTCGGGAGAGGCGCTGAATTTCAGGAGTCTCCCGGAAAATCCGGGAGGGTTGGCAAGTATGATTTAGACGCTTCCTATGAGTTGTTGCCTCCAAATGCTTTGGATGACATGCTTGCATCCACGCCGCACACATGACTTGACTCAGGGGTAGAGATGTCCGATAATGGCTTTTTTGCCGATATTCCGATATTCCGACTCTTAATTACCGATTCCGATATCAACCGATACCGATATATTACAGTCGTGGAATTAACACATTATTATGCCTAATTTTGTTGTGATGCCCCGCTGGATGCATTAAACAATGTAACAAGGTTTTCCAAAATAAATCAACTCAAGTTATGGAGAAAAAATGCCAACATGGCACTGCCATATTTATTATTGAAGTCACAAAGTGCATTTTTTATTTATTTAACATGCCTCAAAACAGCAGCTCGGAATTTGGGACATGCTCTCCCTGAGAGAGCATGAGGAGGTTGAAGTGGGCTAGGTTGGGGGGTGTATATTGTAGCGTCCCGGAAGAGTTAGTGCTGCAAGGGGTTCTGGGTATTTGTTCTGTTGTGTTTATGTTATGTTACGGGGCCAGTTAATGCCAGTGTCCCCATGTGGTAGATGTGCACTGCAAAAAGTCAGTGTTCAAAAACAAGGTAAAAAAAATACAAAAAATGAGGGGTATTTTACTTGAACTAAGCAAAATGATCTGCCAATAGAACAAGAAAATTTGGTTGGTCAAGACTTTCCAAAACAAGTAAAATTAGCTAACCTCAATGAACCCAAAAATACCTTAAAATAAGTATATTCTCACTAATAACAAGTGCACTTTTCTTGGTAGAAAAAAACAAATATGAGACCTTTTTGCTCAATATGTTGAAAAATATTCTTAAATTAAGTAAATGCTAGTGCCATTATCTTGACATAATGATATGCGCTCGGCATAACATTTCTTGAATTTCTTATACTAAAAACTAGTTTATTGTTCTAAATGGAAAGGCAAAAAGGCAACGCTCAGGCAAATCATATTGTCTAAAAATGCATTTTCTCATCCATAACATGACATCATCGCGCCAAGTGCGTGCTCTTTTAGTCAATTAGTGAGCAAGGAATATATGTGTATATATATATATATATATATATATATATATATATATATATATATATATATATATATATATATATATATATATATATATATATATATTTATTTATTTTTATTTTTTTGTTGTAATTTTCAAGAATTTATCTGAATGTGCATGAACTATTTCTGTTCAAAATTGTTTGAAATGTCACATGTTAAATGAATATTAACTGTCAGTTTACTGTACTGTGCCAACTGTACTACTATATGAGTACGTATTTTCTATTGTTTCATTTAAAATAAAATAGCAAAGTCCATTTGGCTGTCATCTGTTTTAATTATGAGACACAATTGTGTCAAAGTCATGATTTTTTTTATTTCATGCTTGAAATAAGAAATTATTACTTTAAAAAAGTAGTTTTATACTTGTGAGTGTTGATGACACAGCTTTGCAACAGTTGATATTCTAGTTTCAAGCATGTTTTACTCAATATAGGTCATCAAGTCTCAGCAACAAGCTGTAATATCTTACTGAGATCATTTAGGCCCCAAACCCTTAAAACAAGTAAAACACTCCAACATAAAATCTGCTTAGTGAGAAGTGAAGTGAATTATATTTATATAGCGCTTTTTCTCTAGTGACTCAAAGCGCTTTACATAGTGAAACCCAATATCTAAGTTACATTTAAACCAGT
>NC_084586.2:12015000-12020000 GCF_033978685.3 Nerophis lumbriciformis | reverse complement strand
ACTTGACATATCTAACTAGTTTATATCACATATTTTCACACTTGAAATTGAATTGCTGACATGAACTTTTGACCAATATTCTAATTTTGAGTTTCACATAAATTAGGGGTGTGGAAAAAAATTGATTCAAATTCGAATCGCGATTCTCACGTTGTGCGATTCAGAATCGATTCTCATTAAAAAAAAATTTTTATTTTTTTTTTATTTTTTTTTTTTTAAATTAATCAATCCAACAAAACACTACACAGCAATACCATAACAATGCAATCCAATTCCAAAACCAGACCCGACCCAGCAACACTCAGAACTGCAATAAACAGAGCAATTGAGAGGAGACACAAACACGACACAGAACAAACCAAAAGTAGTGAAACAAAAATGAATATTATCAGCAACAGTATCAATATTAGTTACAATTTCAACATAGCAGTGATAAAAAAATCCCTCATTGACATTATCATTAGACATTTATAAAAAAATTTAAAAAAAGAACAATAATGTCACAGTGGCTTACACTTGCATCGCATCTCATAAGCTTGACAACACACTGTGTCCAATATTTTCACAAAGATAAAATAAGTCATATTTTTGGTTAATTTAATAGTTAAAACAAATTTACATTATTGCAATCAGTTGATAAAATATTGTCCTTTGCAATTATAAAAGCTTTTTACAAAAATCTACTACTCTGCTTGCATGTCAGCAGACTGGGGTAGATCCTGCTGAAATCCTATGTATTCAATGAATAGAGAATCCTTTTGAATCGGCAAAAAATCGTTTTTGAATCGAGAATCGTGTTGAATTGAAAAAAAAAAAAAAAGATTTTGAATCGAATCGTTACCACAAGAATCGATATTGAATCAAATCGTGGGACACCCAGAGATCCATCCATCCATTTACTACCGCTTATTCCCTTCTGGGTCGCGGGGGGCGCTGGAGCCTATCTCAGCGACAATCGGGCGGAAGGCGGGGTACACCCTGGACAAGTCGCCACCTCACCCAAAGATTCACAGCCCTAATATATATATATATATATATATATATATATATATATATATATATTCTTTCATAGTTTTGATACCTTCAGTGACAATCTACAATGTAAATAGTCAACAAAATGAAGTCAACAAAATGCTCAACATTTTCTACTAAGACGTTGAGGCCAGCATCATCTTTGCTGCGGTGTGTTGGCAAACTGGAGTGAAAGTGAAAGACAAAGACAAGCTGGGAAAGATCGTCAAAAAGGCAGAATGAGACAGAAGACAGAAGTTGGGGCAAGATAAGCCTTCATGAGTAACACCTCCAGCAGCACTCTGCACTGATTGAAGAGAGGCTGCAGTAACACTCTCTTGCCACTCGAGGCGCCACAGCAAGTCCTTTCTGCCTGAAGCTATCAGACTTTATAAATCACAAGTAGCTTCTACAAACATCATGCACTGATTCTTTTAAATACTTTTAAGAAGTATTTTTTTACTTGTGTGTGTATGTTTTAAGTTTTTACCCCAAACCAAACAAATGTCGTCCTCTTTTTAGGGGATTAATACCGTGCATCTATCTATCTATCTATATACTGTACATAATAAATAAAAAAACAAACAAAAATTAAAGCTGCAAGCAGCGTTGGACGGGCCCGCGTATTTGGCAGGTGCTAGTCCTAAGTGTCCCAATACTTTTGTCTACTTGTAGTCTGAAGTGTCCCAAGACTTTTGTCTAGTGTACCTACCTTGTCTGCATTGTGTGGGCACGTTGGTTATTCCTGCTTTAGAGCAGCCATCTTAAAAAAACAGCACCGCAGCAGCATGAGTGCAGCGGGTCTTTGAAGGGTCATAAAATCAAAACCGGAGCACTTAATTAAAAAGCGCTTCTGTTGTTGTATTCACAAGGGTTCAATGTCTCTCCTGTGTTATTTTGAAGGCGAAACGACAAACGCGCTCAGAGGAGTTCGTTTTTGAAGGAAGGAGACCGGTTTTTACAAAAAATTTGTTTTGAAGGGGGAATAGCAAACTTCCTGTAGATTTTAGCTGGGGGTAGTCAATTTATGAAATGTAGGTCTAAGTGAGACCTACGGAGACGTTTTTGTTTCATATCTCTCCGACCTTCCCAGTGGGAGTTACAGGCAGTTTTGTAATTTTGTTCTTCCGAGGAGCATTTTTTTGTCCGTTTTATTAAAAAATTGCTGTAGAGCGCAATTTTTGAATTTGGTGTTAGGTTTTTTTATTAGATCAAAGTTTTTGCCAGTCCTGATGTGAGCGTTAAGTTTGGTGAGTTTTGAAGCATGTTAAGGGGGTCAAATAGCAGCTCAAAGAGTCAAAAGTGACTGTTTTTAGTACTTTTTTGTCTTGAAGGGGGAATTGCCAACTTCCTGTTGATTTTAGCCCGAGAATATTCCATTATGAAAGTTAGGTCTGAGTCAGACCTACATAGAGGTTTTTGTTTCATGATTTTACGACATTCGTACTGGGAGTTAGAGGAAGTTGTATCTGTGTTTTCTTCCTAGGGGGCGCTAGAGCGCAATTTTGAGTTTTGTTGTTAGGTTTTTTTACTAAAGAGTTTTGTTCAGGTTTTTTGATGTGTGCGTAAAATTTGGTGAGTTTTTGAGCATGTTAAGGGGGTCAAAGTACCGCGCAAAGCTGCGGAAGAAAAAAGAAAGAATAATAATAATAATAATTAAACATTAGAAATTCAATAGGTCCTTATGTCCCATTGCATAAGGACTCCCTGTGGGAGTCCTTTTGCAATGGGCCGTGCGGGCCCTAATAAGAAAGAATAATAAAACGAACGAAAAACAATAGGTCCTTATGTCCCATTGCATAAGGACTCCCTGTGGGAGTCCTTTTGCAATGGGCCGTGCGGGCCCTAATTAAAGCTGCAAGCAGCGTTGTTCGGGCCCGCGTATTTGGCAGGTGCTAGTCCTAAGTGTCCCAATACTTTTGTCTACTTTTAGTCTGAAGTGTCCCAAGACTTTTGTCTACTTGTAGTCTGAAGTGTCCCAAGACTTTTGTCTAGTGTACCTACCTTGTCTGCATTGTGTGGGCACGTTGGTGCTTCCTGCTTTTGAGCAGCCATCTTAGAAAAACAGCACCGCAGGAGCATCAGTGCAGCGGGTCTTTGAAGGGTCATAAAATCAAAACCGGAGCAGGTATCACAAAACGGTTCTGTTATTCTATGCACAAGGGTTTAATCTCTCTCCTGTGTTATTTTGAAGGCGAAAGGACAAACGCGCTCAGAGGAGATAGTTTTTGAAGGAAGGTGACCGGTTTAAACAAAAAAATTGTTTTGAAGGGGGAATAGCAAACATCCTGTAGATTTTTGCTGGGGGTTGTCAATTTATGAAATGTAGGTCGAAGTGAGACCTACGGAGAGGTTTTTGTTTCATGTCTGTCGGACCTTCCCAGTGGGAGTTACAGGCAGTTTTGTCTTTTTTTTCTTCCGAGGAGCAGTTTTTTGTCCGTTTTATAAAAAAATTGCTGTAGAGCACAATTTTTAGATTTGGGGTTAGGTTTTTTCATTAGATCACAGTTTTAGCCAGTCCTGATGTGTGTGTTCAGTTCGGTGAGTTTTGAAGCATGTTAAGGGGGTCAAATTACAGCTCAAAGATGCAAAAGTGACTGTTTTTAGTACTTTTTTGTCTTGAAGGGGGAATTGCCAACTTCCTGTTGATTTTAGCCCGAAGACATACAATTATGAGAACTAGGTCTAAGTCAGACCTACATAGAGGTTTTTGTTTCATGTCTCTCCGACCTTCCTAGTGGGAGTTACAGGCAGTCTGTTTTTTTTTTTTCCTAGGGGGCGCTAGAGCGCAATTTTGATTTTTGGGGTTTGGTTTTTTTATCAAAAGACAATTTTCGCAGGTCCTGATGAGTGTGTCAAATATGGTGAGTTTTGAAGCATGTTGAGTGGGTCAAATTAGTGTTCGAAGAGGCGGCGGAAGAATAATAATAAAGAATTAAAGCTGCAAGCAGCGTTGTTCGGGCCCGCGTATTTGGCAGGTGCTAGTCCTAAGTGTCCCAATACTTTTGTCTACTTGTAGTCTGAAGTGTCCCAAGACTTTTGTGTAGTGTACCTACCTTGTCTGCATTGTGTGGGCACGTTAGTGCTTCCTGCTTTTAAGCAGCCATCTTGAAAAAACAGCACCGCAGGAGCATCAGTGCAGCGGGTCTTTGAAGGGTCATAAAATCAAAACCGGAGCAGGTATTACGAATCCCATCTATACTTTTAATCACAAGGGTTGTATCTCTCACCTGTGTAAGTTTGAAGGCGAAACGACAAACGCTCTCAGAGGAGATAGATTTTGAAGGAAGGTGACCGGTTTTTCAAAAAAAATAGTTTTGAAGGGGGAATAGCAAACTTCCTGTTGATTTTTGCTGGGGGTTGTAAATTTATGAAATGTAGGTCTAAGTGAGACCTACGTAGAGGTTTTTGTTTCATGTCTCTCCGACCTTCCCAGTGGGAGTTACAGGCAGTTTTGTAGTTTTTTCCTTCCGAGGAGCAGTTTTTTGTCAGTTTTATTAAAAAAATTCTGTAGAGCGCAAATTTTGAATTAGGGGTTAGGTTTTTTTATTAGATCACAGTTTTTGCCAGTCCTGATGTGTGCGTTCAGTTTGGTGAGTTTTGAAGCATGTTAAGGGGGTCAAATTACAGCTGAAAGAGGCGAAAGTGACTGATTTTACTAAAATTCAGTGTTGAAGGGGGAATAGCAAACTTCCTGTAGATTTTTGCCCGAGAAAATAAATTAAAAAATTTTAAGTCTAAGTGAGACCTACATAGAGGTTTTTGTTTCATGTCTCTACGACATTCGTACGGGGAGTTAGAACAAGTTTACTTGGTAGGGGGCGCTAGAGCGCAATTTTGATTTTTGGGATTTGGTATTTTTACCAAAGAGTTTTGTTCGTGTTTTTTTATGTGTGCGTAAAATTTGGTGAGTTTTGAAGCATGTTAAGGGGGTGAAAGTAGTGCGCAAAGCTGCGGAATAAGAAAGAATAATAATAATTAAAGCTGCA